>NC_084469.1:98475171-98776402 GCF_027409185.1 Cynocephalus volans | reverse complement strand
ATATTCAGTCATCAAAATAATGTCTTCCATTTTGTCATGTTAGATCTCAGATTTTTTTAAACCTAAACAAAATTGGGTAAAAAAAAACCCATAAAAAAATAAAATAAGAATTTAAATAGTTATCTTTTAAAGAAACTTAAAAACAACAAAAAAATGAATTTACCCATATATTTACCATATACACTGCCCTTCATTTCATTGTATAGATCCAAATTTACATGTGATATTATTTTTTTCTTCCTGAATGACATGGATTGAATTGTGTCCCCCAAATTTTAAGTCATTGAAGCTTAATCACCATTGTAACTGTTGAGGGTAGGAAATCCTATTATTGTTATTGAAAGGTGAGACCTTGAAGAGGTGATTAGATTCTGAGGACCATGCCTAGGAAATAGATTAATAATGGTGTTCATGGGCATGGTTCTGAGCGCTTTAAAAGGAGAGCATGTGAGAATCTCTCTCTCTCTGCTTCCACCATCTCACAATGAGATACCTATTGTTGCTGTAGCCACCATCAAGGAAGGCCTTCACCAGATGTGTTCCCTGGACTTTGGACTTCCCAGCCTCAGAAACTGAAAGCAATAAATATTGTTTCTTTATAAATTACCTAGTTCCAGGCATTTTGTTATAAGCAACAGAAACAGACTAATGTAGGAAATTAGTATCAGAGAAGTGGAGTGTCACTTAAAACAAATACTTGAAAATGTGGAAGTGGCTTTGGAACTGGGTCTTGAGGAGAGGCTGGAAGAATTTGGAGGAGCAGGCTAGAAAAATCCTAGCTGCTGGTGGGAGTTTAGAAGACAAGAAAACCAGGGAAAGTTTGGAACTTCTTAGATTCTGGTTAAACGGTGGTGAGCAGAATGCTAAAAGACATATCGGCAGTAAAGGCAATTCTGAGAAGATCTCAGATGTAAATGAGAAGAAACTTATTGGAAACTGTGGCAAAGATCACCCTTGCTATGCACTGGCAATGAATTAGGCTGCATTCTGTTCATGCCCCAAAGTTTTATGGAATGTGGAACTTAAAGATGCTGAACAAAGGTATTTGGCAGAAGAAATTTCTAAGCAGCAAAGTGTTGAAGAAGCTGCATGACTACTTGCAACTGCCTATGCTGAGTTATGGCAGCAAAGGCATGGTGTAGCCAGAATTTATCATTGAAAGGAAAGCAGGGAGTAAAGACTTGGAAAATTTGCAACCTGGCCGTGTGGAAGAGAAGCAGAGAGCATTTTTAGGAGAGGAAATCAATGGTGTAGCCCAGCGACTGTTTGCTAAGGAGATTAGCACAGAAGAAAAAGATTATCAAGAGAAGGGGGAAAAGATCTCAAAGGCATTTCAGAGAGCTTTGAGGCTGCATCTTCCAATACAGGCTTAGAAGCCTAAGGAGACAGAGTGGCCTTGGGGAACAGGAGGGAGGTACACTCCAGGGGCTCACTGTCCAGGGCCACCTTGAGATGCTGCTCCCCACATCAGCACACCAGTTGCTTTGGTTGCTCCAGCCATGACTAAATTAGCCCCAGGTGTGGCTGTACCTGCAGCTTTGGAAAATATAAGCCCTAAGCCTTGGTAGCATCCACATGGTGTTGAGTCTACAGGCTCACAGAATGCCAGAGCTATAAAGGCTTGGGAGCCTCCACCCTAATTCTGGGAACATATCCAGAGGAATGGAAATCATCAAGTCAAAGGTATACCTGTTCTCCAATGTTCATTGCAGCACTATTTACAATAGCTAAGATTTGGAACCAGCCCAAATGTCCATCATCAGATGAGTGGATACGGAAACTGTGGTATATCTACACAATGGAATACTACTCAGCTATAAAAACGAATGAAATACTGCCATTTGCAACAACATGGGTGGACCTAGAGAGAATTATATTAAGTGAAATGAGTCAGGCACAGAAAGAGAAATATCACACATTCTCACTTATTTGTGGGAGCTAAAAATAAATAAATAAATTGGGGGGGGAGAAGACACAACAATCACAATTCCTTGAAGTTGTAAGATATCAACTGGGAGGGAGGGGGGAGAGGGAGAAGAGAGGGAGGTCTCGGTAATGGGCCACAATAATCAACCACATTGTATATTGACACAATAAAATAAATAAATAAATAAATAGAGAAAGAAAGAAAGAAAGAAAGAAAGAAAGAAAGGAAGGAAGGAAGGAAGGAAGGAAGGAAGGAAGGAAGGAAGGAAGGAGAGAGAGAGAGAGAGAGAGAGAGAGAGAGAGAGAGAGAGAGAGAGAGAAAGAAAGAAAGAAAGAAAGAAAGAAAGAAAGAAAGAAAGAAAGAAAGAAAGAAAGAAAGAAAGAAAGAAAGAAAGAAAAAGAAAGAAAGAAAGAAAAAGAAAGAAAGAAAGAAAGAAAAGGATGTATGGAAAAGCCTGGGGGCCCAGGAAGAGATCTCTCACAGGGGCGGAGTCAGCACAAGAGCCTTTGCTAGAGCAATGCCAAGAGGAAATGTAGGGCTGGAGTTGCAGCAGAAAACCCCACCAAGGCCATGCCTAGTAGAGCTGTGGGAGAAGAACTGCCACAGAGACCCCAGAATTGTGGATCTGCCAGTGTATAGCACCAGCCTGAGAGAGGTAAAGCATGGCCTCAGACCAAGAAAGCCATAGGAGGAGCAGAACTGCCTAAGGACTTGGGGAACCAACCTCCACACCAGCGTTCAGAGGACGTCCGACGTGGAGTCAAGGTACATGATTCACCAGCTTTGATATTTGACGCCTGCCCTGCTGAGTTTTGGACTTGTTCGGGACCTGTTACCCTTTTCTTTTTTGCCTATTTTTCCCTTTTGGAATGGGAATATGTACCTTATGTTTGTCCCACCATTGTATCTTGGAAGTAAATAACTAGTTTTAATTTCAGAGATGGGACTTCGAGACTTTGGACTTTTGAGTGGAAGCAAGTTAAGACTTTGGGGATGAAACGAGTGTATTTGCCTGTAAAAAGGACATAAACTTTGAGGACCGTGGGTGAAATGATGTGGATTGAATTATGTCCCCCAAGTTTTAAGTCATTGAAGCTTAATCCCCATTGTAACTGTTGAGGTTGGAAAATCTTACTATGGTAATTGAAAGGTGGGGTTTTGAAGATGTGATTAGATTCTGAGGACCATGCCTAGTGAATGCATTAATAATGGTGGTCATGGGCATGGTTCTGAGGGCTTTAAAAGCAGAGCTCGTGAGACTCTCTCTCTCTGTGCTTCCACCACCTCACAATGTGATACCATGTGTGGCTGAAGCCACCACCAGGAAAGGCCTTTACCAGATGTGTTCCCTGGACTTTGGACTTCTTAGCCTCAGAAACTGTGAGCAATAAATTTCATTTCTTACAAATTATCCAGTTCCAGGTATTTTGTTTAAGCAACAAAAATGGTCTAATACACTGAAGCTGGATGCTGGTCTTCTTCTGGTTATGAATTCTATCTTTGAATGTGTGAATAGGCTTCATTTTTCTCTCAATTTTGAAAAATATTTTCACCAGGCACAGAATTCTAGGTTGCCATATCTTTTTCTATCAGTAGTTTGACAATAACTAAGAATATTGTATTGCATATTTTGAGATAGCCAGAAAAGAGGATCTTGCATGTTATAACCACAAAGAAATGATAAATGTTTAGGTATAGATATACTAACTATTCTGATTAGATTGTTATATAATATATACATGTACTGAAACAACAAACTCTACCCCATAAACATGTACAATGAAAAAAAAATTTTTTTAATCCTTAAAGAAAAGAAATCAGTCTATGTTTCTGGCTTGCATTGTTTCTGACGAGAAGTCTTAGGTAGGTAGCTGAATTGTGGGAATTCTTACAAAAGATGTACAATGTCAAAACACCATGTTGTATTCCTTAAATATACACAAGTTTTTGTCTGTCAACCCTACCTCAATAAAGCTGAGAAAATTAAAAAAGACACTTGATGCATTAAATGGGATCTAAAGGCATTTGATCCACTAAATTTAAAACATTCTGCTTTGGAAGAAACATCACAATCTAGTACTACCACAGAAGGTAGCATTTCCTTTTCTGCTGGAATGATAATTACATATATTATTATTAAATATCACTGATATATATCTCGTATATATAATCTTTGATAGTTTCGGAAAGTGCTTTAAAAAGTGTGGTACTTGAGATGTTTCTAGATAAAAAAACAGATGCCTGCTTTAAAGTTTAATTTTTAGTATTTATCTCTATGACTATTCTATTTATTGCCTGTGCTTTCTGACATTTTCATCTATGGAAAGTGGTATAATATTGTCCTAAATATACATTTATTTGTATTGAAGCAGCTCCGGTGAATGGTAGGTGTTCCTCTCCAGGAACACCTTTCCTGTCCTAAAAACATATCCTGCAACAAACATTTCAGTGCAAGTTGTATATTGGGAATGATCTAACAAACACTGACCAGGGAGGGGAAAATAAGGTGGAGAGACAACCAATAAATGGGTGTGTTTTCAAGAACGCTCCTACTGTGAGCACCTGGAGCTTAGTTCCACCGAGGGGCTCTGGAGGCAGCGGAGAGCATGTGTCTTAGAGTTCTCCCAGCAAAGGCCAAGGGTAGTGGAATACTTATCCACCAACTCTCGTCTGTTACGCCTGTGGGGGCTGCTCCTGGGGCATTTATTACTTGACATTTCTGGCCTGCTCCATGCACGGAGGAAGCAAACTTCCAAGGCCAGCAGAGGCCCCCAGAAAATGTGCTGCTCCAGGCAAAATGTTGCATGGGTTGCAAATGAAAATTCCAAGGCAGCACCCGGGGAATGCGAAGTCCTGAGGATAAAATCAGGCGCAGACCACGTCTGTGCACACCCTCACTCTGCTCGCCCTGCAGGTGCTGTGCTCCCTCATCGCAGGGGGGTTGCATTACCTGTACTTGGCCGCCTTCACCTGGATGCTTCTGGAAGGGCTGCACCTCTTCCTCACTGTCAGGAACCTCGCGGTGGCCAATTACACCAGCACAGGCAGATTTAAGAAGAGCTTCGTGTACCTTGTAGGCTACGGGACTCCAGCTGTGATTGTGGCTGTGTCTGCCATAGTTGGACACAAGCATTACGGAACAGATACTCAGTAAGTACAGTGTATGAGTTTATGATAAAAATATCCATTGCTCACACATAATTTGAAATCAAAATAATTTAAATCTACTTTCCAATTGTAGATTATACGTAAAACCAGTTTTTCCTTAAGCCTGAATTCAAATTCCCTTGGAAATCCTTAGGGCAGTGATCTTTGGGGTTGGATCTTTTTGAGAGTTTTGGTGAAAGCCAGAGCTCCTTTCCTGGACAAATGTACATACACACAAAATTCTTAGTATGAGTTCAGGAAATTTAAGGACATTTAGAATAAATTCATGGCACCACATTAAAAACCTGTGGGCTACATATTCTATAGGATTCTGAAAGAGTAGGTTGAATTGGTTGAGATTAATCTCCAAAATGCAAAGAATAACAACCATATTAACAACTATCAAAGGCCTATAATGCCCCATAGATAGTGCTTCCTGTATGGACCATCTCATGTCGTTCTCACCATGACCCTACGGAGTCAGCAGTTTACTATCTCATGCACAGGATGTCTGTGGCTAGTTCATGTCATACACTTTCCAAGGACAGAGTTAAAAAGATAGTAAGTCAGAATTCTCAGGGAAGTATTCTTCAAAGTCATGTTTTACTGCCTCACTAAAGAAGTTTGCAAAGCTCTGCACATAACAGTTAAAGAAGTTAATATTTTGGAAACGGTGCTTGTGTTAAGAAGTAGGGGTGCACGTGCTGAAACACCCTATACTATGCTGTCCCTCCTGAAGTCAAAGAGATGCCCTGTGCCTAGAATAATTCTGAAGATGAAGAGGAAGATCAGAGGCTGACAAGGTTCTGTAATAGGCCAGATGGTAACTTTCTTGGCTTTGAAGTCCATATGGTCTCTGTTGACGACTATTCAACATTGTTCCTGTAATCAAAAAGAAGCATTGGAAATATGTAAATGAATGAGTGTGGCTGTGTTTGAATAAAACTTTATTTATAGAACCACGTTGTGGACTGGATTTGGCCCCTCGGCCATAGTTTGCAATCCTTAGAGCAGAACCCAAGTGTGGAAGCTTTTCTGCCCACAGAGTATGGCTGACTGCTTGTTACTTCTACCAGATTCAAGCTGCCAGGTCCCCTTTCAGAATAAGTTATACTACCTTTGCCAACATAAATCATGACAGAATACAAAGTATTTGAGCAAAGAATATTTGGATCCCATACATGGATTATGCTTAATTAGTATTGGTTGTTTTTATGGATGTAGTTAAATTATGATTTTTACTCTCCTCATTATAGTAATGATTATCACCATGATAGCTACATTTATTGAGCCTTAACTATTTGCCAGGGACTGTACCCAAAAACTTTACACACAAGATCTTACTTAATCTTTCCTACAAGATCTGTATGAGGGAAGCTACAAGATTCTAATGAAAGAAATCAAAGAAGATGCAAAAAAAATGGACAGATATTCCATGTTCTTGGATAGGAAGTCAATATGTCAAGATGTCAGCTCTTTCCAGCTCAATCTATAGATGCAACAAACTTACAATTTAGATTCCAGAAAATCATTTTGTGAATATGGACAAACTGATTCTAAAGTTTATATGAAGAAGGCAAAATTCTTAGAATAGCTAACACAATATTGAAGGAGAAGAAAAAAGTTAAAGGAGTGACATTACCTAATTTCTATATAGCTATAGAAATCACTTAATACTTCCAATACTTTGTTTAGCCCCACCACACCCTGGGGAAAACTGAGGCTCAGAGCATACATCTTTGTCAGACAAGGATCCATGTCTGACTCCATCTAAAATCCAGGTTCTGAACCAAACAGCTCCTGGCACTGCTCAGATCTGGCTCCAGAAGGCTGCCCTCAAGCTTTCTGCCTTCTTCTGAGGAATAGGCAGCTAATGCTTATCGTTTTCTCGACAGCTGCTGGCTCAAGCCTGATAAAGGCTTCATCTGGAGCTTCATGGGACCAGTGGCAGTCATTATCTTGGTAGGTGATAGTGATTTATAGGTGTGCCCATTCTGGGGTGGCTGTGCATAGAGTGTGTTTCTTATCCGTGTGGAAATGATACTAAGATAAGAAAACGCAGCGTAATGCGATCAACTCTTCTTGAAAATAAAGTCTTCACTTGTCTTTTCTTGGCTGCCCCCAGGTCACTGGTTGCTTTGATATAATAAAACCCTCTGAGGGGATTCTTTCCAAAACCCTGCGTCTGTTCATTCAACAAATATTTAGCAAGTGTCCTCTCTGCGTGGAGTTGATGTGGTTTTTGTTTGCCGGGTACTTCTTGATCACACCTGTTTCCTGGTGGAGATATTGAGCGCATCTTTCCACTTTCAAAGTGTCCTGGTTTGAATGATAAATTAAATAGTTGCCCTAATCAAGCAGCAAGTGCTGAGAGGCATATAGTGCATGCTGTAGAGAACAGGGTAGACATAGATCCATATAATCCTTATAAAGCCTGCACATTTTGGGGAAAGATTCTTAAGTATACCTCAAATTGTGTTGTATAAAATGGCCTCAAAAAGAAATTACAATATGTTTTCCGTGCTGTCTCCACAGGTAAACTTGGTGTTCTACTTTCACATTCTGTGGGTTTTGAGAAGCAAAATTTCCTCCCTCAATAAAGAAGTTTCTACCATCCAGAACACCAGGTAAGAAGGTACCAGAATCAGTGGTACCAGTGGATTTTTCCTACAGGATCCCTGTACCTAGAAAAGAAAAGAAAAAAAAAACATATGAAAATATAAAATAAATATTTTCTAGTACTGTATAAAGAGTATGCAAAGGACAACTTACAGAATGTATTAGTCCTTTTTGTGTTGCTGTAACAGAAACACCTGAGACTGGGTGACTTATAAAGAAAAACAAAATTTATTCCTTACAGTTTCTGAGGCTAGAAAGTCCAAAGTCCATCTGGTGTTGGTGACAGTGACCCAGGGGTCTCACACTGGAAGGTGATGGAAACAGAGAGCAGAGAGAGCAAAAGGCAGACTCTCGTCTTCTTTGAACGCCCTTAGAGTCATGCCCTGAGCACCATTTTTAATCCGTTCACTACTGCAGGTCCTACAATCCAATCACCTGCTCAGGGCTCCACCTTTCAATGACCATAATAGGATTTCCCACCCTCTTAACAGTCACAGTGGGAGCTAAGTGACTAGTACAAAAACTCGGAGGACACAATTCAAGCTTCAGGGAGTTTTGGGGGGGACATAATTCAATCCGCTACGCAGAAGTAAAAACTGCGATGTTCAGGTAACCTAACACACTCCTTCATTTCTTTATTCTGGGAACATTCATCGAGTGTCTCTTTGGTATAATATACTCCACATATGAAATTAATGACACAAGCATCAACATTGTTTTTTTTTTGTTCCTCCCATGAGAGTCCATTCACTTCTGGACTCCATTCTTCTCGGTTGTAGAAACTCAAATCTCACTGGTGCCAAATGAAACTATTAAAAATAATGTTGACAACAAATAATATTAACTAGGAACTTGATAGATGCTGGGCATTTACCAGTATTATTTCATTAAGTGCTTTTAACTCCAGCCTATGTGTTGGATGCTACTGTTGTCCCCACGGATAATATGAGCCAACCACTCACTTTCACCAAGAGTGGGTACGTATGTAGCCTTAGTGAGTCATGTGGGTAAAACTTAAAGGGATATCTGTGCAACCTTAGACCCTGACTTTGGTCTCAACTGTGTATCAGGCCAACCTGACATCTCTTAACCTCAGTTTCCTCAATCCTAAAGGATCAGAATCTTGGCATTGCCCCAACCCCCACACCTGTGTGCATGAGTGAAAGCTCGTATATTTTTTTGAAGAAGCCCAACATTATGTTATGTTATGTAGCCATGACATCATCCTCATTCAAATTTTCAATACAATTTCTAGAAGGTATTTCTCACATATCTGCCAATAAGTCCAGGTAGAAGACTTTGCAGAGAAACCAAATCATTTCCAAGAGTAGGATAAAAAATTATTTTCGGCTACAGTGATTGAAAACATGGGGTCTGCCTTATCCTGAAGCTAAGTGACCTTGTATAAATCGCTTAACTGCATAAGGCTGTTGTGGGGTTTGAATAAGGGGATGTGTGCAAAGCAGTTACTTAGCACTAATGCTAACTAAATGTGTAGGGAATACCTGATAAACAGTAGTTATTATTACTGTTCTTCTTTTCCAGAGTCCTGACATTTAAAGCCATTGCTCACTTATTTTTACTGGGATGTTCTTGGGGCCTTGGTTTTTTTATGGTTGAAGAACTGGGGAAGATGGTCGGGTGGATCCTTGCCTACTCTTTCACCATCATCAATGTCCTGCAGGGGGTTTTGTTCTTTGTGGTACACTGTATCCTCAATCGCCAGGTAAGACTGATTATTTTATCTCTCACTGGCCTAGTCCTAAATCTTGTTGTTCACATTTTAGCCCTTACCCGACCTTTTATATTTGTATTTTTAGGTGGTCTTGATTTTGGAAAAAGCATTTAGGTGCTGCTTGGGTGTGCTATGAGCTTTGGGTTTCATCTGTTCAGGATCCTAACATATCTGTTAAGGGCATGTATCAGTCAGGATAAGGTAGATTATGCTGCAGTAACAAATAGCCTCATAGCCCTCACCCCTGATTTCAGTAGCTTACATCAATAAATGTTTATTTCTTGCTCATGCTACGTAGCTGTGGCTTGAGCCACATTGTCTTCACTATGGGATGTAGACTGAAGGTGTGGCCCCCATTTAGAATATTGATGGTGTCATGGCAGAAGGACAGGAAATTATGGAAAAGCACAGCTTAACTCTCTTAAAGCATCTGCTTAGCAGTGACACATATCAGTTCTGCTCTGACTTTGTTAGTCAAAGCAAGTCACCTGTTCCTACCTGAGTTCACTGGGGTGGGGTAAATGCACTGTAGGGAGTGGCACTGGAATATTTGGCATAATCTACTACAAGCTCAGAGAAACTTTAACTATAACTGTGCTTCCTCCACCGTGTGATCCTGGGCAGTTTTTTGAGCCTCAGTGTTCTCATCTGCAAATGTGGCAATGCCTACCTTGTGGGGTTGAGGATTTACCTGAGTCACTGCAATATAAATCTCTAAGAACAGTCTTTGGCACACATTAAGTTCTCCATGAGGGTTATTATTATAATTTTACTCTCCATATAAAATTGGGCACAGTTTTACTGGCTTTGCTACTGGGTAGAATTACTAGCAGCTAAGGTGCTAGTGGAAAAAAGACCATCTCAACACTTCATTAATTTCTCTTCCATCTTAATGCTTGATACTCCTTCCTCATAGAAGAAGTAAAATACAACTTAATTGTCTTGGTGAAATAATATTGAGCATTAAATCACTAAATGTCATTTTTAACATGTTAAGGAGGTTATATAGAGTCAGAGGGGGTGGTTTAGTATAATGGTTAGTGTCAAGGTCCTAGAGTAAGAATGACAAGATTTTGAGTGCTGGCTGTGTAACCTTGGGCAAGTCAGTTTACCTCCAAGAGCCTCAATGTCTTCATCTTTAATTGGGGAATAAGAACACCTTCCTCATTGGGTTATGTAAGGAGTAAATGATAGGTTGTATGTAAAGCACCTTGAACATAGCTAGACCTTCATCATTATTATCACCACCATCATCACCATCACCACCACCATCACCACCATTATCACCACCACCATCACCACCATCATCATCACCATCACCACCACCACCATCCCCACCATCACCACCATCACCACCATCACCACCATCATCACCACAACCATCACCACCATCACCATCATCACCACCATCACCACCATCACACCACCATCATCACCACCATCACCACCACCATCACCACAATCACCACCATCATCACCACCATCATCACCATCATCATCATCACCATCATCACCACCATCATCACCACCATCACCACCACCATCACCACCATCACCACCATCATCACCACCATCATCACCATCATCATCATCACCATCATCACCACCATCACCACCATCATCACCATCATCATCATCACCATCATCACCATCATCACCACCATCATCATCATCACCATCATCACCATCATCATCACCACCATCACCACCATCATCATCATCACCACCATCATCACCATCATCATCACCACCATCATCACCATCATCACCACCATCACCACCATCACCACCATCACCATCATCACCATCATCATCATCACCATCATCACCATCATCATCACCACCATCATCATCATCACCATCATCACCACCATCATCATCATCACCATCACCACCATCATCATCATCACCATCACCACCACCATCATCACTATCACCACCATCACCATCATTATCACCATCACAATCATCACCACCATCACCATCATTATCACCATCACAATCATTATCACCACCATCACCCCCATCACCACCACCATCACCATCATCATCACCACCATCACCACCATCACCATCATCATCACCACCATCACCACCATCACCACAACCATCACCACCATCACCACCACCACCATCACCACCATCATCACCACCATCACCACCATCACCATCATTATCACCATCACAATCATTATCACCACCATCACCACCATCACCATCATCATCACCACCATCACCACCATCATCACCATCACCATCATCACCATCATCATCACCACCATCATCATCATCACCATCATCACCATCATCACCACCATCATCATCATCACCATCACCACCACCATCACCATCATCACCATCACCATCACCACCACCATCATCACTATCACCACCATCACCATCATTATCAACATCATCGTCAGCACCATCACCATCATCATTATCACCATCATCCTCATCATATATTAAGTCCTCGTGGTGTCTGACATTTAGTGTGAACCTTTTCTACTATCGAGGAATTTGAATTTAAATAAAATGAATCAATACGAACATGACCAAGATTATACATGAGCCCGAAAGCACAAGTAGTAAAAGAAAAAATAAACAAATGGGACTATATCAAACTAAAAAGCTTCTGCACAGCAAAGGAAACAATCAACAGAGTGAAATGACAGCCTACAGAGTAGGAGAAAATTTTTGCTATCTATGCATCCGACAAGGGATTAATATCCAGAATATACATAGAACTCAAGCAATTATACAGTAAAAAAATAAATGACCGAATTAAAAAATGGACAAAGGAGCTGAGTAGACATTTTTCAAAGGAAGACATACAAATGGTCAACAGATACATGAAAAAAATGCTCAACATCACTAGGCATGAGGGAAATGCAAATTAAAACCACATTGAGATACCACCTCACTCCAGTTAGACTGGCTATAATCAAAAAGACAGTGAATAACAAATGCTGGTGAGGGTGTGGAGAGAAGGGAACACTACTGCACTATTGGGGGGACTGTAAATTAGTACAACCACTGTGGGAAACAGTATGGAGGTTTCTCAAACAGCTACAGATACATCTTCCATATGATCCAGCAATCCGTCTTCTGGGTATATACCCAGAGGAATAGAAATCATGTTGAAGGGATACCTGCACTCCCATGTTTATCACAGCTCTGTTTACAATAGCCAAGACATGGAACCAACCTAAATGTCCATCAATAGATGATTGGATAAGGAAACTGTGGTATATATACCCTATGGAACACTACTCTGTCATAAAAAAGAATGAAATACTCCCGTTTGCAACAACATGGATGAACTTGGAGAAACTTATGTGGAGTGAAACAAACAAAGCACAGAGGGATAAATATCACATGTGCTCACTCATATGTGGGAGCTGAGAGAGAAAGGAAGGCTGGAAAGAAAGACCACAGCAGTGCCGTGATCCAACAGAGGGAGGGAACATTCTTGGGGCTACAAATTGAAGTTGAGGAGAGAGGGGGAGGCGGAGGGAGGTTGGGAGATATTGGAAGGAGACAAGGGGTACAAAAGTAATTTCTGGTAATGGGTATGCCCCCAGTGTGAATCTAGCCCTCACATCACGGGCAGGAGTGGTGACGATTAGCTTTGTATCTCATGAATATTCTTAATAAAATAAAAAGATTATACAGAAAACTAATAAAAGAGTACTAGAGCAGCCAGCAGCCAAGAAAAAAAAAAAAGTGCTAGAGAGTAGAACTTGGCATTTTTAATTTTAGTTTTCCATTTTAGGGTCCTGTCTACTGAGCCACGCTCTAGATGTGACCCTAGCGTCTATATTCCTCAAACTTTCAGGTGCGAATGGAATACAAGAAATGGTTTGGTGGCATGCGGAAAGGGGTTGAAACCGAAAGCACTGACATGTCTCGCTGTACTACCAACACCAAAATGGTAAGATGAGCTCCTCTAGGATTCCTTATCTGAACCCAGCATCTCATGCTAACAGGAGCTTCCTGGTTCTTTGACCTGAGAGAAAAGAGAAATTGCACCAGGTTCCTGCAAGATACAGGTTAAGTTTCTGGTTTTTGAGACCAAAACCAGAGTTCTTCTTCCTCTTTGTCGTTGTCATTTTCTTTCTCTCTCTTTTTTTCTTTCTTTCTCCCTTCCACAAACATCCAGAGACTATTTAACAAAAACATTTTCAATTTATTTAACGATTTTCATTTAACAAATATGTATTGTCCACTGCACACCAGACACTGTGTAGGTGCTGGGAAAATAGCAGTGAGCACATTGACAAAAGTCCTTGACCCTCACAGAGCTGACACTGTAGTGGGGAGCAGATGATAAACCGCAAAAGATGTATCACATGGCATGTGAGAAAGTGATACGCTGTCGGTGGGACTGCAAATTAGTGCAGCCACTATGGAGAACAGTATGGAGGTTCCTCAGACAACTACAGATAGATCTTCCATACAACCCAGCAATCCCACTGCTGGGAATATACCCAAAGGGATGGAAATCATCATGTTGAAGGGATACTTGCACTCCCATGCTCATCACAGCTCTATCTACAATAGCCAAACGTTGGAACCAACCTAAACGTCTATCGATGGATGACTGGGTAGGGAAAATGTGGTGTATATACACCATGGAATACGACTCAGCCATAGAAAAGAATGAAATTCTGCCATCTGCAGCAACACAGATGAGCTTGGAGAAAATCATGTTAAGTGAAAAAAGCCAGACAGACACAAGGGAAAAATACCACATGTCCTCACTCATAAGTGGGAGCTAAGAGAGAGAGAGGAGGAAGGAGAGAAAGACCATGCTTTTTCACTGGATTTGCAGAGAGAGAGAACAGACCTAGGGTTGCTGGTGGGGGGAGGGGTTGGGGAGAGGTTGGGTGGGGGACACAGGGAATAATTGCAATTTGTGGTGGTGGGCATGCTGATAGTATTGATCTGATCACCATATCCTGGGCACAAGTGCTGACGGCTAGCTCTGTGCCCCATACATATGTATAATCAATAAAAAATATACTTTAAAAATAAGAAAACAGAAAGTAATAAATGCTATAGAAAAAAATAGAGCAATAAAGAGCACTCAGGAGCACATAGGATGGCAGGAATTTAAATAAGGCAGCCACAATGAGAAGCTGACACCTGAATAAAGACTGGAAGGCTGTGTATGATGCAAACGACTCTCGGTTTATGAAATCATCTAGGTTCAGAGGACTATGAATAGACTCTAAGCACTTTGGTGGGAAACCATAGATTCCTGAGTGTTGTGACTCTTGGATCTGAGCTTGTCCCTTGTGTTGGCCTGGACACGGTAACCGTGCAGCTCTTGCAAGAGATATGAGCTTTATTTGGGACACTGAGCTTCTAAGCCAGGGTAGCCTGTGCACATCTTCTCCTGCTGTGGTCTGCCTCCCTCACACCTGACCTGTCATCTGGTGGGGGGCTGCCGTGGGTTGAGTTCCCTAAAAGTAGAGCCTTAGAACACATGGGATTTATTGAGAAAGAGAAAAAAAAAATAGCGAGGGAGACAGGATGGGAGAGATGAACAAAGATGTGGTCCGAATAGGAGTTTGGCCTCAGCCTGACCCAAAGGGGTCTCTGGAGTGTGAATTACACCATCAAGTTGAAAACATCTTGAGACAGGGGGCTGGCTTGTGGCTCTGTGTCAATGGCTGTAGGTGGCCTTGTGGGGAGTGGAGTTTTACCTCCCTGGAGAAACAGCTCCTTTGACTGAGGGCAGTTCTCTAGGGAAGGGAGAAGCTGTATGTCAATAGCAACTAACAGCCACAACAGCTGGAGTTTAGGTTCACCAGCCTACTGAAGAGAATCTGGGTGGGGTTCCAAAAGTGTTCTGCAGGAGCCAAGGAGAATAGCCCCTGGAGTGCTACATGAGGACGGTTGCTCTGGGGAAACACATACTGCCCTACAGGCGTGCTGGGTTTATTTCCCTGTGTCTTCTAAGAAAAGCCGGTGCAGAGAGCAACTTTTAGAGTTGTGAATGTTTGGGTGTTTTGTTTAGCACTCTGCAAACTTTGGCTGGAATCAGAATCCCCTGGGAGAGCTACTAATGATACGAAATTCCAGGCTCTATCCTGCTTGGATGAGTCTTGGTGTTTGTATGGCTTATTAGCTCTCCAGGGAATTGTCATTTGCACCAATGTTTGAGAGACACAGGGCTTTGGCTGAACGCAAAGACCATTGAGAAGTGGATGTTTCATTCCCAAGCCCTTTACCTACCCTTCTCCCACCAAGTCCGGTCAGCTTTATCTCCAAGACATATGACGAAGTTGAACACTTTTTCCATTTCCACTGAGACCAAAACCAGTCATCTCTTCCCCGGACAATCGCCTTTGCCTGCTAACTCTTCTCTCTGCTTACGTTCTTGCTCTACTATAATCTATTTTCCACATGGCAGCCAGAGTGGTATGCAAATAATAAAGTTTTCAAGTATGCAAATAATAAAATTTTACTCTTCTGCATAAAACTCTTCAATGGCTTCTCATCACTTCTAGAATTAAATCGAACTTTTGAAAAATCATCACTTATATCTGGCCAGACATCCACACTTAGTCATACTGGCTCCCTTTCGGTTCCATGAACGAGCCGGCTCGTCTCTGCCTTGGGGCCTTTGGACCAGCTGTTTCCTCCAGTCCTTTCTTATCCTGCTGTGGCCACCTCACTATTGCCAAATGTCACCTCCTCAGAGAGGTTTTCCATAACCACCCATTCACTTGACTTCTATCACAGCATTCTGTTTTCTCTTCATAACATGACTCCCTGCATGATATTTGTCTTAAAAAACGAATTTGCTTGCTTTTTGTCAGTCTCTACCTGCTGTAATGTAAGTTTCATTTTCTTTGGTTAGTATTGTTTTCCTTCTGCCTAGAACAGTGCCTGGTTGTTGGAAGATGCTCAGTGAATTTGTGTCTAAATTCCTTATTTATGAGTGAGGAAACCAGAGAAGGCTTGCTCAAAGCTACTCAGCCAGTTTGAGTAATTTGAACTCAGATCTGTTTTCTTCCCAAAGTTTCCAACTTACCAGCCCTTGGTGTTTGTTAGTTCAGATCACCATCAACTCTTAGAACAGAACATACACAGTTTCACACCAAGGACAATTCTGTTCAGTGGCCTAACTTTACCCTGTTTTCATGGTATATGCCACTGGTCACCCTTTGGCCAGAATCACCAATGGTCAAAGGATATGTCCACCTGAACTGTGTACTTAAACTGTCCCCACACGCAAGGTCACCAAGCACATGCTGCGTAGTGGAATCCATAGCACAGCTTCTGGGATTCACTAGATCTGAGTTCAAATCTTGACTATTTTGGGTTCCAGCTGATAGACACTGGGCAAGTAGCTTAACCTCTCTGAGCCTTAGTCGACTCATCATTGAAATGTCTGATTAATTGAGGATCAAAATAATGTACATGAAAGTACTTTGATGTACTCTGTACCTTTATTGACATTACTTTTTATTAATACCAAATTACCAAGGGTCAACTGTATATGCGTCCCCAAACACTAGTTATAATCCCTTAGCTTTGAACAGCACATTACATTCTAAAAGGCACGTATTCACCTTTACATCTTGATTGATGTTCTGTAGTGTTTAGGTGACCTGTCACTATTGTGTTTCTGTGGAGCCAAAGTGTCTGGGTTCAAATCCCAACCCCACCACTTCCAGGCTGTTTGGCGTTGGGTGAGCCACGTAATGTCTTTGTGCCTTAGTTTCCGCACCTGTAAAATGAAGATGATAATACTATCCAACTCGTTGTGAGGATTGAGTGATATCAGATACATTAAATGCTTAGGATACCGCCTGGCTTCATAGTAAAATTGCTGTAAATATTTGTGAAAAGACAAAATAAAATAAAACCACCATTATAGATGATGCTTTTTGGGGGGATAGGGGTGGGAGAAGGTTGTAGAGAGTCAGATATTAAGACATCTTTACTGAGCTTTAGACCTTACAGAAATCCCAGCTTGTGATCTCTAGGCAAGCTAGAAGTTTTAGCTAATTTCTAAGATGTTTATTGTCCATTTCTCTTTAACCTTTTTTCCTTGTAATCCCCTGCCCCCCCCCCCATCCTAGGAGGAAGAACCCAGGAAGTCAACAGAATTCTTTCCTAAAAGAGAAACCACATCAGTGCAGCTACAGCCTCAGATTCATCTTGTTTCTGCTTCTTGGCTCACGACAGAGAACTGACCTGTTTATCAACAGCGTCCCCCTTTGGTCACATATCGACTGGACAGATACCACCAGCTGTATCTTTCCCGTGAAAAGTCGACCATTCACCTGTTAATCTGCGTAGAATGAATGGGGCATGAAGGAGAATTCTTACATCCAGAATCCAGTGTGTGTCATGTGTGATTAAGTCCTCAAAGGATGCTTTTGAATGATGAAATAAATGGATTCTCTTCTTCCAGAGCTGACACCATGCCTGGGACTCATCCACTGGCATCTGAATTCAGCTTATAGATCTGACTTCTCTGTTGCATTTTATGCCCCCAAAGACATTGCATTATTGCTCCAAATTTACATAATTCAATAATTCCCAAATGATAATTGTAAAGAGGAGTTACATTCTTCCAATACAAAAATACACCATCACCCCAGCTTAGGGATGCATTGTCTCTGGAAAGGACCATTGGGCCAAGTCTCTGACACTTTTCCCATTTTCTTCGCCTGACAACTTTTTGAACCTATGTGTGTACCTGGGTTAAAGATTGTTCTGTTTTCTTAGTGTCATCTTGACTATGTCCCAGCACAAAATCTCCCAAACAAATGGTATGGCATATCAGAGCAGTGGTTTAGCCTTATTTTACCATGTCTAATGACTTTTCCAAAGTTACTGTTTTTTTAGGTGTGTTTTTCAGCACAATAATAAATGTATGGATGACTTTGTTATTAGAGAATATTTTCAAAAAGATTTTAAACGATGACCTCATCTTAAACTTAACTAATTATATCTATAACAATTTTATTTCCAAATGAGGTCACATTCTGAGCTGCTGGGGTTAGGACTTTGCAGTGGATTGAATTGTGTCCCCCGCAAAGTTTAATGTGTTGGAGGCTTGGTCCCTACTGTGACAGTGTTAAGAGGTTGGAAAATCCTATTATGGTCATTGAAAGGTGGGGCTTTGAAGAGGTGATTAGATTGTGAGGACCCTGCCATACTGAATGGTTTAATGGTGGTCATGGGTGTGCTTCTGAGTCCTTTGAAAGGAGAGCACATAAGGAGCTATCTCTCTCTCTGCTTCTGCCATTCCACTGTGTGACACCTTGAGTTGCTGAATAGAGTCATCAACAGGAACAGTGCCTTCACCAGATGTGTTCCCTGGACCTTGGACTTCCCAGCCTCTGAAACTGTTAGCAATAAATTTTGTTCACTTGCAAATTAAAGAAAAAGAAAAGATTTTAAATAATGATGACCATCAATGTTAAAATAGCAGGAAGGAGACGCAGTAATTTATTTGAAGAAGTTTTACGTGCAATTTTGGGGTCGTGGACAAAAGATGGTGGCCTTTTCTGCTTAATCAACTCAAATGTCTCCTCCATGTGGCAGCCCCGTAAACAGAGTGTAGGATCCAGTCCACGTGCTGGCTTTGAAATTATATGATTTCTTTCAAAAAGGTAACATGTAGATATTCACATTGTTTCAAAATGTGTGCATGCAGTGTGACATTTTATACTGCGTAATTTCAAATTTACATGAATAAAACTTGCATAAACTGCAACCTTCCTGAGCAGCTGACAAATCCTCGTGCTTGATTTCTCCTCATGTGACTATGGCTCTCTGGTCTAAGGCAGTTGCAAAAATACGGAATAAACAAGGCAAATGTTATAGATGCTGGAGATTTGCATTCAGGCCTCTCCACTCAGCATTTTTCTCCCTTCCTAACGCGAAGCCTGCCTGCCTTCTTTCTTTCCTGCCTCTCCAATCACTTTGTATTGTCTTCAAGAACCAGCCTGGTTTCTACTTCCTTCAAAACCCTTTTCTTATTCAGGCTCTCAACGAAATCCATTTAAAAAAAAAAACTCGATTTCTTAAGGACTGTATGACATTATTGACCCCCACAAGTTGTGTGCTGTTTCACAAATGAGGTCATGCGTGTTTGCAAATCAGGCTTCCCTGGATTATTAACTTCTTGCAGGCCAGAATGACAGAGTTGATGAATTAAATGTTCCTTGCCTCCATCTGAACATTATTTCTCAAACTCTGCACTCTTGATATTTCGGGCTGGATAATTCCTTATTTTTAAGGGGCTACCCTGTGCATTGTAAGATGTTTAGCAGCGTCCCCCTCCGCCACCAGATATGTCTCCAGATGTCGCCACCTGGGAACAAAAATACCTGCAGTTGAAAATCACTGTTCTGTGGATTTGTTCATAACTAACTACAAAGCGGAAGTAATACTTATGGACTCATGAGAAGATTTAGGACAAGAAAAGTGGGGAAAAACAATATCATTGCAATGTACATTTGACGGTTACATTGACCAGACCCAACTCCGATTTTCGGGAATGAAAACTGTATAATTAAACCTTGTCATAAATTTAAACTTGTCATTTAATTACAAGAAATATTAGGTAAGAGCGGAATTCTACCTGAAGTATTCCTGAACTGCTCTAGAACCAGGCATCCTGAAATGTTAGTAGCAGCAAGAAAATCCAATGGAACAATAAACACAGTAAAGATATGATTAGAATCTTATAGACTAAATGCTGTTATTGGTGGTTGAATGCTTAATAAATAAAGCGTGGTATTCTACTCTTAACATTCTTCATATTTTAGGTTTGTTTTATTACATTATGCTCAGCATGAATCCTGACTCAATAGATACTTAATGGATATTTATTAAATAAGTGTGTGAGGCGACTTTTTGAAAATCCACGGGTTTTTAAAAATTGCAACATAATTAATTAGACATATTTGTGGGGTACAGAGTTGAATATCAATACCTGCGTACCATATGTGATAATGAAATCAGGATCATTAGTATACTTATCATTACAAAATGTAATCATTCTTTGTGACCCTTTACCAATTTCAAACTAGCACCTTCCTCCAACCCCCTTCCTACCTCTAGTAACCACAGTTCTCTTCTCCCCTTTTGAAAGTTCAACATATTATTGTGGTTGTTGTAACTTTCTTTCTTTCTTTTTTATTTCTTTTTTTTCCCCCCAGCTCCCATGTATGAGTGAGGACATGTGGTATTTCTCTTTCTGTGCCTGGCTTATGTTACTTAACATAATTTTCTGTAAGCTCATTCATGGGTTTTATTTTACATCGACTTGAAACATTGGTCCTCAGGTGGGATGGGAAATGAATAGAGGATCAATTAGGTTGCTCTCAGATCCGTGAATATTGGGGACATATTTCTTAAGAAGGCAACTGTTGTGTCTCCAAGGACACTTGGGAGAGACATCTGGCAAAGAAGCTTGTACATGGCAGAGTGATTAACTCTATAGGACTGTGATCCCAGTCAGTTCAGGCAGAAGAAGACTCCTAACGAAAATATTAATGTGTAAGTGGGGTGAATGGTCCCTCCAGAAGCAAGGGTAGCAATCAAAGGCAACTCTGGGGAGGCCCTTTGAGGTTATCTGGTTGTTCCAAGAATCGAATAATTGGCTCGGAAGCAGTGGTCTGTGTGGGGAACACCCTATTGGTTGTCCAGCTCTTCTTTTCTGGGAATTGTGGCAAAGACCGTTCACCAAAACCCACTTCCTCTTCCTTGTGGGTCCATATCTTGACCACTTTTTTTCAGCTTCCCTTGCAGTTAAGCGTGGCTCCATGAGCTAGACACTCTGCTACCCTTTCTCTTGGGAGCTCACCTTCTAGTCTCCTCCTCCTAGTTCACTTTTCTCCATCCACACCCCTCCTCTGGCTTTTTCTCCAATGTGTCAAGCACGTTTCTGCCTCAGGGCCTTTGCACTTGCTGATCCTTCCCCCGCCAAATGCTCTTTATCTCTAACATCCCTGTAACTTTCTTCTTCATCCATTTCCAGTATCTCCTTAAACATCATCTTCTTGAATCATCATGGGTGTACAGATATTTCTTCAATATACTGATTTTATTTCCTTTTGAGTATATTCTGAGGAGTGGAATTGCAGGTTCATATGGGAGCTCTATTTTTAATTCTTTGAGGTATCATCATACTGTTCTCCATAATGGCTGTACTAATTCACATTGCCACCAAACAGCAGCTAAGAGTTCCCTTTTCTCAACACCCTCACCAGCCATTTGTCAGTTTTCATCTTTTTGGTAATAGCCAATCTAAGTGGGGTGAGATATATCTCATTGTGGTTTTGATTTGCGTTTACCTGATGGTTAGTGATGTTGAGCATTTTTTCATCTACCTGTTGGCTTTTTGTATGTCTTCTTTTGAAAAATGTTGATTCAGATCTCTTGCCTATTTTCTAATCATATTATTTGTTTGTTTGTTTTTTTGGTCTGTCTTTCCTTTGCTGTTGGGCTGTTTGAGTTTCTTATGTATTCTGAATATTAACCCCTTGTCAGATGCATAGTTTGCAAACATTCTCTCCCATTCCGTAGGGTGTCTCTTCACTCTGTTGATTGTTTCCATGGCTACGCAGAGATTTTTTTTAGTTTGATGTTTACTGCAGCACTATTCCCAAAAGCCGAGATATGGAATTCACCTAAGTGTTCATCAACAGATGAATGGATAAAGAAAATGTGGTATATATAAGCAATGGAATACTAGTTGGCCATAAAAAAGAATGAAATCCTGTCATTTGCAGCAACATGGATAGAACTGAAGGACATTATCTAAGTAAAGTGAGCCAGGCAAAGAAAGACAAATATCACATAATCTCACTCATTTGTGGAATCTAAAAATGTTGATCTTAGAGAAGTAAAGAGTAGAGTTGTGGTTTCCAGAGGCTGGGAGGGGTAAAGGGGAAGGGAGAACAATGGATACAAGGTTTCTGTTAAATTGGAGGAATAAGTTCTAGTGTTTTGACACACTGGGGGGATTATGGTTAATAATAATATACTGTATATTTCCAAATAGCAAGAATAGAGGATTTTGAATGTTCTCACCACTGTAAAATGATACGTATTGGAAGTGAGGGGTATGCCAGTCACCCTGATTTGACTACACTGTGTACATGTACTGAAACATCATGCTGTACTCCACAAATATGTACAATTATTGCCGTGAGCCGTCCTGCTATAGGGAACAGCATGGGAGCCTGAGTGACACCCCTTGTTCTGCAGGCTACAAGGGGGTCCCGTGTGTGTGGCACGGCTCCATGGAAGTTCTTGTTTGTTCACCTTTGGTTGCTTGATGAGGCTTCCCAGAATTAAACAGCCTAACCTTTTGGCTTAGTATGGCTTTGGGGAATTCCCTGGAGTTTCTCAAAGGACATGTTAAAATACATCAAAATTAACTGGTTTATTTAAAGGGCATTGTCAGAGAAAGGTGTTTCTGAGGCATGTTCCCGGTATGGGTTGGCTCCATTTAATTTTGTCATTAATCTTCCTTGTTAGTGATGCGTGCACGGACCCATTGTGGCTGTGGTCATGCTCTTGTACGTGTGGAATGAAGTTATTGTGCTGGATTTCTATCCACGTTCCCCAGGGAGACGGTGGGTCCGAGTGCAGTGGTGCTTACAACTAATTGATCACAACTAGTTACAGATTTCTCTGTTTCTCCGCACTCTCACAGTTTCACTTGATTTACCAAGAACATGTTCTTTCTTTAGTAATAATAAGAATGCTATGGCGTGTTTTTGTTAGTTTGAGTAGGATCATTTAACTTTTCACTTTGTTCCTTGTACTGTTCCCAGAGTCAAATGGTAAAAAAATTAGCAAGTTTTACTATAAAGATGAGTAGCTAAAATAATAAACATATAAAAAGAGGTTTTTGATATTAATAGATTTTGTTTAAATTAGTTTCTAGTATAATTGTTTTTAATAGTAGTATAAAATATAATAGAATGTTATAATCAAGTTTTATTATATAAAATCATCTTGTATATATTGTGATTTTGGTCATTAATTAAAATAATAAATATAAACATAAGACATTAAATTGTTAAATATAAGTAAGATTTTATAAGAATTTAGATTATAAGTTTGTGTAAGTTTAAAAGGTCAAGAATTGTGATTCAGACCAAAAGTCTGACGCTCTCTAAGGCCAAGCCTGCTGCTACTGTGTAGTTTCCTGGCCACAAGCCACAGGCTTTGGGGTGAACTATTGATGCATGAGTAGATGTTCTTGTCACAACATGAGTGCCTTGGAACGTTTTGACCTTTCTTTTTCAATAGAAACAAAATAAAAAATATTTTGATTAAAAAATAAATCAATATGTAAAAGATTAGGTGAAAACATATAAATAAAGCAAGATTCTTGTGGTTGTTGTCCACACTTGCACTAGACACCTGTGGTCCATCTCTTTCTTTCCTCGCCAACACCACACCACGTATTCAGGTCCAACAAATTCTGCGGAGCAGGTCTCCGGCAAATTATTGCATGTCAATTAAAATAAAATAAAATCATTTTCTTAAAATATTTAAAAATTAAATAGGAACGCATGATCAGTTACATAAATCATATTATATATAAGAGGAGGCAAAAACAATTCAGTTGCTTATCAGAAGCAGAACTTCTCTGAAACAGATGGAAATTTCTCCTGCTGCCCACACAGGGGTCTCTCTGCAGCACAGTGAACAGCACAGAGCCCCATACCTCACGCTCCCATGCTGACGTGCTCCTGGCCTGATGTGCCTTTGTTCAAAGTGGGAAACTGGGATGCCAGGCAGGCAGCATATTAAAATGAATGAGGGAAAATCTAGTCAGAAAGAAGTCCTGGGGAGTTAGCCAGCCAGGCATAAAGCATGCCATGATTTGAAGGTTATCTTCCAGGGCATGAATTATGAATTTCCTCTGCAGCAGAGGAGGCTCCTGGACTAACAGAAAAGAGGAGTTGTTCATTTGGAGTTTATCATGCCTAGGAATGCCAGAGAGGCTGAGACTACTGATTTATGGGCTGATTCATCCTTTCTTCCTGGGCACCTGTTGAACCCTCCCCTCTCTTTACCTATTTTTCTTTTCTGCCATTTTCCCTTCCCCCTGGGAAAAATCTAAACTAAAGTTACAGTTCAAAGAGAGGAGGAAAGAAGTGTGATTCAGGAGATAGATGCCCTTAGTTCCTTTTTTTGTTTTGTTTTCATCTCTGTGTAGAAACCACTGTCATCACTGAAACGATGTGTCCTTCTACCCTTCAAGAGTGTCCTGCTGGCCCCCTTCCTGCTGGCCCCCTTACTGCTGGCACAATGAGGGGGATGCCCATTTTATGCTCACCTTGGAGTCCGGCTGATGGGGTTGGGAAATGGGACCATGGTCTAAGACCCAATGGTTTTATCAGAACAACAAGAATTGACACACAAAAGGAAAGGTGGGGATCAGCAAAAAAATTGGAAAAATTAACAGCTTGGCTATGTAAGGAATGGAAAAGTGTTTTCGGTTATGGCCAAGTGACTGCTTGCAAAAGAGATTAGTATTGCTAGAAGGGAGCCAGAGGCTTTTTATCAGAATAATTGAGAAAATCTTTTAAGGTATTTCAGAGATCTTTGGGGACGTCTCTTCCATCACAGGCTCAGAGACCTAGGAGGTCAGAATGGTTTTGGGGGATGGACTAGGGGTGCCCTCCATGGGCTCACTACCCAAGACCACCTCGGTTCTCAGCTCCCAGCATTCTGGCTTGGCACCTGTCAGCTGACCCAGCCACTGTGGCTCAAGTGGACCCAGGTGCAGCTCAACCCACTGCTCTAGAAGGTACAATTCAGAGTGTTGGCAGCACCATGCCATGGCTCAGTGGAACCCAGATGCAACTCACGCCACTGCTGTGGAAGGTGGAAGCAGTAAGTCTCGGCAGTGACCACATGGTGCTAATACTGTAGGTGCACTGAATGCAAAAGCTGTGGGAGCATGGTTTCTTCCACCTAGATTTCAAAGGACGTATTGAGCAGCTTGAGAGCTCAGGCAGAAATCTGCTGCAGGAATGGAGTCACCGCAGAAGGCCTCCATGAGAACAAAGCCAAGTGGAAATGTGGAGTCAGAGCTGCTGAAGAGAGTCCCCACCAGAACAGTGCCTAGTGGAGCCACAGGGGCAGGTCTGCCACTGAGGCCCAAGAACTGTAGAGTTGCCAGCATGCAACACCAGCCTGGGAGAGCTGCAGTTGTGAAATTCCAACCTGAGAAAGCAGCCTCCCGGCTGCACCCAGTAAAGCTGTGAGGTGGGGCTGTTTGAGGACTTGAAGGCCCAACCCCCTCACCATTTTGCCCATGATGGGGGACAGGGAATCAAAGGGGATTATATTCTCATGCTCGAAAATTTAATGTGGTTTTTCCCTGTTGGGTTTTCGACTTACTTGGGGCCTGTTACTCCTTTTTTTTTTTTTTTTTTTTTTGCCTACTTCTCTCTTTTGGAATGGGAATGTGTGTCCTATGCCTGTTCCACCACTGTGTTTTGGAAGTGGATAAGTTGTTTTGACTTCACAGCCATACAGCTGGAGAGGAACTAACTTTAGGATTAATTGTCCCTTGAGTCTCTCCCATTTTTGATTCAGATGAGACTTTGGACTTTTGAGTTAATGCTGGAAATGTTTAAGACTTTGGGGACTATTGGGATGGAATGAATGCATTTTGTATTGTGAGAAGGACATGAATTTGGGGGGCTAGGGGAAGAATGCTATGGTTTGAATGTGTCCCCCAAAAGTTCCTGTGCTGGAACCTTAATTCTCAGTGTGGCATCACTGGGGGGTGGGGGCCTTTAAGAAGTGATTGGGGCATGAGGGCCAAGCCTTCATGAATGTATTAATGCTGTTCTTGTGGGAATGAGTTAGTTCTTGTGGGAGTGAGTTAGTTCTTGCAAGTGAATTAGTTCTTATAAATGCAAGCTGAGCTTGCTTTTGTGGTTTTTTCCATGTGTGCTTGCTTACCTTTCTGCTTTTCTGTCATGTGATGTTATGCAACTGGAAAGCCCTCACCAGAAGCTAGTCCCATACCCTTGGACTTTTACTATGGATAGAATGTTTCCTCAAGACTCATTGAAGCTTAATCCCCTTTGTAACAGTGCTAAAATTGTGGGAAATCTGAGTATGGTATTTGAAATGTAGAGCCTCTAAGAGATGAATAGATTGTGAAGACAGTGCCCTTGAGAATGGATTGATCCGTTCATGGAGTAATGGGCGTGATTCTGATGGCTTTGTAAAGAGAGCAGTGGGAAGGTTCACTCTCTTGCCCAGCCCATTCTTGCCACGTGTATTAGTCCATATCTGTTGCTTATAACAAAATACTTGAAACTGGGTGATTTATAAAGAAAAACAACATTTATTACCTACAGTTTCTGAGGCTGGGAAGTCCAAAATCCATCTAGTGGTGGCGACATCGACTCTGGGATCTCACATTGCAAGACAGAGGAAGCAGAGAGAGCAGAGAGACAGAAGACAGACTCTCCTCTTCTTTGAACGCCCTAAGAGTCACGCCCCGAGCACCATTTTTAATCCGTTCACTACTGCGAGGTCCTGAAATCCAATCAGCTCTTCAAGGCTCCACCTTTCAATGACCATAATAGGATTTCCCACCCTCTAACAGTCACAGTGGGGGCTAAGTGGCTAATACATAAAACTTGGGGCACACAGTTCAAGATTCAGTAAGTTGTGGCAGGACATAATTCAATCCACTACATCACATGATATGCTGGTCGTGATGGGAACTTGTAGAGAGTTCCCACCAAAAAGGATGTGTTGCCTGAACTTCGGACTTCCCAGCTTCTGAACTTCTAAGAAATAAATTTTATTTCTTTATAAATTATGCAGTTTCAGCTATTCTGCTGTAAGCAACAGACACGTACTAATACAACTTTCCAGCCTCCAGAACTTTGAGCCAAGATAAACTTCTTTCCTTTATGAATTACCCAGTCTGTGGAATTCAGTTACATCAGCATTATTCCTAACACAGGGAATCATGGGGAAAATTTTGTATTCATGACTCTGCCTTTAATTAGACCTTGGGTTGAACTATGGAAATTACACCAACAAAGTGGCTCTGTTGAAATACCCAAGACTCCTCGAGATACAAGAGATAAGACTGTACATTTCTCTCTTTGTTATAAGGTAGATGCTGCGAGACTGTTTAACAGTATACAATTTCTCTGAGGTGGTGAGTTTTAATATCTTTTTGTTTTGTTGTAGAAAAGTTATATTATCATCTTATTTAACTGGAGCAGGTGCAGGGCTGGTGTGAGGGCCATCTCCTCAGAGTGGCCAAGGTGAATTTCTAAGTATGTGTTGTAATAATTATATTCAGTATTTTTACCATTTTAATTTGCTTTAGATACAACGTTTAATTTGGAAATACGAAGGACATGTAAAGCAGTGGTTCTAAGCAGGGAGTAATTTTGCTCCCCAGAGGGACATTTAACAATGTCTCAGTCATTTTTGGCTGTCACGACCAGGTGTGGTGGGTGCGGGTCCTTCTGCCACCAGGTGGGTGGAGGTCAGAGATGCTGCTGCACATCCCACAATGCAAAAGACAGTCCCTCACACTAGGAATTATCCATCCCCAAATGTCAATAATGCCAAAGCTGAGAAACCCAGATTTGAAGGAAGACATGGAATTTTTTTTTTTTTTCAAATCAAAATGGGGCATGGGATAAAAAAGACAATAAAATCAAGTTTGAAAAAATTGTCATAAATAAATTCATCTGCAGATTCACCTCAAAATCTTCATGAAATACTTGACCATTCGTATAGTTAATTTTTTGAAGGTTTTGGTTGAATATCTCTTTTCTTGGAACTTATTAGCATGTATATATAACAATCCGCATTGGGGGATTTTGAATTTGGGGACAGATTGGAGACAGTCTATGAGGTTCTTCAGGGCTACTGAGTCATTTAAATAGAAGAGTTGGAAAAGAACTTAATTCTTCATTTAATGTTGAAAGAATTCATTCCAATGGGCAATGACA
Source organism: Cynocephalus volans (assembly GCF_027409185.1). Taxonomy (NCBI): domain Eukaryota; kingdom Metazoa; phylum Chordata; class Mammalia; order Dermoptera; family Cynocephalidae; genus Cynocephalus; species Cynocephalus volans. The sequence goes on along the minus strand of NC_084469.1, from coordinate 98,747,967 downwards.
GAGACTCACCATGATCATTCCCTGCCCTCTCTATGGCAGAAAACGGGCCATGTCCCGTCCCTCAGATCTGTTGGCTTAGCAAACATGGTGGTATTTATAGAGGTGAAATTACAAAAATCAAAGTTGTGTAGGAGCCTTAACAAAAAATGCTGGAGTGGTGGCATAGCGTAGTGAGATTCTGGGCTCTCCTGCTTACCTGATGTGTAAGCTTGGGCAAGCCCCTAAACCGCTCTGACTCTCAGTTTCCTCATCTGTAAGATGGGGCTAAGAAGAGCATCTGATTCTTGGGTTGTTGGGAGTGCTCCATGAGCTAGCACTTGAAATGTGCTTGGACCAAGCAAATGCTCACTCCACATTTGCTATCACTGTTAACGATACTCCACCCATTCACCCTCTCTACTGCAGCTCGCTGGGTCAAAATGATGTTTGAGTTTGGTGGTCACAAAATGGAATGCTTAAACAGAGAGGAGAAATGAGAGAATTCTAAAATTTCAGATTTGGGAGAGGAAGTGTTGCTTCTTTCGGTCTTTACTGAGGTCCATCCTTTCTTCCTGGGCACCTGTTTTCCCCTCCCCCCTTTTTTACCGATTTTTTTCTTTTTTCCCATTTTCCCTTCCCCGCTGGGAAAAATCTAAACTAATTTTACAGTTGAAAGAGAGAAGGAAGGAAGGGTTATTGAGGAGACAGATGTCCTTCTTTCTTTCTTTTTTTTTTTTTTGGTTTGTTTCCATCTCTAGCTGTTTAGAAACCACTGTCATCACTGAAAGGATGTGTTCTGTCACCCTTCAGGAGTGTCCAGCTGGCCCCAATTGCTGGCATGATGAAGGGGATGTTCATTTTATGGTGACCTTGGAGTCCAGCTGGTGGGCTTGGGAAATGGGACCACAGTCTAGGTCCTAGTGGTTTTATCAGAACAACCAGAAGTGACACATACACAAAATGAAAGGGGGCAGGGTCAGTTGACAGGGAAATCAAACTCGTTGTTTAAAATATGGAATTTTGTCTTCCAGATAAGTGTGGTCACCCGAATAAAATTGTGATTGTCACCAAATATGGTTGTATTTCTGATTTGATGGGGTTGGGGGGGGGGCTGTGGTAGGGATGGTCTGTTATGATATTTTTATCAAATGCTGCGTTTTGTTCTTTTTTGTTTTTGTTTTTGTTTTTGGTGGCTGGCCAGTACGGGCATCTGAACCCTCGACCCTGGTGTTATAACACCACACTCTAGCCAGCTGAGCTAGCTGGCTAGCTTAAAGAGTGTGTGTGTGTGTGTGTGTGTGTGTGTGTGTGTGTGTGTGTGTGTGTGTGTGTGTGTGTGTGTGTGTGTGTGTGTGTGTTTTAAAATGCATCTGTTTAAGGTATGCAAGATGATATCTGGAGATATGTATGCATCATGAAGTGATTATTACAGTTTAGCAAATTAACATATCCATTGTCTCGGTCTGCTTTGTGTTGCTATAACAATATGACAGACTGGATAATTTAAACACAAATTTATCTGTCACTGTCCTGGAGGCTGAAAAGTCCAATATCAAGTGCTGTCATTTGGCGAGGACCTTGTTGTTGTGTCTTCTCTGGGAGAAAGTGAGAGGGTGAGGGAAGGAAAGAGAGAGAAGGAAAGTGGGCCAAAATAATTTTTTAAAATCATAAACCCAGTCGCCCGGCTAGCTCAGTTGGTAGAGCATGAGACTCTTAAAATCATAAACCCACTCCCACCATAATGGTACTAATCCATTCATGAGGGCTATATTTATTATCAGTCCCACCTCTCAACACTGTTCCATTGGGATTATATTTTCAACACAGAAACTTTGGGGGACACGTTCAGATGATGACATCTACTAAATGCAAATCCCAGTACTTATGGAACTAACAATCTACTACATTTGAGACACCAAAGATAAAGAGAAATGATAATACAGAGTAAGAAACATGAGGCTTTAGGGGGCATACACAGGTAACACCAAATCCTACTTCAGGCAATCCAAAGAATACTTTCTAGTAGAAGAGATGACTAAGCTAAGACTCAAAGAGAAAGCAGAAATTAGTCAAGTTTTGAGAGAAGATATTCTAGTGAGAAGGGATGGAAGGTTGCAAAGGCTCAAAGTCAAGAGGAAGATGTTTTCCTGTCTGTTTTTAAAGACAAGCTCTGCTATCAGCATGGCAAGCAGAAGAATTTTCTGGAACAGTGCTTCTGAGACATTCATGCATATACGTATCCCCTGGGGAGATCCCCGTTAAAATGCACACGGTAGGTCTGGGGTGGGGTTTCAGATCTTATTTTGTTTTTCTAACAAGTTTCTGGTGATGCTGATGCCAGTGTTCCATGGACCACACTTTGAGTGGGGTGGTTTTAGAGCATCCATGGGAAGGAGCATATCTACATTTTAAATTTTCATCTCCTTCTCTCCCTAGCCCTCCAGATTTTAGGGACGATTGGCGATAACCTTGTGAGCAGACTGAATCATAGCCAAGCTTTAGAAAGCTTCTGGAAGGAAGAGAGGTGTTGGTTACCTGCAAGACCCCAGGAAGTCAAAGCACTTTCCAAAGGGTGTTGCCATCGAGGGCTTCAACCCTACAGGAAATGCTACGATTCTGCTCCATCAAACACTCGTACTTTCCAACTGCTATGGTTTGAATGCCCCCACCAAGACTCACATTCAAACTTAATCCCCTAACTGAGGTTACCAGACCTGGGAAAGGAGGGATGGTTACTGAGAAAATTGGTAAAAGTCCACAAAAAATGGTTACATTTTGTAATGCTGTAATACTAATTATCCTGATTCGAGCATCACATATTGCACACAGTTAAAAAAATAAAAAACTTAATCCCCAATGTGGCAGCATTGAGAAGAGGGGCTTTTAAAGGGCTCTACTCTCATGGTCATTCATGGATTGATGGATTTATGGATTATCATGGGAGTGGGACTGGTGGCTTTAAAAGAGGAGGAAGGAAGACCTGAGCTATCATGCTCAGCCCTCGCTGTGTGACATCTTCCATCATGTTATAAAATAGCATGCGGTCCCCACCAGAAGCCAACCAGACATGGTTGCTCAATCTTGAACTTCCCAGTCTCCAAAACTGTAAGAAATAAACCTCTTTTCTTTACAAATTACCCAGTCTCAGGTATTCTGTTATAAGAAACAAATACACAGCAACAAGAAAAAACAGACTAAGACACCAAAATAACTCTTTTAAGTGTTTGTGCAAAAGTAGCCTATATGTCTATGTGCTTTATTGGTTTCTTGGGACTCATTACCGTTTTACTGACCATTTCTTTAAATGTCCTACGGTGTCTCAAGCAGACATATGACAGATCATTTATTGAGAGCTATTCTGTGTCAGGCACATGATAGGACCTGTAGAAGCACACTTTGGATCGTGCCCCACAGCACATAAAAGAAAACAAAATGATAGCCAGATGTTCTTGGTCATGCCATTGAACTGGGATCTGTTATTTTCAAATAATTTGGAAATTCAAAGAGTTGCAGAGTGCAGAAGATAAAGCAGTCATTTAGAACAGGACCTCTGTTTCTCAGTGGTGAATGAAACCACGGGAAGACAGCCATCCATGCTCTGAATTGCCCAGAGAGTTATGGGGCTGGCAGGATCCTGCATTTCCACATTAAGCTGCAAAGAGAAAATTTCAGAGTAGACTCCTGCAGGTACCTGCTACTGTCAAATGTTGCTCCACAGCGTATTTGAAAGCAAGAAAGGACTTTAATCCTGCGAGAGAGAAAAGAGAATTTCTTCAGAGTCTGCAGTAGGTTTAATACCCATGTGATTCCAAACGTCATATTTATAGGAGCATAGATCTTAAGAATACAGACAAATATAGCAACTAATACTGCAAGAATAAATATGAAAATGTTAAAAGTGATTGTCCCTAGTGCGGCAGGCATGGTTGGCAAACCCAAAAGCCATTCCCAGCCACATCACCATTGATAGCTTCCACTCTGGAGGCTAGAAAGCCAAATACTTGTTTTCTCAGATTCCTTTGCAGCTATAAGCAGTCATATGATAAATTTCTGACCAATTAAGTGAAAGGGAATTTGTTCAGGGGTTTCTGGAGAAAATTTTACTTCCTGTCAAAGAGGGAGGCATGCAAGGGAAGTTTGCTGCTTCTGCTCCATCCTTCTTCTTCTTGTCTTGAACATAGTTGTGATGTCTGGAGCTGTGGCAGTCCTTTTGCAACCATGAAAATAATATGATGAAAAGCCAACATGCTAATGGCAGAATGGAAAACTAGAGAGTGCCTAGATTATTTTACAGCACCACTGAGGAATAGAACCAACACCAGAAATACCTAACTCTGGACTTGTATTCCTGTAAGGAAAATCATCTTAGTTTCTGGATCTTAGTCACTTGCTGCCAAAAGTATGACTAATTGGGATCTTCATGTGGTGGAATAATGGGTCATTTCAATTTTCTTTGCTGCTGTTGCTTACAACTCTTTTCTAAAAATTTCTACATGTGTGATACCTTTGTAACGTAAAAATATAGTAGCTTATTCCTTTAAAAATGTATTGTCAAAAAGATATGTCATTCAGCGTTTGAATAATATTTCCAGTATGGTGATTCCTGTGACTCATTTTGACACTGCTTAACTTAAACCCTGTGATGCTCAGTCTTCTCATAATGGAAATAGTACTAATTCTACCTACCTCACAAGACTTTTAAAGACATTGAATTCCTGCTATGTCCTAGGCACTTTTCCAGCCACTTTGCATACTAGCTCACCTTATGTCTGGCACAGCCTTTCAAGGTAAAGATTACCATTGCCACCATTTTATCAACAAGAAAAGTAAGCTACTGATGTATTGTTCACTCAATAAATATTAACCAAGAAGTTACAGTGTGCTAGGTAGCATTAAAGGTGCTTGGAAAAAGCAGTTCTGCCTCCATTTTCACATGCATTTTAATATTTCAGTATTCCTGAAATGTTACATATAAATGTTTTTATACAATATATATAAATATGTATGTTTGTATATTATATATAAATATTTTATATTTTTAAATACATATTTAATAGATCATATTTATAAATCCTAAACATATGTAAATCTGTTATAAATTATATATATATAAATCTGTTATTCATTCTTAAAATTTTATACATATATAAATCTGTTATAAATTATACATATCCGTTATTTATTTCTGAAATTTTATATATATCATACATATATAACAGGTATATATGCGTCTATATATAGAGAGAGACAGCTGTATATATAAAATTAACAGGTATATTCATCCCTCTGTATCCATGGGTAATTTGTTGCAGGATCTCCAGTGGATAACAAAATCTGTAAATGCTCAAGCTCCTGATATAAAATGGCTAAGTATTTGCATATAACTTACGCACATCTTCCTGTATACTTTAAATCTAGATTATTAGATTACTAGATTACATTGTATCAGTACCTAATACAACGTAAATGCTAGGTAAAAAGTTGTTCCACTGTATTATTTAGACAAGAAAAACAGTCTGTACATGTTCAGTGCAAACACGATTTTTTTCTTTAAATATTTTTGATCCATGGTTGATCAAGTCCACATATGTGGAACCCACAGATATGAAGGGCTGACTCTAAGAAGGGTCTTCACATATATTTCGATTCCATTTTCCATGAGCTTTTGAAGCACCCTCGTATATGTGTGTGTACCTATGTATACCTGTATGTGTGTATATTCCTTCTGTTCTTTTTTGAGCCAGTTATAGCATCTGTCTGGTTCCCTCACCGATGAATAAGTAAAATAAACTCCTTCACATATGCTCGTCTTATACCTGCATGAGTCATGATTTTACCTTTTTTTTTTTTTTTTAGGTCACACAGCTAGTAAGGAGCAGAACTGAGATTTAAAACCACTTAGCTCCCAGTCAGTACTCAACACATGGTAGTATTTAGTGTTGCTAAGCAGCAGGCATTCCTTCTGAGCAGAACCTGCAGAAAGCACACAACCGCTCACCGTTTTGGAAGTGGACGGCATGGACGACAGGAAGATCTCCGAGGTCTGGGACTGGGAGCGGGGTTTGGTCTTTATGGTGATCCATCTCCTGTATTCTTCTCGTACCTGGGGATGGAGACACACCACAGGGAGATGAGTCACTCCTGGATGCAGGGAAATGGTCCTGGTTCAGGCATGTCAGATGGGGGGATGGGGAGGCGGGATGGAGGGGGGATGGGGAGGAGGGACGGAGGGGGGATGGGGAGGAGGGATGGGGAGGAGGGATGGAGGGGGAGATGGGGTGGAGGGATGGAGGGGGGACAGGGTGGAGGGATGGAGGAGAGACGGGGTGGAGGGATGGAGGGGGGATGGGGTGGAGGGATGGAGGGGGGATGGGGTGGAGGGATGGAGGGGGGACAGGGTGGAGGGATGGAGGGGGGACGGGGTGGAGGGATGGAGGAGAGACGGGGTGGAGGGATGGAGGGGGGATGGGGTGGAGGGATGGAGGGGAGGGATGGGGTGGAGGGATGGAGGGGGGATGGGGAGGCGGGATGGAGGGGGGATGGGGAGGCGGGATGGAGGGGGGATGGGGAGGAGGGATGGAGGGGGGATGGGGAGGAGGGATGGAAGGGGGATGGGGAGGAGGGATGGAGGGGAGGGATGGGGTGGAGGGATGGAGGGGGGATAGGGAGGAGGGATGGAAAGGATGGGGAAGGCAGCAGCCACATACCTGGTGGTTGAACAGACAGTGCACGAGGAAGATAAAGGCCCCCTGCAGGCTGTTGATGGTTGTGAACAGATAGGCCATTACACCTGCCAGGGGTCCAATCTGAAAAATGCCCAACACCCAGGAGCAACCCAAGATGAAGAGCTGGGCAAAGGCCTTGAAGGTCAGTAACCTGGGGGAGAAGATTTGCAGAGCATAAGGTTCTGGGACATGGCTGCTATCTTCGTGGGTCAGTGTGTGACCTGCCTGAATGCGGATAAATGTAGGGTGAAGTCTCCGAACCCAGATACTGGGAAATCAAATCCTATAGCCATTTAAGAGGTGGTTGGCCTACAGATACATGTGGATACAAAGATGCGTGGACATGGGTATTTAATGCAACTTCTGTTTGTAGTAATAAAAGCACAGAAAGATCCATGTGTCCAAAAATTGGGGACACATTAAATGAATGGTGAGTTCATAGTATGACATACTATGAAGACTTTCTTCTTATTGAGGTAAAATTCACCTAACATAAAATTTACAATTTTAACTATTATAGTGTATACAAGTCAGTGGCCTCGAGTGACAACATACACACTGTTGTCAACCATCACTCCTATTTAGTTCCAAGACATTTTTTTATCACCACTGAAGGAAACCTCATACCTATTAAATGGCTGTTTTCCATTTCCACTCCCACAAAAGGAAACAACCCAAATATGCATCAACTGATGAATGGATAACAAAGTGTGGTACATCCATTCAATGAAATACACAGCCATGAAAAAGAATAAATCACTGATACATGACACAACATGGGTGAATATTGCAAACTTTATACTGAGTATCAGCCAGACACAAAACACCACATATTGTGTGATTTCATTTATGTAAAATGTCCACAATAGGCAAATTCATAGAGACAGAGAGCAGAGTATAAAGCCACTTTGTAGAATAATATGAGCGCGACAATATGCTATAGTGGATAAAGGGTACAGGCTCTAGATCAGACTGTCTGTGTTCAAATTGTGACTGATACATTCACTAACTTAGTGGCATTGTAAGTTATTTAATCTCACTGTGCCTCAGTTTCCTCACTCTGATATAGGGTTAATAATAAAACCCCAACCCCACCAGCTAGTTCTACAGATTGAATGGGGCGATGGTGAGACTCTTAAGGTGCTTAAGACAATGTCTGGCACAAAATAAGCACTTTTGCAGTTGTTACTAGCCATAAGTATTGACATGAGATAAGCCATATGTTATATGAAAAAGAGCAAAGTGCACAACAGTGTATACAATTTCTTATAATTTATGTATAAGTCAGTGGACGTATAGGCATAGAATATTGGAAGGAAGCACATATTGATTTATAACGTTTGCTTCAGGTGGAGACTTGGAGGTGTCAAAGGAAAGAAATAAATGCTGATGGGTACAGGGCTTCTTTTAGAGATGGTGAAAATATTAAGAAACTAGATAGTACACAGCTCTATTTACAATAGCCAAGATATGGAAACAATCTAAATGTCCATCAACAGACAACTGGATAAGGAAAATGTGGTATGTATATATATATATATATATATATATATATATATATGTGTGTGTGTATACACACACACACACACACACACACACACACACACACAATGGAATACTACTCAGGCGTAAAAAAGAATGAAATTCTGCCATTTTTAGCAACATGGATGAGCTTGGAGAAAATTATAATAAGTGAAATAAGCCAGGCACAGAAAGAGAAATGCCACATGTCCTTCCTCATAGGAGGGAGGGAGGGAGTGAGTGAGGGAAGGAAGGAAGGAAAGAAAGAAAAAGAAAAAGAAAGACTACAATAAAATGTTGAACTTTCAGAAGGAGAGAACAGACCTATAGTTACTACAGGTGGGAAAGGGGGAGGAGAAGGGAGATTAGGGAGTAACTGGTTGATGGAATTTGGATGCGTTGTCCCCTCCAAAACTCATGTGGAAATTTCATCCTCAATGTGGCAGTGTCGGAAACTGATTGAGTCATGGGGGTGGATCCCTCATGAATGGATTAATGCTCTCCCTGGGGGTGGGGGGCCTGAGTGAGTTCTCACTCTATTAGTTCCCGTGAGAGCTGGTTGTTTAATAGACCCTGGCACCTCCCCTCCCTCTCTCTCTCTTGCTTCCTCTCGCCATGTGATCTCTTTGTACCCGCTGGCTCTCTGCCACTTTCCACCATGGCAGCCTGAGGCCAGTGCCAGATGCAGCTGTCCCAGAATCATAAGTCAAATAAACCTCTTTTCCTTATAAATTACCCAGTCTCAGGTATTTCTGTTACAGCAACACAAAACGGACTAAAACACTGGGTAAGGCACACAAAGAATAATTATGATTTGTAATGATGAAAATGCTAATAATTTTGATTTCATCATCACATGCTGTACACAAAAACCGATAGTCAACTTTGTACCCCATAAATATGTATAATCAGAAATAAAAAAGAAAATAAAAAATAAAATTAAATAAAAATTTAAAAAATAAAAATACATATTATACATATTTTTGATGTGTATAATCAAAAATAAAAAAAGAAACTTGATGGTAGTGATAGTTGCACAACATTGTCAATGTACTAAAAGCCACTAACTAGTACACGATAATAGTTAAAATGATGAATTTAATTTTATGTGAAATTTACTGCGTAAATTTTTTGCCTTGTGTATGTATAAAACTTATTTTAACTTTTTAAGGAACTTTTTATTTTATTCTACTTATTTTTTTAAACATAATTTATTATATGCATATATAGTTTACAAAGGTGACTTTCAATAGTTGTGTACAATGTGTGATGGTCAGATCAGGATAGTTAGCTTATTCATCATTTAAAAAAATATTTTAGGGGCTGGCTGGTTAACTCAGTTGGTTAGAGCATAGGCTTGTAACACCTAGGTCAAGGGTTTGGTTCCCCATACCAGCCAGACACCAAAAACTAAAACTAAAAATATTTTAAACGAATTAATCCCATACCAACCAGCTGCCAAAAAAATTAAAATAAAAAAAATAAAATGAATAAGGGAGTGCATATGACAGGAAAACAAGCAAAGAATATCATCAGGTTATTGACAATGAAACGTAGACAATGTCTGGTTGCAGCACATTCTTATAATGAACAGTAGTTAGGTGAGAAAGTTAAGAAACACAAATGATTTATAAGAATATGAAAAAGCCCCACATCTCTAATATAAAATAATATATATGTAACCAAAATTAAGAGATAGCATATTTCAACTATTAAATCAACAAAACAAAACAAAGATAACAATAGACCTCAGTGTTGGTAATACTGCAGGTAAACAACTATTCTCATTTTTCGGAACAAATTTTCTGGAAACCAGTTTTCAATATATACTAAAAGTATCACAATCAAGCTTACCCTTTGGTTCAGGCAGTTTAACACTTAAATATAATTAAATAACCACAGCATAGAACAATTTACTTACAAGGATATTCAAGGCAGTATAGTTTATAACAGCAAAAAGCAAATAAAATAAACAGAAGCAACTTGTCTCCCTAAATAAAGTATGATTTAAGTAAGTTGTGCTGCATCCTGACACTTAAATCCTATGCAAAAAATAATATTGTAGAATAATTTCTAATTAAATGGGAAAATATTTATTATATTATTAAGAGATATTATAAAGAATAAAACAGCATGATAGATATTATGATTCTGTTCTTTGTAAATATGCACAAATAAGAATGCAGAGAATTAGTAAATGTATTAATAGTTTGAACATATGAAACACTGTTTCTACTAACTGTGCTAAATGCCTCATAAACCACATAAAGTAGGCAAAATTAATATGTCCATTCTACAGATGAGGAAACTGAGTTTCAGAGAGGCTGTGTAACTTGCCTAAGGTCCACACAGCTGGTCAGGGATGGAGGTAGAGTCTGAGTCTCCAATCTAGGCTCTGTGCTATTCTAAACAGGCCTCATCATGTGTCCTGGGCACAGGATCCAGCATACAGAAGGTGTTCCATGAACTTTTGTGGGAAGAAGGAAGGAAAACTAGAAGAGAAGAGGAAAGGAGAGAGGGCTGCACCTGGTGTCTTTGAGCTTCGAGACTTCGTCATTGACGCTGCAAAGCCTCTGCCTCAGGATCCACAATGTCCAACTTAGGAGGATCAAGTTGATCTACAAAGTCAAGCAGAAGGTACTGAGAGACTGGACACACAAATGGACAATGGCCAGATTATCTATAAAAACAGAACTCTGACCCACAATCTGCAACAACCACTCCAGGAAGCTGAACAATAACCCTGCAGCAATCAGCCCGAGATGACCAGGACTTGATTAATAACTGACAGCTTCCCTAATTTCTGTCCACATATCCAACTTAGAACAATCATGAGAAAGCCAACACGCACCCTTAACCAATCACATAGGATACCCCGCTTCTCGTTAGCCACGTGCAGCTTCCCCATGCCAGCAGCCTCCCATCAGGGCGTACCTGAAGCCTTCCCTTTTATTCCACTGTAAATCTTTCCCACTCCTCTGCCCGCTCTTGAGTTTACACCCAACACAAGTGATGGCTGCTGACTCCCTTACTGCTATAGCAATCTCTGAATAAATACCCTTTGCTTGTTCTCATTTGAGTGGATTTGTTCATTTTCACAGATGGATCCAACGAGTTAGAATCAAAGCCAGCCTTTAGGATATAGACTGTGACCTTGAGTGGAGTATTATTCTCTTCAAAGACCCTACCTCAAAAGCATGTCAGACTGGAGTGCGCACAGTCTCAGGGCAGGCTTTCTCCACCTTGGCAATATTGAACTTCAGGGTCTGATCATTCTTGGTGTGTGTTTGTTGGGGTGAGGGTGCTGTCCTGTGTGTTGTAGGATGTTAACCAGGGCACTTTGAAAGAGGAAGGGGGATACTAATAAATAGCTCTACAAGAATAGGTGTAATCAGGAAGTCCCTGGCAAACAGGAAAACCATGTCACCCTGCACAGAGTAGACATTCACTCAATATTTGTTGAGTGAATAAATGCAGTATTTTTAAAAGAATCCCCAGCGGAAGGTTCTATTATATCAAAGCAACCAGTGACCCAGGAGGTAGCCAAGGAAAGACAAGTGAAGACAGTAATTTCAGGAATAGGGGTTTGTCACATTAAACTGTGACCATTTATCTTTATCTCATTTCTACTTTAACAGGTAAGGAACACACTCTCTATGCTTGGCCAACCCAGAGTGGACACAAGCATAGAAAACTATCACCGACCAAGATCATGACTGCCACTGGCCCCAGGAAGCTCCAGATGAATCCTTCATCAGGCTTGAGCCAGCAGCTGTTGAGAGAAAGATGACCATTAGCTGCTTATTCCTTGGGAGAAGGGAGAGAGTTTGTTTTTCCAGGTTCAAGGATTCTGGAGCAAGATCTGAACAGCGCCAGAAGCTGTTTAGTTCAGAACCTAGATTTTAGATGGAGTCTGGTTTGAACTCTTGTCTGACACAAGCAGTATGCTCTGTTGGATAGATTCAACTATTAGTGTAGCTATCTACAAAGTCTCGATGTCAGGTAATGTCAGTCCTCTGAATTTATTCTTCTACCTCATGATGGTGTTACTATTCTGTTTCTTTTGCCTCCTCCATAAAAACTTTAAACTCTGTCAATATTCACAAAATGATATGTTGGAATTTTGACTGAGAATTTGTTGAATCTATGGGTCAAGTTGGAAAGAACAGACGTCTTGACAATAGTGCACCTTCCTATTCATGAACATGGAATATCTGTCCATTTATTTGGCTCTTCTTTGATTTCTTTCATTAGAGTTTGGCAGATTTCCTGATATAAAACTTGTAGGAAAGATTAAATCAGATAATGTGCATGAAGTTTTTGGGTACAATTCCTGGCAGAAAGTTAAGGCTCAATGCATGTAGTTATCATGATGATAATGATTGCTATAATGAGAAAGAAAATAAAAATAATAATTTAACTACAGCCATCAAAACCACCAACAATAATTAAGCCTACTTTGTGTACAAAGTATTCTGTTGATCAAATACTTTGCTCTGCAATGGCTTGTGCTGGTAAAAGTAGCATAACTTATTCTGAAAGTGGACCTGGTAGGTTGAATCTGGTACAAGTAACAAGCAGTTGCCAATGCCCCATGGGCAGAAAAGCTTCCACACTTGAGTTCTATTCCAAGGGTTGCCAACTATGGCCCAGGGGCCAAATCCAGTCCACTACTTGTTTTTGTAAATAAAGTTTTATTGAAACACAGCCACACCCATTCATTTATATGTTGTCAATGGCTGCTTTCACACTACCAGGACAATGTTGAATAGTCGCCACAGAGACCATATATGCTTCAAAACCAAACAAGTCACCATCTGGCCTTTGATAGAAGAAGTTTGTCAGCCTCTGATCTTTCCTGCCACTCATCTTCAGAATCATTCTGGCGAGACGTGGGACTCAAGCAGCAGACAGGGCATCTCCTTGACTTCAGGAGGGACAGCATAGTATAGGATGTTTCAGCACATGCACCCCTACTTCTTAACACAAGTGCCATTTCCCAAGTATTGACTTTGTCAACTGTCATGTGCAGAGCTTTGCAAACTTCTTTAGGGAGGCAGTAAAACAGGGATATAAAGAATACTTCCTTGGAAATTTTTACTTTTTAAGCTTCCTAACCCTGTCCTTGGGAAGGCGTATGACATGCACTAGCCACAGATGTCCTGTACGTGAGATAATAAACTGCTGACTTCATAGGGTCATGGTGAGAAGGACATGAGGTTCTGCATCCAGGAAGCATTATTTCTGGGGCAACATAAGCCTTCAGCAGTTGTTGATACTGTTGTTATTCTTTGCATTTGGGAGCTTGATCTCAATCCATCCAACCTGCTCTCTGAGAATTCTATAGACCATGTAGCCCACAGGTTTTTAATGTGGGGCCATAAATTTACTCTGTGTGCTCCTGAATTTCTTGAAGTTGTGCTCAGAATTTTGTGTGTATGTACATTTGTCTAGAGAAGGAAGCTTTGGCTTTCACTAAAATTCTCAAAGGAATCCAACCCCAAGGATGCTAAGAACCATTGATCTAGGGATTTCCATGAGAAAATGGAATTCTGCTATAAGAAAGGACTGGTTTGATGTATAACTGACAATTGGAAAATGGATTTAAAAGCCATTTTGATTTCATGTAGAGGCCATGAACACCATTTCCATTATAAACTCATACACTGTACTTACTGAGTATCTGTTCCGTAATGCTTGTGTCCAACTATGGCAGACACAGCCACAATCACAGCTGGAGTCCCGTAGCCTACAAGGTACACGAAGCTCTTCTTAAATCTGCCTGTGCTGGTGTAATTGGCCACCGCGAGGTTCCTGACAGTGAGGAAGAGGTGCAGCCCTTCCAGAAGCATCCAGGTGAAGGAGGCCAAGTACAAGTAATGCAACCCCCCTGCGATGAGGGAGCACAGCACCTGCAGGGCGAGCAGAGTGAGGGTGTGCACAGACGTGGTCTGCGCCTGATTTTATTCTCAGGACTTCACATTCCCCGGGTGCTGGCTTGGAATTTCATTTGCAACCCATACAACATTTTGCCTGGAGCAGCACATTTTCTGGGAGCTCCCACGGGCTTTGGAGGTTTGCTCCCCCCGTGCATGGAGCAGGCCAGAAATGCCAAGTAATAAATGCCCCACAGGTGTAACAGACGAGAGTTGGTGTATAAATATTCCACTGCTCTTGGCCTTTGGCTGAGAAAACTCTAAGACACATGCTCCCCGCCGCCTCCAGAGCCCCTTGGTGGAATTAAACTCCAGTTGCCCACAGTGGAAACTTTTTTGAAAACACATCCACTTATTGTCTGTCTTTCTCTGTCTCATTTTCCCATCCAGGTCAATGTTTGTTAGGTCATTCCCAAATAAACAACTTGCACTCAAACGCTTATTGCAACATCTGTCTTTAAGATGGAAGATTAAAGAGCACATGGAAAGGAACACCCACCATCCACCGGAGCTGTCTCAATGCAAATAAATGCACGTTTGGGGCAATCTTATATCACTTTCCAGAGATGAAAACACCAAAAACCACATGGCATAAATAGAACAGTCATACAAATATATACTAAATGCAATTATTAAATTTTGAAGTGTGTGCCAGCTTTTGATCTACAAACATCTCAAGTACCACACTTTTGAAAGTACTCCCCTAACTTAAGTGGTATATAGATATATATACAACTTTATATATGTAGATATTCATATATATGACATAGCTAGATAGCTAGATAGATATGTAGATATTTATTATTCAAGCAGGAAAGGAAATGTTACCATCCTAGGTTTTACTGAGTTGTGATGTTTCTTCCAAAGCAGAATGTTTTATATTGAATGGGCCAAATGCTTCTAGACCTTACTTAAAGCATAAAGTATTAAAAAAAAATTTTTTTCAGCTTATTGAGGTAGGATTGAAAATAAAACATATTTAAGGTGTATTGAACATGGTGTTTTGATATTAATATATCTTGTGTCAGGATTCCTGCAAAGCTAATTAAGATACCAATTACCTCACATAGTTAACATTTTTCTGTGTGGTGAGAACACTTAAGGTCTACTCTCATGGGATTTCAAGTATATGATACATTATTATGCTTTAATTTAAAAAATTTTTATTTTGTATTAGTAATAAATTTCCAAAAATAGTATAATTTTATGGTATGTAATGTGATATTTTGATATATGTATACATTGTGGCATAATTAAATAGATAACGAACATATCCATCCCCTTACATTCTCATTTTTTGTGATGAGAACATTTAAAATCTACTCTCAGCATTTTTTTAGTATGCAATTCTTTATTAACTATCATTACCATGTTGTACATTACATCTCTAAAACCCATCATGTGTCTTCTTGAAAACTTGGGATAAATCTACCAACTAGAAGATCGCCAATAACCTCCTATGGAAGTATAAAAGTATTCTATATTATATTAATGTTTGCAAATGATCACAAAACTTGTATATTATGCAAGTTAGTCTTTACACTTTCGGAGGTGAAAATACTCAGAACACATAAACCATAGTGGGGTTTTATCATCTTGGAAATTATAGAGGCTTAGCTATGTTGCTTGATATAAAAAAAACCAGGATGGTTTATTTACATCAGAAGATATTAAAAGATACGGTTGATTACAATTATTATCTCTTTGTTACAGGCTGAATTGTGCTCTCCCCAAATTCATATGGTGAAGTTCTAACCCCTGCTTAAGAATGTGACTGTACTAAAACGCGCTACGATATGGATAAACCTTGAAACCATTAGACTAAATGAAAGAAGCCAGACTCAGGTGGCCATACAGTGCATGATTTCATTTATATGAAATATCCAGAATAGGCAAATCCACAGTGACATAAAGCAGATTATCAGTTGCCAAACCTGGCAGAGGAGAAATGGGATCGACTGCTTTCTGAAATAAAATTTTCCTTGAGAAAAAATTTCTGGAACTTGATAAGAGTGGCAAGGGTTCTATAACATTGTGAATGTACCCAGTACTAGGAAACTGAACACTTTACAAGGACCAAAAAGGTAAATTTTATGTTACGTATATTTTACCATAATAAAATCAGAATCTTCCCAACACAGCAAACACCAGGCCCAGCTGGCTTCAATGCTGAATTCTACCAAACTTTTAGAGAAGAGGTAAGACCAATTCTTTATAAACTCTTCCAAAAAACAGAAGATGAGGAAACATTTCCCAACTCATTCTATGAAACCAGGACCACCCTGACACCCAAACCACATAAACACATCACAAGAAAATAAAACTACAGAAAACTATCCCTTGTGAATATAGAAGAAATCATCCAAATTCTGCACAAATTCTTTCAGAAACTGGAAGAGAAGGGTCACTTCCAAGCTCATTCTGAGACCAGCATTTTCTTGATGCCAAAACCAGACAAAAACTTTACATGAAAAAAAAAAACCACCCACATTGAATGCCCCCATGATTATAGAAACGAAATTCTTAACAAAATATTATCATATCAAATTGTACAATATATTAAAAGGACAGTATAACACATGGGTAATAAAACATTTTGAAAGCAATGGAAGTTATCACTACCAAAGAGGTGACGATAACTTTTAATCTTATAACCTAACTAGTTATCACATAGGTTCTCTGGTCTTAGTTCCAAAATCATCCTAAACATTCTTTTATCCTGTGGAAACTACAACATTGGGAGTAAATACATCAAAACGCTTCAAGATCAAAGTAATTTGTTTCACGGTTTTCTCCCAACTCTCTTCTTAAAGAAAGACTCATTTTTCTGATTTAACAACTTTATTTTCGCCTCTGTGACAGTCAACATTATGTGTCACTTGGCTGGGCCATGATGCCCAGAAATGTGATCAAACGTAATTCTAGATGTTTCCGTGAGGGTATTTTTCGATAAGGTTAACATTTAAATTGGTAGACTTTGAATACAACAGACTGTCCTCCATAATGTGGGTGGGCCTCATCCCATCAGTTGAAAGCCTGCGTAGAACAAAGCCTGAAATCTCCCTGAATGAGAGGAAATTCTACCAGCAGACAGCCTTTGAACTTGAACTGTGACATTGGCTCTTCAATGGATCTCCAGCCTGCAGGCCTCCCACGTAGATTTTAAGCCTCCAAGCCTCCATAACTGTGTAAGCTAATTCCTTAATATAAACACCTTTGTACATACACACCCTCCTGGTTCTGTTGTTCTGGAGAACACTGCCTGACACGGCCTCCTAGTTACCAAATCCAGCAGCCTCCCTACCTGACCTCTTGGTAGAGTTTGGGCGGCCTAGGTGGCACGTCCTATTGTTTGGTTTCCAGGACACCCATCTATCCCGATATTCTCCTCACGCTGCTTATCTCTTAGTCTTCACGTATATCTTCCTCTTCCCAGTCTTTAAAGGTGGCCTTCCTCAGACCTCCATCCTAAATCCACATACACCTCACTGTCCCAGTTTTCTCCTGTCTATTCCTGTGGCTTGAACTGCCTCCTTCACGTAGGAAACTCCCACATCAATCTCTCTCACCCCGATCTCTCCTGGGCTCAAAACTCCTATTTCCAATTGTCTGCTGCATATCTCCACTTCAGTGGCGGTCCAGCACCTCTAACTAACAAATTTAAACTGGAATATGTGATCTTTTCTGCCCAAAGTCTGTTCCTCTTTCTCTAGTTTGGTTAATTGCATGACCAACCATTTACCCAATATCCCGAACTGAAGACCTCAGATTCATCCCTGTTTCTGCTTTCTCCCCCACACAGCACTTCCACGTCCATTGGGGCCCCAGGTCCTACCAACTCCACTGTACAAACATCTCTTCTATCTGCCCCACTTCCTACATCATGGTTTATATTTTCATTAATTCTTACTCAGACTACTAATAGCCCCATCGCTATTTTTTCTGATGCTAGTTTCATTTCACTCCTGTAAACTTTCACCTTTCACTTTTATTATACTGAGAAGTATTAACTATCATCCCAGTTTGGAGACCTTTCCTGGATCACTGTTGCTTCAAGCAGGAATAAGAAAGCTCTCGCCATGGACTGGGTCCGGCCCACCACTGGCTTTTGTCAATAAAAAAATGTTTTATTGGCACATGGGAACACCCATTCATTTACTTATCATCTATGGCTGTTTGTATGCTACAAGGGTGGAGTGGAGCAGTTGCATTAGAGACCACCTGGCTCATACAGCTAAAAATATTTACTATCTGGCTTTTTACATAATAAATTTAACATAGAAGAAAAAATCTAATCTTAGCCTTCCACATACGGACTCCTTCACCAACTTCATCTAGTCCCCAACCTTCACCCTTGTCTCCAGAAATGGGTTTCATTGTGGATGCCAGTTCAAAGTGAATATGTAGCAGCTGTCTGGAATATTATGTTGAGACAGATTGCAAGACATAGTGAGAGCCACAAATAATTAGTGATGTATTCATGGATCTGAGAATGGAGTTAAGACATGCGCATGAAGTACTGACTATTCCCTCAGAATGTTATGATCTTTCATGCTTTGAATCCCTCAGGTTCATGATTTTGACTGCCAGGAACGTCTTTCCTCCTGTTGTTTGACTGGTAAACTCTCACTTATCTTTTGAAAACCATCACAAATGTTTCCTCACAAAGTCCGTGGTCAAATCCTGAATGAGTGTATGAGGCTTTAAAATCAGATACATCCAGGCTCATGTACTGACTTCTCTACATAATATGTATGTGACCTAGAAAAAAAAAATCTTTACATTCTCAAAGTATCCTGTTGTTAAGGTATAAACTGGGAGTTCCTTATTATTGTTGGATTTTTAAAATTATTATTATTTTACCATCTCTCTCTTTCTTATCCATTAGAATATGTGCTCCTTGGAGTCTTCCCACTTTATAGAGTCTCCAGCTCTTTGCCAAGTAAAATAACATATAATAGAATTAATAAATTAATCATTCATCACAGTAGTACTCCATGTAAAAGAATTCCTCAATGTACAAAATAACACATTGATGTATATGCAAATATACTATCTGTATACTCAATTTGCTTAGGGAAATAATTTCTCTTTTCTCCAATATTATATGTTAGTGTAAAATATCTGATGACTGTAATTTACTGAGAAAATAGATGCTTATGATGGAAAATGTGAGAAAAGCCCCAAAATTTGTGGGTGCATGAGGGGTCTTCAAAAAGTCCATGGAAAGATTCATATTACCTTTTAATACATTATTTCTATGAGCTTTGTGAAGTTTCTTTGTACAGTTTGCTAGGTCTGCCATAGCAAAGTACCACCGACTGGGTGGCAAAAGTAATGGGAATCTATATTTTTCTCACAGTTCTGGAGGCCAGAAGCTCAAGATCAAGTTGTGGGCAGCACTGGTTCCTTCTGAGGCTTCTTTCCTTGGCTTGTAGATGCTGTCTTCTCCCTGTGTCTTCACATGGTCCTCCCTCTGTGGGTGTTTGAGTTCTAACCTCCTCTTCCTATAAAGACTCCAGTCATACTGACCTGATTTTAATTTACCCCCTTGAAAACTTTACCTCCAAATACAGCCACATTCTGAGGTAGTGAGGCTCTTTGCTATGGTTTGAACATCTCCCCCAGACTCATTGAAACTTGATGCACATTGTAACAGTTTTAAGAGGATGCTAAATCAGACTATGGTGTCTAAAAGGTGGGGCCTTTGGGAGGTTTTGGATTTGTCCTTGTGAATAGACTAATCCATTCATGGATTCATGGATTAGTGATTTAATGGATTATCAGGGAGTAGACTGGTGGTTTCATAAGGAGAGGAAGAAGGCATGTGGATATAAGCTCTTGCTCAGCCCTTGTTATACTTGTGATACTCTCAATCACCACGAGATTCTGTAGAACGTCCCCACCAAGGAGAAAGTCTTCACCAAAGGGGCTCCCTGGACCTTGGACTTCCCAGCCTGCAAAACTGTGAGAGATACATTCTGCTTCTCTATAAATTACCCTGTTTCAGGTATTCTGTTATAAGTAACAGAAAAAGGACTAATACAGACTTCAGCTCATGAATTTTGGGATACACAGTTCAGCTTACGACAGTAGGTACGAAAGAAGAGAAAAAAAGGTTAACGTTTAATAGGATGTTGTATCTAGGTCCTTGGGTTGAAATCAGTTCTCTCTTAATTATTTCAATGTTTCGTTACTTAGGTGGCTCCGTGGCGCAATGGATAGCGCATTGGACTTCGATGTTTCGTTACTTCCCTCAAAATAGAGAATACACCCCTCAACATGTGTCACATCTGATGAGTACTACTTATGTTAATTAGTTCTACAAGGACACTTCAAAAAATTTTGGAAAAAAAGAATTAAAAGATAATATAAATCTTTCCATAAGCTTTTTGAACACCCATCATATTTAGCCATTTCACAATGCATACATATTTTTTCTTAATTATTTTTTATTTTATTGGTTATGCATATTCACATTTTAAAACAACATGTTGTGCACAATAAACACATACAATTTTTATTTGTCAATTTAAAAAATTAATTTAAATAGATAAATAAATCAATAAATAGGGGAAATCCCTTCAACAAAGTTATACAGCAAGTAAGATGAAAAGCTGACATTCAACTGCAGATCAATGTGACAAATACACTATCCACCAAAAATTCAAGTCTCTCCCCTACCCCCAAATAGAATATGTATTTGTCACTAACAAGTGGCTTCCCAGCCAGGGACTACAATTCCCAGCCACTCTTGTAGTTAGGTGGGACCATGTGACCGAGTTCTAGCCAATACAATGTGAGGGGAAGGGATATGCACCACTTCCTAGCGTAACTCATTTAAGACTCCCCCACAGGACTCTGCCCTGCTCCTTTTCCCTCCCCAGTTGGCTAAAATGGAAAAGATCCCAGGACAATCTTGAAATCTGTGCATGCAAGACCACAGAGCCTCGATCAGCCTGAGGGTAGATAACATACTCTTCAAACCTGTTTGCTTATCTTCTATTGATACATAAGGGGAAAATTAATTGCAACCGTGCTAAGCCTCTGACAATTTGCTGTTGATTTGTTACAGCAGCTAACGTATACTATCTAATACCATCAGTTTGACTCTCAATTGCTTTACTAAATGGCTTCTCAGAAAGTACGAACCTTCTTCAAAGTTATGCAGCCGGAGAGCTGAAATGGGAATACTTGCTTTTTCCCCCTACACCACCACTGCTGATTAATGTCTCTCTCCCCATCTTTTCTCAAAACAAGGTGGCTAGATTTGATGATGACAAGCAGGTCATTTGGTTAAATTGCCTACCTCAGGCTTAGTTCTGTTGATGCCCGTGAGGAAGAGGAAGTGGGCCAGGAAGAGACAGATGGAGAGCTGCAGGTGCAGGGAGGTGCTCGTGTTCTGGATGGGCCGGCAGAAAAGGAAGGTGATGGTTGCCAGGAAGAGGCACAGCAGAGAGAGACTCAGCCCCACGTAGGTGATCACAGTCAGTACATGATAATCCTCCTGCAAGCCATCAAAGGAGAAATCTATTGGTTTCCAACTCTGCTGCTCTGTTCCTGATGGATAGTCAGATAGGCCTCCTAGTTTAGTCCCTGAAACAAGTGACTTAACCTCTCTGAGCTTTGATATGCACATCTTCAAAATCAAGGCAGTAATAAATAGCACTTACCACACAGGACTGTTTAAAAACAGAAACCATTAGACGACCACGGTCCACTAGAAATTGAACACATGAGCTTCATGTGTAATAAGTTTTCTAGTAGCCATATTTTAAAATGTACCCCCAAAACCCCATCCCAAAACCACAGGTGAAATTAATTTGTTAAAGTTGCCAGAATCAAAATGGAGTCACATGTGTCAAACCCTAACCAAAAATAAATAGACAAAGTTGGACGTTGAGGGTCTTCACTCATACTTGCCTATGTAAAGAACCATTACAAAGAATCTCTTATGCACATATGCCTGTAACAAAAAATTTCCCAAAGGACTTTACAAATTGCAGCTTGCTACATGAATCACAAGGACAGGTAGCAAGATGTACAAGAACACTCTTCTGACACTGCTCTAATGAGCTGGCATCAACTCCTCCAATAAGCCCTTGTAACCAATGCTTTATTTCAAAACGCATTATGTATACTTTTCTTTTTTACCTTTAAAACCTTTGTCTTCCTCTACCTCCTTGAATATACATATAGTTTACTACGGCACACACATTCCCCTCGTGATGTTTTATTCCCAGCTAAACTCATTATTCTTTTAGAGGGTATCTCTCTGTTTGCTATTTAGGTTAACAAATTTAACTGGTATATCTTACGGAACCCAATAAATTCAAAATGTTATCAATTCAATGTTAATCGATGCAAATATAAACAATTGTTAATGAAATATTTCACATTCTCTTTTTGCATACGAAGCCTTTGAAATTTGATGTATGTTTTACACTTATATCACATCTCAATTCAGATACTACATCTTTAATGGTGAAAGTGTCTTACCAAACAACTGAACAGAAAAATATTTTACACTGTTTCGGTTGTCAAATTAAATCAATTAAAATAAAATAAAATTAAGTCTGTTCTTCAATTGCGCTAGCCACTTTTTAAGTGCTCAGTTACCACATGCAGCCAGTGATTCCACTGGACAGCACAGCACTCAAAAGTAATCTCCGTGAAGGCTGGGGTTTTTAATGTCTTGTACCCTGTTGTATTCCCAAGGCCTAGAATAGTGCCTGGCATATAGTACGTACTCAGTAAACATTTGTTGAATACATAAAATAAGGTCATGCCTATAGTAAATGTTCAAGAAATGTGAGCTAAAAAGAATTGTGGGGAGAAGTTCAGTAAGTTTCTTTAAATGTGAGTTATCTAGACTTGGTTGGGATCTGGGAAGTTCAAAAGTCTATGTTGTGTCATTGGTGACAGCCAGTTACATTCCTTCTGGTCTGACCAGAGAGATTCAGTTGTAATTCACTTTTGCAGAGTAGCGGATGCTTTCAATCCCAGATACCATTGGACCTTACCACTGTAGAGGATGACAACCAGACTTCCCAATGTCTGGGGGCTTTCCTGGTCAGCTTGAGCTCGCTTTTCTCAAGCCCATAGAAGTGCCAGAGAATTAACACCCTGTGGGTGCAGCTCTCAGCACACGACTGAAGAGAGTTGCTGTATAAATACCCCAGGTCCCTCACCCCTCAGTCAGAATAACTCCGAGACGTGTGCTCTGCACTGACTCCTAGAGTCCCCTAAAGGAAATAAGCTCCAGTTGTCCACATTTGTAACGAGCTGGAAAACACTCTTCCCATTTCATTTCTCCAGACACCTAACTGCTGTTTTCTGGAGTCCCCTCTCAAGTAAGCGACTACCACTTAATTCCTTATCTTAGTCTTTTTCTAAAGATACAAAGAGGACGACCTTACAGCCTCCTGAACACAACTGGGCTCACCAGAGAGAACCATGAATTTTGGTACCTTGGTAGTAAAAGCCATGAGGACAGCAAAGCTGGACAGGTGGAAGCACTTGCACGTGGTGTAAGAATCGTTGCTGTGCACGTGAGAGCAGCCCTCTGTTGACCAGCTTCCCGCCTCCTCCGATCCTTCCCAGGAGACACAGAAATGTCTTGTGTTTGCACCACCAGGCTGGAAAGAGAATAGAATGAAAGTGGGTCTCTTTGTATTTTGTAATTTCACTTTATAAGTTAATCACGATCCAAACTGGGCTGGAAACTAGACTGGAAAAACACTTGTGGGAAAGTTTCACATCACCCCGCCTGCTGTAGGATTAATTCTTCATTTATTCTGCCCTTTTCTGACCGTCTCACTGCCTCAGAGATGGACCCTTATGAACTGCTTCACCCAGGTTCCTTGCCATGGATAGAACCCGTGAGAGGCGCTGGTGAGAGATCATCGGGCAGGAGAGAAGAGAGACATCAGGGATTTCTTCCAGATGCCCTTTCTGCTCCAGACTGTCTCTGTCTCCCCAGAGTGATCCCGCCTCTTTCCTCCAGGTCCCACCTAGCACAATAATGATCACCCCTCCACTGCCTTTTTAGGCTTCAATGTGCGAATAGCTTCCCGCTGGGGCAGTCTCTAGATGCCTTGAGGTTTCTTTTTTCCCTACTTTTACTCAGGTGTAAATGACAAAGAGAAATGATATATATTTAATGTGTATGATGTGATGTTTTGATATACATTATGAAACGATTATCATAATCAAGCTAATTAATTCATCCACCATCTCGCAAGTTACCTTTGGGGTGTGTGTACTTCATTTCTAATCTTTTAGAAAACCTCAATTATATGATACATAATTATTAACACATAATTGGATTCAAATCCCTACCTGGAGCTGACAATACACCCTCCCCCTGTAAGGCACTGCATAAAGAACCAGCCCTGGGCTCTGCTTACCTGAATATGCTGCAAAGTCAGGAACACAGGTTTAGACAGGTAAACTTTTTCCTCCAAACCAATGGTGCAACTCACAACACGAGAGTTCAGTTTCACTCTCTGCATCTCACTGCTATTGCTAAAAAAGGATCCATTCAGAATTTCCCCAACAGATCGGTAAGCGATAAATGAAACTGTACCTTCACCTGAGAAATTAGAAGAAAAATAATGTTATTGGGTGTCCATCGTTTGGGGAGTTGGTGCACTAGTGTCTTACTTGGAGGTCATAATGAAAACATAATGTATAGTTAAAACTGCCTTTGGACAACATATAAATTGCCAGAGCAATACACTAGATGTGGTTTGGGGTGCAGGATTTTGTCTATGTTATACATATTATAATTCCCCACACATTAAAAGAGGTATATGTGCAGCAGATGCTTATCAATGGATCATAAAAATATATATGAGCCCTCAGGCATCACAACCAGAGTCATAAGGCAAGATGCCCTTGTCCTCAGAAGGGCAGGTGGAAATCAAGGTGGCCAAGGAAAGCACACATTTCCATCTTCCATCTTAAGCTCACTCCGGGGTATCTAATTTAGTGAAAAAGTATGCAGGATGACTCATTCTATTAAATTAATTAACTCATTCTCCTTCCCCCACTCCCCTCTCTCTCTCTTTCTCTGTTTCTCCCTCCCTGCCTTTTCCCCTCCCATTTTCATAAAGGTATAATTTAATTCACAGAAGTTAAATGCACATATGATGTTCTGTAGCATGTTTCCTAAACTGTAATTACTCATGTGCTACCATTCTATTTTTGGCCAAAGCCAGCCACCACCTGTATTATTATTTACTCCATTGTAACAATAAACTCAAATTTAGGTCTTTTCTTTCCTCTCCCCCACTCTAAAGCTCCAGATAAGGCATGAAGTTAAATTAGTAGCCAGAAATTTTCTAGAGGAAATGCCTCTCTCGAGGTAAGCGAGTATTTCTCTTGGAAATATTTTATGTGCATTTATTCAATTATTTATTCATTCATCAAATATTTATTGAGCACCTACTGTGTGCCATACCTTCTAGGCATTAGTGAACAACACAGACAAAGTCTCTGCCATCAGACAGCTGACATTGTAGTGGGAGAAATGGACAACAAACACATAACCAAATTAGAAAAATAGTACATGGTGTAGGTGCTTTGCAGAGACTTACAGTGATGGGATGAAGCATTAGAGTCAAATCCAGCCTGTTACCAGTTTTTGTAAATAAAGTTTATTGGCACATACTCACAATCATTCACTTACATATCATCTGTGACAGCTTTCATTCTGCAGTCACAGAGTTCCACAGTTATGACAAAAATCATCTGCCCAAGAAGCATAAAATATTTACTATCTGGTCTTTCTATCAAACAAATTTACCATCCAGTGGGATAGAGAAAGACAGGGTGACTACTTTAAATAGGGTGTTCATAAAACACTTTAGAAAGGAAACGCTGAGGCAATGATCATCTGCCACTCTTGAGTGTCACCTCTTCAGACCATTACATGGGTACAGGGCATGTGCTGGCCTGTCCCTGTTAAGGAGGCATGTCAAGGGACCCTTGTTTGAAATTCAGTGTGTATCACAGAGTACACACTCTTCATGAGAGTTCGACTTCATCCCCCACATTGCCTGGTCAGTGGTCAAGGAATATATTTGTATTGCATCATGTAGAGCCTCTCTACCTTGAATACCTTCTGAGTCCCCACCCCTTGGGTTGGTCACCTAGAAATGAGACAACGGTGCCTGGAATTTGGAGTCAAGAGAATTCATCACAAAGTACCTCTTGTGGTTCCTCTGAAAGCATCCATGCAGTAGATATCCATTGTGTTATTTCCAGCTTCCAGAAGAGCATTTTCACTTGTCTCAGTGCACTTCTTGGTTTCATAGACTGGAAACATTAGGAAAGGGTGTTCTTTTATACTCATTGCTCATGCCTAAGAAGCTTGTTGAAGAACTCCCTTCTTTGGAAGATCCCTGCTGGTGATTCCGTCTCCCCTATGCAAGGTAGGTCAGATGGCTGTCTCCTGCACATTTCTGGCTGGTGGGAATAAAGTGCTCAAAATGGCCTAATCAACACACACTGGTCACACAACCCAAGGGAATAAAGGACATGGCCATGCACCCCAGGGCTAGGGCCTGGCTGAGCGAGCTAAGCATTTTCCACAGGATACTCAAATGACAAAAATAAATTTTAATGTGTACTGAAATGCCTGCTGAGGTGGGAACTTAATATTTTGAGCAAGTGAAAATAAGTATTTAAAAGTTTTCCCAGAAAATATTAACAGGTAAAGGGTCACGAAAATCAACTACTATGTATATTGAGAAGTTAAAATAAACAAATAAATAAATTAAAAAAACGTTTTCCCAGAAAATATTGCTTAGGACAAATGCGCATTTGGGAAAAATCCCTTCAGTGAACTCTCTCCACTTCACATAAACTTATAAACACAAGATCTGGTGAAAGACCACCCTCATAAAAAAATTTTTGGCACACTGAGTTTATTTCTGGACAAGTGAGAAAACTGTCCTGAGGACTATGGCACACAGCTCATTGCATCTGGTAATCATTCACCCCTTCTTTCTTTGGGACTAGAACTCCCAGATTTAAGCTGAACATGTCATTTTCCAGGCTCCTTTGCAGCTAGGTGTGGCCATGCAATTATGTGTAGGCCTTTAGCTGGAAAATCAGAACAGTGTGTGCTAAAAAGAATGGGTATACTCTCCACTTCTATTATTTTTCCCTTCCCACTGGCTGGTAAGAGGATATGAAACTAGAGTGGATGTCAAGCTTGGAATTAAACGTTGAAGATGGCAGAGCATAGAGCTGCCTTGGAAAGGCCACAACAGCCCTTGACTTCTTATGTCCAAACTGGTAAGGAAATAATAATTAAGCCACTGCTATTTTAGTCTTTGTTATGCCATCAGATCCTGCACCCAAATAAAGATATTAAGTTCATATGGAACATTTATCAAGGTAGACTATTAAACAAATCTGAATAAATCCAAAAGGATTGAAATCTTACAAAGCATGCTCTCAGACAACAAAAAGATTATATGTCATGACCAAGTGGGATTTATCCCTGGAATGCAAGACTGGTTTAACAAATGCAAATAAATCAATAGAACATATCACATGAACAGAATGCAAGATTAAAACTACACTATTATCTAAATTAATGGAGAAAAAGCATTGGACAAAGTTTAGCATTCTTTCTTGGTAAAAACCCATAATGAAATTAAATAAGAAATCATTAACAAAAAAATACCTAGAAAAGTCTCCAAAATTAGGTAGCACATTTCCAAGGAACCAATGAGTCAAATGATAAATAACTCAAAAATATTTTAAATATTTTGAATTAAGTGATAATTAAAGCCAAACATAAAAATTTGTGGGATGCAGCTAAAGCAGTGCTTAGAGGGAAATACATAGCTGTGATTTATGATTATATTTGTAGCTTTAAATACATCTATTAGAAAAGGAGAATGGTTTAAAATCATTTATCTTACCTGCCAAGTCAACATGTTAGAAGAGAGAAAGCAAGTGAAATACAAAGAAAGTAGAAGGAAAAAATAATGAAGAGCAGAAATCAATAAATAAGAAAACAGAATAATGATAGAAATGATTAACAGAGCCAAACATTGGTTCTTTGAAATGATTGACAAACACAGAAGCTAAGGAGACTCCTTAAAAAACGCATGTTGGGGGACTAGAACTGTTCCTCCTCTCCTTTTGAGATTTATAATTGTTAGAAACTCTGAGGTGAATTGAGATCGTTCTCACTGAGATTTACTAGCACAAGCGACCCCAGTGGATTCATTTCCCTTGGGAAGTGGGAGTCTGAACTAGAAATCAAATATCTTCACTAGGCTTAGATTTTTCTAAAACCATATGTAACTGGGACTGAGAGATCTTTCTGATCTAGCCATGGTGGCTGGGATACTGTATATTTGGATTCTAATGATAGTTCCTGACATAGAGTTCGTAATTCCCTTGTAATTTCCTGAGCAGTAGGGACAGTATAGAATCATTTGTTCTGATAGTAGGTCTTTGACTCCAGGTCTGGACGCAGAACTCCTGAGACCTTTGTAATTTTTTTTGAGTTAAAAAAAAAAAACTTTTGTGCTAATGAGGTGATTCTTGGTGGGCTTCTAGATAGGCTTAGGATGGGAGTTAGTTGACAAGGAAATCAGATATGTGATTAGAGAGTTGAAACTTTCAGTCCCATCCTCCCCACCTCCAGGGAAGGGCAGTGATGGAAGGTTGAGTTATATCAATGGCCAATGATATAATCAATCATGCCTACAGAATGCAGCCTCCATAAAAATTCAACAGGGCAGAGTTTGGAGAGCTTATGGAGATTCCTGGAAGGTATCGTGCTCAGAGAGGCATGGAAGCTCCATGCCCCTTTCCCGTCACATTTCCCTATACATTTCTTCCATCTGTCTGTTCCCCTCCATCCTTTGTAATTACTATTTTAATGAATGGATAAGTATGTAAAGTGCTTCTCTGAGTTCTGCAAATTAATGGAGCCCAAGGAGGTGGTCATGGGAACTCCTACTTTCAGGCGGTCATTTAGAAGTATAGGTTACAACCTGGGACTTGCAATTGGCATCTGCAATGTGGAAAGTCTTGTGGGACTGGATTCTCTATCTGTGTGATCTCCAGGCACATAGTGTCAGAACTGAATTATAGGACACCCAGCTGGATAACTGCTTCATCAGTGAGGAGGAAAAAAACTCACACATATTTTGGTGACTAGAGCTGAGCTGTTGTGTTGAGTGACTCTGTGAGAGTAGAGAAAGGAAAATGATTTGATGTTTTCCCTGTCTATCAGCCACGGTGGCATAGTGGACAAGCTCTTAAGTTCTTTTCACCATATACCTAGAAAAGTAGGAAATAGGAAGAAGCTGGTTTATTCACTTGTCCCTTGAATTTATATTTTGAAAGCAGAGCCCTATTCATGTAGAATGTTGGTGTGGAAAATTCAGTATTCTGATAGACACAGATTTCTTCATTGATAGGCCCTGGCTGTGTCAGAAACCATCCATTGATAGTGGTCGTAAATAGTCTATTCAACATCTCTTACCTATATCAAACTCAGAATTTTCACCTTTCCCCGGAGTAGCAAAACTCGCATTCCATATGGTCAGTTGCACATGCTGAAGTTGCTGGGTAGCCTTTCTTGCAATGTACCTTTTATTTCCATTATTCCTCATATTTCTCTTTCAAGAAATAGAAGCTAATTAGACAGACACTCACTGAAACTTAAAAAAGCAGGAATATACACAAATGTGTTTGGGTGATCCGAGAAGGCAACAATATTTATTAAAGGGCTACTAGGTAGGGGTGGGAATGAGGTTCTAGACACTCGGTGCAGGTCTTTGAATGACAGCTGAAGCACTGTCACCCTATCCCAGAGTTTCCCAATCTCTCCTGACATCTGGAAGGCTGCCCTGGACATTGAAGGATGTTGAACAGTGTCTCTAGTCTCTATCCACTAGATGCCAATATCACACCTCCCACCTCCCCTGCAAGTTGTGACAACCCAAAGTGTCCCCAGACCTTGATAGATGTCCCCTAGGATAGAGGACGAAGCTGCCCCTGGATGAGAACTTCTCTGTTTTTAAAATCAGAAGGACCCATGGTCGTGTTTGAGCAGGAGAAGACATGGTAAGACAAACCAACTGGGTTCCAAACCCTGGCTCTACCCCACTCACCCAAATGTTCACTCCTGACCAGGTAGTTCCACCATCGTTCTCTGGAGAAAAAAATAACACGTTAAACAGGATATGAGAGAAAATACACCCTGGCTCACATCCCTTCTTCTGATCACCTTCAAGTTGAGTCTTGCTCTGATTCTTTTCCAGCCCATCTTAATTCTCCCTAAGTCCAAAAGTTAAAAATTCTACATTAGAATTTTTAAGGGGAATTAGAATGTGGCTTCCAGGTCACTAATTCAGTCAACAGTATTTATTGATCGTGTTCTACACCCAGGCACAATGCTCAACCATATAGATGTAGGTTAGTAAAAGAAACGAAGGAAGTCCCCTTGTAGAGTTTGCACTTTGGCAGGAAAGTCATTAAGCCTCTCTAAAGGAATCTCTGCAGCGCACTCATAAAAAAATTATTCCAAATGTGCTAACCTCTTTGGTTTCTTTTCTTTTCTGTCTGAGCCTCCTCAACACCAGCTTCCTTTAAAAATTAGATCCTCAGATGAGCCAGGAGTATCTACACAACTAAATTGAAATTTTGGTCTTGAACACACATCTCAGTTATTTTAAAACAACTGTTTAAGGCTGAAGAAGAAAAAGACAAATTGGAAATAGACTGGATGGCTTCTCAATCACTCATCTACAATTTAGTCCACAGTCCCAACAAGATTAATTTCTGATAGTAGGCGAATATGCCTCCCAGCTCCTTCCTGGAGAAAACGTGCCATTCCTTCTCTGTGCCTTTGCAATGAATGAATCTTTAACATTCATGCTGCAGGAAAATGACTCATCAGAAAAAGAGAAAAGGAGGATCTTATAGAAACAAACTTCAAGTAAAAAATAAATAAATAAATAAGTCCTTTCTATGCATATTAGTAAAAGGCTTTAGCCACCTTAACAGGTAACTTTAACTGCCAGAAACACAATTTGGATCCGACCAGTGAGTTCTATATTATTGTACCCGGCACGTGGCTAAAATTTCAGATGACAAGCCATGAATCTGTTCGCACCTGTTGTGTGTATATGTGTATATATATAAATGAGGGGTCTTCAAAAATAAGAAGATTCTGATTTTCTTTTAATTCCATTTTTTCCATGAACTTTTTGAAATACCCTCGTGTCACATTTTATGTACTATTATTCTACATCTAGATAGTATTATTTTTTAAAAATATGAGTTCTACTTAATTGTTCTAAAAAAAAAGAGTGCTTATGTAAATTATTTTCTCAAGAAAGAAAAAACCTAACCCGAATGCTTTTCAAGTTCATATGACTTGCATAATCTTTAATAAGAATATTGGTAATTTAATAAAAATGGATATTCTACCTGGCTTTACTAATCCAATAAGCTCATGTTATGTCAGTTACAAAATGTGTCAACAAGAAAAATAACTTAAGATGACAATTCACTTTTTTTTAACACTATAATATGTTTAAGTGGAAACAGTTTTAAACATATTTTTAATAAATAGATAGCTTATGACTATACTGTTAAATTAAATGACAAATATTTATTAAATATCTAGATTACATCCACATGAGTTAAATGACTAAAACTTTAATTACTAAACAGAAGTTTAAGTTTATCTATTTTTGACTTATGAAAGAGGAACTACAGATACTTGTGTCTGCTGATAAGCAGGTCCTGTACTAACTGGAAGCACAGGCTGTTTAAAAATGATGAAATCATGAAATTCCTAATCTTCACTAGATATTTAGGTTACTAAGGGTTAAGAATTTTAACAAATGTATGTAATTAAAACTACTAGAAATAGTAAGAAGGAAAGGAAACAACTGTATATATAAAATGTACAAAGACAGTAGAAAGAGTTTTTAATAAGAAAAAGTATACAGTCGTTCCTCAGTATTCATGGGGGATTGGTTCCAGGACTCCCCACGGACACCAAAGTCCTGGGACACTTAAGCCCTGCAGTCAGCCCTGCGGAGCCTGGGGAAATGAAAAGTCGGCCCTCCGTATCTGGGGGTTCTCCATGCAGGGAATTACTGTATTTTCCATTCTTGATTGGTTTGATCCACAGATGCACAATCCATGGATACAAAGGGCCAAATGTATAAAGTACGTGTGTACATTATAGAAAAAGAGTTATTTTATCTTAAAGCAAGATAACTGATTTGTTCCACAATAAAATAAAAGAAAAAGAGTAAGACAAAAACTGAACAGATATGAAAATTGTAGGTTTACTACTGAGATTAGATAAATTTTATTTATATAAAAAAATAAGCTCAATGATAAACTGATAAAAAGCTAGAATTTGTTTTTTTCTTTGTTAAAAAGACAGAGTTTTTGTGGTGTATTGGTCTGCCTTTGGTTATTTTTTTTTTTTTCAGCCTTTTAGGTAATTGGTCTGATAAACATAAATGGGAAAGTCCTTACCTTGGTTTCTTAGCTTAGAGAGGTTACTAAAGGTCTAATCTGAGATTTTTCACTACCAGATAGTTTTTAACAACTAAGGTCAACCGATACAAAGCCAGCAAAGCCCCTTGGATATTACCAAATTCTGACTAAAATATCATATTTCAGATATACATAGAATTACTATTCTTCTCGTACCTATATAAATATTCAGGTTAAACTTAATGAAACTAAACATATTTTTAAACTGTTACTACTTTTGGTAAAAATGGGAGTGACTATTTTAAAAATTGTATTTCAATACAAAACTGCAGTGCACCCATTATCAGATTTTATTCCTGTTCATTTCTGTTCAGGTTTCTTTTATCTCCCTGCAAACTGGATTGAACCCCGAAATATTTTGGTTTCATTAAAAAAATGAAATTTTCCTGTACCTAAGTCCTTAAGGCTTAAATTGGATGATGGTAAATTTTAGAAAAATCACTGCACCTGGTTAGGTATGGACACCCTGCTTGCCTGCTGTAATGTGGGTCATTCAGAGTTCACCAGAACACCTGACCACTTCAACAGAGACCTTTAAACTGCACAGCAGAAAAATCCATCAGAGAGCAGCCCTCAGATGGTAACTGCTATTTTATCCTACCAACTAAAGATGTCTCAAATCCCATCGAGATTATTTTTCACTTGCTGTTCTCTGTACTCAAAAACTGAAAACATCATTTTCTCAAATATTAACCTTTGTTTTCCTAGAATAATTTCCTTCAAGCAACACAATCAGAAATGAAAAAGTTAGCCTCAATATACTCCAAAATGGAATTTCTGGATACTTTAACAGCTTAACAAGGAAGAGCTTATACCACATTGATTAAAAATGTTTCCATGTTAACAAATCAGAAATAGTTGTTCAAATGTCTAACGACCTTAAGGAGGAAATACAAAAATCTCATCGGACAGGTGCTGCCTTCTCCAGAGATTTAGTTAGTTGGTTAAATTTTGTCTCCTGGGAATCTCTGCTTCAGGAAATTTTTTAATGCTTGGCTATCACTCTCCTTATACTCATTGAATTCACCTACCTGGTGTGTTGTGTCCTCTCAAAGGTTTAAAATGCTTTACCAAAGCTACTCGCACAACAAATGATTGCCATCAGGATGAGGCAACTTGGAGAACTCAACAACCCAACCCCTCAAGCCAATGATGACTGTGCAATTTTGGATAATAATGACTATGCGACCTCACATCCCAGTGCAACTGTTTAGGATGGTAGCATCTATCTGACTCTTTGTTCCAGTGACCTCATCCATAGTGGTAACTGAGAGTGACTCTTCCCTGTTTGGTAGCACGCTCAGCTTGCTGAAAAAAGGACCAAAAGGGAGAAATTTGTAAAGCAAATGAAAGAGGAGACCTGCCTGCACAACACCTGAGCACACAAAACCAGGTGCGCTTCATAAGGGACCTCATCTTGGTTTGATTTGAAAACATAAGTGAAACTTCACTTCAGCTATTTTCTGCAAATGCTTATATTAAAAAATACAAATAAATAACTTAAGGCAAAAAACAGCCAACAAGCTGATAATTAACTACAGGATTTTGAATGGAATAGACCAAATAAGGCAACTGTATAATTGATCAATTACATATTTTCTTTGCTGTACTTCTCTGTCCATCCTATAAATGCCTTCCCCTTGTATTCCCTCAGGGGAGCTTCTCAAACCCTTTTGGTTTGGAGCTGCCCAATTCATAAACTGTTTGC
The DNA here is from genome assembly GCF_027409185.1 of Cynocephalus volans. Classification (NCBI taxonomy): domain Eukaryota; kingdom Metazoa; phylum Chordata; class Mammalia; order Dermoptera; family Cynocephalidae; genus Cynocephalus; species Cynocephalus volans. The sequence goes on along the minus strand of NC_084469.1, from coordinate 98,713,537 downwards.
TGAAATAAACTCTCTAAAATTTCACTGCGTTTCAGTTTACCTTTCAATAATACCAATGGCAATGATGAAATCAATCATGCACACATATGAAGCCTTCATAAAAATCCAAAAGGATTCAGGGAGCTTCCAGGTAGCTGAGTATGTGGAAGTTTCTTGAAAGTGGCAAGGCTGGAGAAGGCAGGTGTGGGGAAAATAGGATAATTTACTCAGGCTCCCTCCACATTTCTTGTAAACAAGTTGTGTGCAGGTGGAGTTAGCCCACCCTGCACCCATGTATCTTTCTAGTTAATTGCTATTCTGTGTTCTTCAGAGTTTGTGGAGCGGAGGCTGGGGCAGAGCTCAAGTCTAAAAATAGAGCATGTTTACTCTGCTGGCAGCTGCTCAGCTGCAGTTTTTCTTTGGACTTTGCTGGTAGCAGTTGAGTTTTTGAGTTTCTCCTTTGGACTGCTTAGCTATTCAACGTGTGTGTGCTGAATAAAGACTATTCCTACTTCAGCCAAGGCTCCAAGGACCGTTTTGTCTGGTTACCTGGCTTGTAGACCTGCCTGTGAAGGGTTTGTGAATGGGCTCGAGGGGTCTGTGGGCTCCAGACCCAGCCCTAGCTCTGCAGCAGGGAAGCTTCACACCCCTTCTCTCATCCCTTGTCCTAACAACCTCTATTGTCTGGCTGCTTATCAGTATCCTTTATAATAAGCGGGTAAATATAAAGCAAAATGCTTCTCTGAGTTCTGTAAACTAATCAAACACAACGTGAGAGTATTAGAAACTCCAATTATAGCCGGTTGTTCAGAAGGACAGATGATATCCTTGAACTTGTAAATGGTATCTGAAGTGGGGACAGTCTGGTGGGTCTGAGCCCTTCACCTGTGGAATCTGACACTATAGCCAGGTAGACAGTGTCAGAGTTGAATTATAGACATTCAGCTACGATCTGCTGGAGAATTGCTTAGTCGGTATGGAGGAAAATTCCATGCACATTTTGGAGTTTTGGAGACCAGATGTAGAGGTAGGGCTGGGTCTGGAGCTCACAGACCCTTCGAGCCCATTCACAAACTCTTCACACGCAGGTCTATGAGCTAGGTAACCAGCAAAAAGGTCCATGGCACCTTGGACAGTCTTTATTCAGCACACACATGTCTAAAGTTAAACAGTCCAAAGGAGAAACTCAACTGCTACCAGCAAAGTCCAAAGAAAAATTGAACAGCTGCCAGCAGAGTAAACATGCTATATTTTTAGACTTGAGCTCTGCTGGCCAGCCTGCTTCACAAACTGAAGAACACACAATAGCAACAAAACTAAAAAGATACATTGGTGCACATGCACACTAACCCCCCCCAACTTATTTACAAGAAATGTGCTGCTCCACCCCCAACCAGACCTGAGCCAGGGAACCTGACTAAATTATCCTGTTTTCCCCACACCAGAGGTAAAATGTTCTGGGTTGTAGTGACTCTGTGAGAGCAGCATAGAAAAACACCTTTATTATTTCATACCTATTAGCCATGGTGGCATGGCCAGTGTGCTTTTAATTACTTTTTACCATTCTGAAAGAAGTTTAGCAGGGGAAGAGAGCTGTTTTGTTCTCTTGTACCTTGAATTCATATTTTGAAATCTGAGCCCATTCTTGTATGATGTTAGTGTGCAAAGGCTATAATACTGGGAGCCCTCAGATTTCATCATTCACAGGCTCTGATGATGCCAGAACCTGGATCCTTTTATGGAGGTGATAAGGACTCTATGCAGCATCTCTTACCTCTACCAAACCCAGAATTTTCGCCCTTTCCTGGAGAAGTGAAATTCACATTCCTTCTGGAAGAGTCGGCAGGCTGAGTGAGCTGGGTGGCCTTTGTTCCGAAGTCCTTTTCTTCTTCTTTTTCCTTCAAATTTTCCTTTCAATGATATAAACCTAATTAGGCAGACTTGCTAAAACTTACAAAGGCAGGTACATGCATAAGTGTGGTTGCGTGAGCCCCAATGGTGACAATATTTTTTATGATGCTATTAGATAGAAGTGGGAGTGATCTAGATGTTTGATGCAGGCCTTTGCATGGCAGCAGAGGCTTTGTCACCTTATCCCAGAATTTCTTGATCTCTACTGACAGCTGGGATTAAATAATTCTTCGTTGTGGGAGGCTCTTTGGGGCATTCAAGGATGTTGAGCTGTATCCCTGGTCTCTATTCACTAGATTCCAGTAGCACACCTTCTGCCCATGTAGGGACAGCCAAAATTGTCCCCAAACTATGAAATATGATCCTGTGACAGAGAAGAAAGTCTCCTCTGGATGAGATCTACCTTATCTTAAAATCATAGGGAGCCATGATTGTGTTTGAGCAGAGAAGACATAATAAGATGGACCAGCTCTTTCCCAAAGCAAGCTTCACCCCATGCACTGAGATGTCTACCTGTTGTGATGTTGTCTCCTCACACCTGTCCTCTGAAAAAAAAAAAAGTAGTCATTAAATGATATATGGGAGAAAAACACACCCTGGTTCACATTCTTTCTTCTAATCACCCTCAAGTCGGGCTTCTGCAGTATTTCCTAATTCCACTCTAATGAGTCCAAAGTGTGTTTTTCAGTAGAGTTATGAAAGGGAATTAGAATGGGGCTTCCACTTCACTAATTCAGGCAACACTATTTATTGGACATCTACTCAAAACCAGGCATAATACTAAACTCTATAAATATAGGTTAGTAAGAGACATCAAGGGTGTCTCCTTGAGGAGTTTGCATTCTGGCAGGAAAGTCATTAAGCCTCTCTAAAGGAACCTGTACAGTGCACTAATAAAAATTCTGAATCTACTAACCTTTTTAATCTCTTGCTTATTCTATCTGAACCTCATCAACACCAACTTCCATTAACAATTAGGTTCTCATCATCACATGGAACATTCTCCAGGACAGACCATATGTTAGTTCACAAATCAAGTCTCAAGTAAATTTGAAATAATTGAAATTATTTCAAGTATCTTTTCAAACCACAGCAGATTACAACTAGAAATCAATAACAAGCAAAACTCTGGAAATGATGCAAATACACAGGAATTAAACACCATGCCCCTGAACAACCTATGGGTCCGAATAGATATTAAACAGGGAATCAAAACATTTCTTGAAGCTGGTGAAGATAAAGACACATCATACCAAAACCTGTGTGATACTGGAAAAGCAGTACTAAAAGAGGTTTATTGCAATAAATGCTTGCATCAAAAGAACAGAGAGATTGCAAATAAACAGCATGGTGCACACCTCAAAGAACTAGAAAAACAAGAACAATCCAATCCCAAAATTAATAGATGGAGAGAAATAAGGATCAGAGCAGAAATAAGTGAAATGGTGACCCTGAAAAATGATCAATAAAAGAAAAACTTGGTTTTTTTGAGAAGGTAAACAAGATAGACAACCATTAGCTTGCTAACTAAGAGAGAGAGAAGGCCCAATAACAAAAATCAGAAATAAAAGAGGAGACATTATAACTGATATCACAGAAATACAAAGAATGATTAGAGACTATTATCAACAACTATACGCCAACAAATTTGAAAACCTAGTGGCCATGGATAAATTTCTGGACACATACAAACTACCAAGGCTGAACCAAGAAGAAATAGAAAACCTGAACAAACCAACAAAAAGCAACAAAAGTGGGGGATTAATTGGGTGGGGGCCACAGGGCATAACTGCAATTTGTGGTAATGGGCATTCTGCTAGTATTGATCAGGCCATCACATCTTGGGCACAAGTGGTGATGGTTGGTTTTGTACCCAATGAATACTCTTTACCAATAAAAAACAAACAAACAACCCACCCCCAGATTGAAGCAGTAATCAGCAACCTCCCAACAAAGAAAAGCCCAGGACTGGATGGCTTTACTGCTGAATTCTACCAACCCTTAAAGAGGAAATAATATGCATACTCTTCAAACTATTCCAAAAAATTTACTCAGAGGTCATTCCTCCAAACTCATTCTATGAGGTCAGCATCACTGTGATATAAAAACCAAAGATGCAACCAAAAAAAAAAAGAAAGAAAGAAAGAAAGAAAGAAAAAGAACAGATAAAGAAAATATCTCTGATGAACATCACCACAAAAATCTTCAATAAAATATTAGCAATCAGAATACAGCAACATATTTAAAAAATTATACACTATGATCAAGTGGGATTCATCCCAGGGATGCAAGGATGGTTCAACATGCAAGTCAACAAATGTGATAAACCACATCAACAAAATCAAGGACAAAAGCCATATGATTATCTCAATAGAGGCAGGAAAAGCATTTGACAAAATCCAACATCCCAGCAAATTAGGTGTAGAAGGAAAGTATCTCAGTACAATAAAAGCCATGTGAGACAAACCCAGCACCAATACCATCCTGAATGGGGAAAAGCTGAAAACTTTCCCCTTAAGAGCAAGAACAAGACAAGGATGCCAATTCTCACCACTCCTATTTAACATAGTATTGGAAGTACTAACCAGAGCAAACAGGCACAAGAAAGAAATAAAGGCCATCCAGGTCAGAAAAGATGAAATCAAACTGTCCCTGTTTGCTGATGACATGATTTTATACATAGAAAAACCTAAAGACTCTACAAAAAAACCCTCTTAGAACTGATTAACTATTTCAGTAATGTTGCTGGATACAAAATCAACAAATCAACACTGAAAAGTCAGTAGCATTTTTATACTCCCACAGTGAACTAGCAGAAAAAGAAATCAAGGAAGCAAGTCCTTTTACAATAGTCACCAAAAAAATAAAATACTTGGGAATAAACCTAACCAACGAGGTGAAAGATCTCTACAATGAGAACTACAAGTCACTGCTTAAAGAAATTAAAGAGGACATCAAAAGATTGAAAGACATTCCATGCTCTTGGATTGGAAGAATTAACATTGTGAAAATGTCCATACTACCCAAAGTGATGTACAGATTCAGTGCAATCTCCAACACAATACTGATGACATTCTTCACAGAAATAGAAAAAACAATCCTAACATTCATATGGAACAATAAAAGATCCCGAATAGCCAAATCAATCCTGAGGAAAAAATAATAATAAAACTAGAAGCATAACACTACCTGACTTCAAATTATATTACAAAGCTATAGTAAATAAAACAGCATGGTACTGGCATAAAAACAGACACTCAGACCAATGGAACTTAATAGAGAATCTGGAAACCAACCCACCTACTTACAGCCAACTGATTTTTTAAAAAGGCAAAAAGAACATACAATGGTGAAAAGACTTCAATAAGTGATGCTGGGAAAATTAGACATCCATATGTAGAAGAATGAAACTAAAGTTGTACCTCTCCCTATAAACCAGAACCAACTCAAAATGAATTCAAGTCTTAAATATAAGACCTGAAACTATTAAACTCTTAAAAGAAAACATAGGAGAAACACTTCAGGAAGGAGGACTGGGCAAAGACCCCAAAAGCTCAGGCAGCAAAAGAAAAAAATAAACAAATGGGATTATACAAAACTAAAAAGCTGCTGCACAGCAAAGGAAACAGTTAACAGAGTGAAAAGACAACCTACAGAATGGGAGAAAATATTTGCAAGCTATGTATCTGACAAGGGATTAATATCCTGATCTGGATCCTCCTATCTAGAATATACAAGGATCTCAAACAACTTAATAGTAAAAAAAAAAAAAAAAAAAGACAAGTAACCCATTCAAAACACAGGCAAGGAGCTGAACAGGCATTTCTCAAAAGAAGATATAGAAATGTCCAATAGACACACGAAAAGATGTTTAACATCACTAAGCATCAGGGAAATGCAAATCAAAACTGCATTGAGATCATCCCACCCCAGCTAGACTGGCCATCGTCAAAAAGACTGAGAATAACAAATGCTGGCAAGAACATGGAGAAAGGGAAACCCTCCTGCACTGTTGGTGGGGTTGTAAATTAGTGCAGCCACTATGGAAAATGGTATGGAGTGTCCTCAAACAACTACAGAGAGAACTGTCATATGATCCAGCAATCCCTCAGCTGAGTATATACCCAAAGGAATGGAAATCATCATTTCAAAGGGACACCTGCACTCCCACGTTTATCACAGCTCTGTTTATAATAGCCAAACGTTGGAACCAACCTAAATGTCCATCCACGGACTACTGGATAAGGAAAATGTGGTTGGTATATATACACAATGGAATACTACCCTGCCATAAAAAAGAATGAAATTCTGCCATTCACAGTAACATGGATGAACTTAGAGAAAATTAAGTTAAGTGAAATAAGCTTGGCACAGACAGAGAAATACCACATGTCCTTACTCATAAGTGGGAGCTACCAAAATAAACAAATTTTTTAAAAGGAAGAAAGATACAACAAACAATAATTTGTTGAACTTTCAAAAGGAGAGAACAGAACTGAAGCCAACAGAGGTGGGAAACAGGGGAGGAAGGGGTTTGTGAGAAGCTGGTAAAGGGCCACAAAAAATGATTACCATGTGTAAGGATGAGTACAGTAAATATCCTGATCTGAGCATCACATATTGCACACAGATATTGACATTCAACAGTGCATCCCACAGATATGTACAATCAAGTATGTTTCAATAAAAAAAAAAAGAAAGAAAGCGAGTAGGAATGGGACTTCCACTTCAATAATTCAGTCATCAGTATTTATTGGGCATCTATTCAAAACCAACATTAAATACTGTCACACTAAACCATACAAATATAGGCTAGCACAATAATATAGACGTATAAATATAGATTAGTAAAAGAGACCCATAAGGAGTTTGCAGTCTGGCAAGAAAGTCATTAAGCCTCTATAAAGGAATCTGTGCAGTGCACTAACAAAAAATTACTATGAATCTACTAATTTTTTTGATCTCTTGCCTTTTCTATCTGAACCTCATCGACACCAACTTCCTTTAAAAATTAGATCACCAAGAAAATGCAAGAAAGACACTGAAGGCATTTCAGAGATTTTCAAGGCTGTCCCTGCCGTCACAGGCCTAGAGGCCTGTGACGGCAGGATGATTTCGGAGTATAAACCCAGGGTGCCCTCCACAGGCTGGCTGCCCAAGATGCCCTCAGGTCGTTGCTTCCTGTATTCTAGTGTGGCTCTCCTCAGCAGACCCAGCTGTGGCTCAACTGGCCCCAGGTGGAGCTCAACCCACTGCTCTAGAAAATACAAAGTGTAAACTTTGGCGATGTTCTCATGCTATTAATTTTATAGGCCTGCAAAATGTAATAGCTACAGAGACGTGGCTCCATCTACTGAGATTGCAAGAGATGTATGAAAAAGCTTGGGGGCCCAGACACATACTTGTCACAGGAGCAAAGCCACCACACAAAGCCTCCACTAGAGTAATGCCAAGCAAAAATAGGGGGTCAGAGATGCCAGAGAGTTCCCATCAGGGCAATGCCTGGTGGAGTCAGGGGAGCAAGACCACCACTGAGACTTTTTAGAATTACAGAGGTACCATGGTGCAACACCAGCCTGGAAAAGCTAAATCATGGACTAAGCCCAGGAAAGCCATGGGCAGAGGGCTACCCAAGACCTTGAGCACCCACCCCCCACACGAGTGTGCACAGGATGCTGGACATAGAGTAAAGGATTATTGTCCCGCTTCAAGATTTAACGTCTGCCCTGCTGGGTTTCGAACTTGCTTGGGGTCTGTTACTCCTTTCTTCTGACCCCGCTCTCCCTTTTGGAATGGGAACGTGCACGCTGTACTTATCTCACCATATCTTGAGAGTAGATAACTTCTTTTGATATCACAGGCTAACAGATGAGACTTTGGGACCATTAGAATTCAATGAATGTATTTGATTGTGAGAAGAGCACGAGTTTTGGGGGGCTATAGGCAGAATGGTATTGTTTAAATGCTTGTCTCCTCCAAAACACAGTTTAATCTTATTGAAACAGTATTAAGAAGGTGGGAAAACTGACTGCAGAATCTGAACGGTGGAGTCTTCAAGAGGTGATTGGGTCATGAGGGTTCGGCCCTCGTGAATGGGTTAATCCATTCATAAGTCAATAAATTGATGGATTAATGGGTTAATGAATTAATGTGGTTATCATGGAAGTGGGACTGGTGGCTTTATAAGAAAAAGGAGAGATACAGGATCTAGTATGTTCAATCCCCGTTCCTACTACCCTGTGATTTCCTATGCCACCTTGGGACTCTGCAGAGAGTCCTCAACAGCAAGATGGCCCTCACAAGATGTGCCCCCTTGACCTTGGACTATCCAGTCTCTAGAACTGCAAAAAATACATTAATAGAATAACCAGTTTCAGGTATTCTATTAATAAGCAACATAAAATGGTAAGACAGTCTGTTTGAAAACCATCTCCAAAATCTTTTTGATAACGTGAAACCTTCAGGCTATGCTATATGAAAGCATAGACATCCATTAAATATTGAAATATTTAGATTATGTCGAAATTAGGTGAACTACTAAAACTTTAATTACTGAACATAAGTTTAAGCTTATCGATATTTTGGCTTTTTATTAAAGAGGAACTGGAGATAATTGGGTCCCCTGATGAGCATGTGCTATGCTATCAGGAAGATTATACTACTTAAAACTATAGAACTATAAAAGTATGTACTTCCTTATTTTCACTAGATATTAACATGGCTAAGGGTTAAGAAATTTAACTAATATATGTAGTTAAAACTGCAGGAAATAGTATGAATAAAAGGAAATAATTATATACGAAAAATGTACAAAGAAAGAAGGATGTTTTTTAATACAGAAAAGCATACAGTCGTCCCTTAGAATCCATGGGGGATTTGTTCTAGGATTACCTGTGGATGTCAAAATCCTCCGATGTTCAAGTCCTTCAGTTGGCCCTGGAAAATTACGGATACAAAAACTCATTCCTCATCCACAGTATTCTCATCTCATGTATTTTCCATCAGTAGTTGGTTGGATCTGCAGATGCAGAGCCCCTGGATACATTGGGCTGACTGTCTAGGGTATTTGTTTACATTAAGGGAAAATAAGAGCAATTTTGACTTACAGCAAGATGACAGATTTTTCCACAATTTAAAAAAGGAGAAAAAGACAAAAACTGAATAGGTATAGAAAGTTGTAGATGTTCCGAAAAAAAAAAAAAATTTTTTTTTTACTTGTGTTTAAGCTACTAAATTTAGATAGATTTATTTATAATGTTTTTAAAAAAATAATAAGCTCAAAGATGTACTAATACAAAGCTAAAATTTTAATTTTTTTCCCCGTTAAAAAGACAATATTTTCTTGGGTATTGGTCTGCTCTTGATTATGAATATTTTTATTACCTTTTAAGAAATTTGAATAGGAAATAAGGATTTTGAGTTTTATCAGGATAATTTCTTATGCTTCATGTTGTCTTATATAAAGTCTTTGATTATTTAAGAAAAGTGGGTTCCGCAGAGGTCTGTATCAGTGACTCAATCTAATTGGCAGATTTCTTGTCTGTTTTGCCCTTAACTTCTTAGTTTCAACTGGAATGTGACAGAAAAGAGAGAAGAGCCTAATAAAGAGCAAATGTCAATCCCTCACCATGACTTCCATATTTACTATATTAGAAACAACATAAACTGGGCCGGCCCGTGGCTCACTCGGGAGAGTGCTGTGCTGAGAAACAACATAAATTTAGGTTGAAGAAACTGTTTTTTGTTTAAATGTGTAGCAGCAGAATTTCATACAGAGTGTTTTGAAAACCAGAGCTTCCTAAATAAGAGGGGTTTAGGGAGAAATCGGTTAATGGACACAAAGGATGAATATGTTTTGTAATGACAAATAGGCCAACTATCCTGATTTGATCATCACATATTATACACAAGTACTGATAGTCAATTCTGTACCCCACAAATATGTATGATTGATTATGTTTCGATAGAAAAGTAAATAAATAAAATAAAACTTAAATAAATAAATAAAATATGCATAGAATTACTCTTGAGGGGTTTTTTTGTATGTAAATAATCAGGTTACGATTAATAAAATTAAACATATTTTGTAAAATAAATTTACCTATTATTAGTTTTGGTAAAAATGTGTGTACGTATTTAAAAAGATTGTACAGTACTCTCATTATCAAATTCTAGTCCTGTTTATTTTCTTTGAAGATTGATCATACCCCCTGTATGATATTGAATCCCGAAATTTTCCGGTTTCACTAAAAACTAAAACTTCCCTTTGTCTGAATCCTGAGAGCTCAAAGTGCATGACTTTATACTTCAGCAAAATCACTACAACCAATCATGAATGACAACCTTCATGCTGGCTGCCATATGGGTCACTCAGAGAGTTCACCAGAATACCAAATGACATAACCAGAGACATTCACACTGCACACCAGGCAAAAACAGTTAGCCCTCAAATGTGGTCTCAACCTTGCATGATTTGCAAACATAAAGAAAACATAACTTGAGCTATTTTTGATAAATGCCTATATAAAAGAAGAACAGAATTCAAACTCAAATCAGAAACCGACAGCAATCGTGTAATTACATAACTGGAGACTTTCCAACAAGATAGACCAAGAAAGATAACTGCATATCTGTAACCAATCAAGTATATTCTTTGCTTTAATTCTGTTTGTCCTGTAAAAGCTACTCTTTGCATTCCCTTGGTAGACCTCTCACACCACCACTAGTCTGGAGCTGCCCAATTTATGAATCCTTTTTTGCTCAAACTCTTTAAAATTTTATTGTGCCTCACTTTACGTTTTCAACAATACCAATGGCCAATCATGTAATCCATCACACCTATGTAATAAAGCCTCCATAAAAATTGAAAAGAACAGGGTTCAGGGAGCTTCCAGATAGCTGGACGCTCAGAGGTTCCTAGAGAGGGGTAAGCCCAGAGAGCGCATGGAAGCTCTCTACCCCTTCCACCATACCTGGCCCTATGCATCTTGTCCATATGGCTGTTCATCTGTATACTTTCCAATATCCTTTATAATAACTGAGTAAATGTAAGTAAAGTGTTTCCATGAGCTCTGCAGATTAATGGAACTCAAAAAGGAGGTCACGGGGACTCCGACTTACATCCAGTCATTCGGTAGTACAGATTACATCTTGGGACATGCATTGGCTTCTGAAATTGGGAGCAGTCTGGCAGGACTGAGCCCTCACCCCATGGAATCTGACACTATTTGCAGGTAGATAGTGTCAGAGTTGAATTACAGGGCATTCGGACGCTGTCCACTAAAGAATTACTTGGTCAGTATGGAGGAAAAACCCACACATATTTGGGTGGCCAGATCCCTGTTTAATGGTTATAAAGAATCTGCTCTGCATATCTTACCGATATCAAACTCAGAATTTGCATTCTTCTCAGAAGAAGGAAAATTAGCATTCCGTATGGTCGATTCCACAGGCTGAGGTAGTTGGGTAGTCTTTATTGCAACATTCTCCATTTTTCTGTTTATCCTCAGATATTTCTATAAAAGCAGTAAAGCTAATTAGGTTGATACTCACTGAAACTTTAAAAAGCAGAAATATACATAAGCGTGGTTGGGTAAGACCAGAAAGCAACCATATTTATTAAGGGGCTACTAGGTGAGGGTGGGAATAAGATTTAAGATGCCCGATGCAGGCTTTGAATGACATTTGAGGAATTGTCACTTTCTTCCAGAGTTTCTTTATCTCTACTGTTATCTGCAACCAGATAATTCTTGGTTGTGAGGGTCTTTCCTGAGCACTGCAGGATGTTGAGGTATATCCCTGGCCTTTACCCACTAGATGACAGTAGTACACTTTCTTTCCAGGTTGTGACAACCAAAAGTGTCCCCAGGCACTGCCAGGTGTCACCTAGGATGGAGAACAAAATTGCTCCTGGGTGAAAACTTCTCTTTCCTAAAAATCATAGGGAGCCATTGTAGTGTTTGAGAAGGAAAACGACATGGTAAGGATAACCAGGTGTTTTCCAAACCCAGGCTTCACCCCACTCACCAAAATATCCACCGATAATTCTTCCTTCTCATTACCGAGGTCTGGGAAAGAAAGTAGACATTAAATGGTATATGGGAAAAAGCACACCCTGGTTTACATCCCTTCTTCCAATTACCCTCAAGTTGGGTCTTTGCTGGACTTTTCTGCAGCCCATCTTAACCCCCCTCTATGAACAAAAAAATGTACTCTACAGTAGAATTTTAAAAGGGAATTGGGACGGGGTGCCAGTTCAATAGTTCAGTCACCAGTATTTATTGAGGACCTACTCAAAGCCAGGCACAATGATCAACCATATGAATACAGCTTAGTAAAATCGATCAAGTATGTCCCCTTGTGGATAGTGAGAGCTAGGTTTCCTACTGTTGGAGAGAGAAGTTACAAATAAGGAAAGAAGAAAAGCTAGAGCAATGTTTGCATGTCCTGCATATCTTTGCTTCTCCAGCCTTCTCTGATAATGGGTCAGAGTTGAGGTTCAAGCAAGGGGACCCACAGACAGAAGTGTCCTGGGGAATGAATCACACCTTCTCTCTCTGTCCAAAGGACTCGGGGCAAATACACCCGGCCAATAGGTGTACTTTGTAATTAGTCCGGGGAAGAACTAAGAGTTTTATTTGGGTTGCGGATTTATGTGTTTGGGGCACAAGACACATGGACCAGAATATTTATCACTAATGAGTGATTGAATTGAAACTCATAAATATTGTTACCTTCACAATTCCCATGGAACTTGATGGTGTATCTTCTCATAAAGATAGGTCGGAATCCATTTTCACAAGCACAGTGGGTCTTGTTGTGGCATCTGGCTATTTCAGGGCATCCACAGGATGCTGCAGGAAACACAGAATCTATTTATTCATCTTCCTGATGTTAGACTGGAATCAGAGGTATCACTATGAAGTCATGAGCTTTAGTATATACGCAGACAGATACATGTAGAAATTGAATTTAAGGCGAGTGAGGGATAAATAAGTAGAGAAGCTCAGAAGGAATTTAGAGATGTCCTTTTGGAAGCCCAGGAGAGAGACCGCATTGGAAACATAAATATGTAAGGTATCTACATAGAGATGGTTATGGAAGCCTTGGGCCTGGATTACATCTCCTTGGAAAAGACATCAAGGACAACAAAGAGATGAGGGATGAGAATTTGGAAAGAGCTTTGCTCTCTTACTCTGGTCTGAAACTGGTAGATCGTTCAGAGGCTCTTCCCCCTCCCCCACTCTTCTTTTTTCATGGTGGAAAGAGTATTTGGAGGTTCTTACCATGACATTCTATATGTTCAATATCCATTAAACTAGCCAACCAGTTGAAGAAAGAATAGTTGACTGTACAGCTACAGGCATAGTCTAAAATTTCTTTTTTACAATATGCTTCCTGCGTGCACATTGCCAGCCAAGTCTCACACTCATTAAAAACTGTGAATCAAAAAAAAATATTATTTTTCGTTTTCATAGAACTTTACCATTTCCCTTATCCACAGAATCTCTACTGCCCAACGTTGTTCATAAATGTACCCAGACAAGAATCTCCTGTTTTTGGATATGATGAATCAATATTATAAAGATGACAGTTCCTCCTAAGTTAATTTATAAATTCATTTAAATCCCAATAAAAAATACCTACAAGTCTTTTATGAAGTGAGACAAATTGATATTATTATGCAAGAGAAGCCAGAAAAACCACGAGGTGGGGACCAGCCTTGCCTTAGCAGACATTAGTACATATTGTAATGCCTTAATAAAACAATGAGGTACTGGTGCATAAGTAAATAAAAACAGACTAGTGGAATAGACTAAAAGATCAGAAATAGACCCAATCACAAGGGTACTTCGAAAGATTTGTGGAAAAATAGAATTAAAAGGTAACACTAATCTTTCCGTGAACTTTTTGAAGTACACTCATATATATGGGGCTTTAGAACATGGTAAAGATTGTGTGTCAAATCACTCGAGTAAGAATGGTGTGTTGTTGTTTTTAATGGCGAATCACACAGTTTGTGAAATCAGTTTTAAATACACAGTGAGTAGTAAACAGACAGAGATAGGGTAAGTTAAAACAGTACTAGGGTGAGTTGCAAGTGGGATGGAAGGACCACACTACTTACATCCTGTCTCGTGTAATGTTTGTATGTCCCGTCACTGGGATTTTTCTGCAGATAGACCAGAATTGAGGTTCAGCCAAGGCGACCCACAGAGGGAGGTTCCCTGGGCCAATGACTCATACTTCTCTCTATCAGAAGGACTCAGGGACAAGCTCACCTGGCAAATAGCTGTACCTTGGGCTATGGGTTTATGTGTTTTGGGCAGAGGACATATGGACCAGAATAGTTACCACTAATGAGTCATTGAATTAAAATCTCATAAATAAATGTGTCCTCACTCATAAGTAGGAGCTAAGAAAGAAAGAGAGACGACAATAAAACATTGAAATTTCAGAAGGAGAGAACAGATCTGTAGTTACTACAGGTGGAAAAAGGGACTAATTGGATAAGGGACTATTGGATAAGGGACTAATTGGATAAGGGACTATTTATCCAAAATAAAAGAATAATTATGATTTGTCATGATGAATATGCTAATAATATTGATTTGATCATCGCATACTGTACACAAATACTGATAGTCAACTCTGTACCCCATAAATACGTATAATCAAAAAAATAATAAATAAATAAATATGTCTTTACCTTCACATTTCTCAAATGACCCAAACGAGTATGTCTTATCAAAACCATAGGGGAATCCATCTTTACAAGCACACAGCGTTCTGTTGTAGCAGCTAGCATCTTCGGGACATGCAGGACAGAAAGCTGCAAGAAACACAGAATCTATTCATTTATTTGTTCATTCATTCATTCAAGAAATATTCAGTAAGCATCTAAAATTTACCAGTTGCCATGGTCAGAAGAATATTTGCTTGGGAATACCTCTGTGGCACCCAGCCCACTGCTGAACACAGATGCTCACAGCCCATCCAGGTCCCACCTCCACCACCAGAACCAACCACTTTTGCCTGACAGTAGAACTTTCCACTACCAGCCACCCGTGTTTCTTTACCTGAGGGCTTTCTCTGGCCACCAGAGTCCTCTTTGCACACCAGGTGAGCAATGCCCTCCCTCCCAGTGGCAGCTCTCTCAATCAATGACTGACAGGAGTCAGTCTATAAAAAGCCAAGATTTGTTAATATCAAGAAAGAAAGAAAAGAAATGACAAGCACTGATGAGAATGTGGAGAAATTGGGACCCTTTTTACTACCAGTAGAAATATAAAATGGTGCAACCTCTATGAATACCAGTATGACACTTTCTCAAAAAAATTAAAAATTAGAATTATAATAGTATCCAGCAATTTCACTTCTGGACCTATACCCCAAAGAGCTGAAAGCAGGCTATAAAAGACATATCTGTATACCCATGTTTATAACAGCATTATTCATGATACCAAAAGGGAGAAGCAACCTGAATGTCCATTGATGGATGAATGAATAACCAAGAGTGGTACACTCATACAATGGATATATTATTCAGCTTTAAAAAGGAAGGAAATTTCCACACATGCTACAATGTGGACATTATGCAAAGTAAAAGAAGCCAGTCACAAAATGACAAACACTGTATGATTCCGATTGTATGAGGTACCTACAGCAGTCAGATTCATAGAGACAGAGATGATAATGGCCATTGCCCGGGTCTGGAGGAGAGAGAATGAGCAGTTCATGTTTAATGGGTGCAAACTTCCAGTCTGGGAATATGGAAAAGTCTGAAGATGGTTGGCAGTAATGTTACACAGCAACATGAATGTTCTCAATGCCACAGAGCGACACACTTGACAATGGTTAAAAAGGTACATTTATTTTATGTATATTTCACCACAATTTTAATAGCAATAATGTTAAAATAGCTTTCTTTCCCATCAGAGGGAATAACCCTGAGGTGCCTTCTCTTTACTATGCCCAAAAGTTCCCCCAGAGGATCAAGTCTGGTTGACCACATGTAACTTGTTTGATAATGGGTCCTATATTGACTCGCCTGTTTCCTATGTCACGTCCCACTTCCAGCTCATGCTTCCTAGGATCTCTTGCCAGATAAATGACATGCTCTCAAGTCCTTGTCTCAAGGTCTGCTTCTTGGGAAAACCACCCAAGATTTGGGGTAAAGGCAAAGTGTTTTCCAGAATGACTTAGGACACAGGTTTTTGGGAAAGAAAGAGCAGAGTCCAACACTCACTAGCTATGTGACCTTGAGCCAGCTACCTCTCCAGAAGACCATTGGTCAGGTGGGGATAGTATTATTACCATCTTTGCAGGAATATCATGAGGATCAAATGAGATAGAATACGTAATTTGTTCGGTAGCAATCCAGGTGCCATGGAGGAGCTGAGTAAATGTAGGTGATGACGGTGATGATAGAAAAGGGGGAACAGCCCTTGGGAGGTCCAAGGAGTAGGCAGAAAGCGCCAGGGACTCAGTGCTTTCTCTCTTGGAAAGGACTCCTTCCCTCCTGTGAAGGAAGGTTCCGTATCCCGATTTTCTTTCCTTTAGCTTTTGGTTATGAGTAAACTCACCTTCAGAATTCTTGGCTTCTGATTCTGACAGAGCCAGCAAGACACCGAGACCTGGAACAGAGAGAGGACGGGATATTTCAAAAGAAAAAATGCCAGTGCCCAGTCATACGTGCTAGCTTTGCTATAAATTCTTCCGTGCAGGCTGTAAAAACAAGATTCATGGGAGTGGGAGTCATACTACTAAAGCATGAGAGGAATATCTGATTGCAGCTGTATGTCCCAATTTCTGAAAGCCCAGGAGATAATTTAGGTATAAAAATTTAGATTGGTCAGGAAAAGAGGATTGTTCCTATAAATGGTCATCTGACACAATGTCCTATTGCCATTAAAACAAAAAGGTCCTTTTCACTTTATTCAAGTTTCTTTTTCTTTTGGTTTTTGTTTTTTTGCTTTTTATTGAGACATAGTTGATTGTACATATCTGTGGGTACAGATATCAATACCTGTGTGCAATATGTGATGCTCAGATCAGGATAATTAATATATTCAACATTATACAATGTAATTGTTTTTCATGACCCTTTACCAATTCCTACCTCTGGTAACCTCAGTTCTGTTCTCTCCTTTTGAAAGTTCAATGTATTATTGTGATTGTTGTATTTTTCTTTCTTTTATTTATTTGTTTATTTTTTAGCTCCCACTTATGAGTGAGGATGTGGTATTTCTCTGTCTGTGTCTGGCTTATTTCACCTAACATAATTTTCTCCAAGTTTACCCATGTTGCTGCGAATGGCAGAATTTCATTCTTTTTTATGGCAGAGTAGTATTCTATTGTGTAAACATATCACGTTTTCCTTATTCAGCCATCTGATGATGGATATTTAGGTTGGTTCCAACTCTTCACTACCGTAAATACAGCTGTGATAAACATGGGAATGTAGCTCCCTTCAACACGATGATTTCCATTGCTTTGGTGTATACCCAGTAGTGGAATTGCTAGATCATATGGCAGTTCTACCTGTAGTTGTTGGAGGAACCTCCATACCATGTTCCATAAGAGCTGAACCAATTTACAGTCCCACCAACATTATAGGAGTGTTCCCCTTTCTCCGCATCTGTGCCAGCATTTGTTGAATCTTCCTTCCTTTCTTTCCTTTTTATTTGTTTTTTTTAGCTCCCACTTTTGAGTGAACACATGTGGTATTTCTCTTTCTATGTGACATGGTCATTTTTGTAAGGCAAAACCAATCATCAACCATTTCACTATGAATGCTTTTATAAAACAAAAAGTAATATAACTTGATTCCTATAGGTCAGGGGTCACCAAATTATGGGCCTGTTTTTGTACGACCCATGAGCTAAGAATGGTTTTTAAATTTCTTAAATGATTTTAAAAATCAAAAGAAGAATATTGTTTCATGGCACATGCATGGAAACTATATGAATTTCACATTTCTATGTCTATAAATAAACATTAATTGGCACATAGTCATATCCATTCATTTACATAAGGGCTATGGATGCTTTTGCACTACAACAGCAGAGTTGAGTAGTTAAGGCACAGACCACATGACTTACAAAGCTGAAAGTGTTAATTATCTGGCCCTTTACAGAAAAAGTTTGCCAAACCCCGACAAGGAGTATTGGACATCACTTGTCTACAAGATCTCCTAACAAACCTTCCATCCTTAAACTGTATCTGACTCCTCCTGCGGATACTTTTTCTAACCTCTAAGACCCTAAACGCCCAGAGCAGAAAAGTGTGTAGGTCATATTGAGCTATGGCACCCCAAGCATGGACTCTCTTGATGGTCGATAAGTGTAGCAAGTTTCCCCTCAACCTACGCCAAAGGGGGTTCCTATGTATGCATGTGACTTACTGTACCTCTCTGCAACAGGGCACTTTCTGCAGCCTGTAGGTGTAGGCCAGAAATCTATGGGAATCACACTTGTCCCTTGAAGCGTCTCCAGAATAATTGAGCTCCAGTTACCCACAGTGGTAACCCCTCATTAACTCATCTTTCACAGGCCCTTCACCCTTCCTTGTGTGACAGCCCCCACCCCCTCTCTTGTACTTCCTGGCATTCCCTCCCAAATAAATTATGCATACACAAATCCTTGTCTCAGTTCTGCTTTGGGAGACCTCAAACTAAGAGACTCAGTATGGGAGTTTCTAATAGGACAGGCACACACAGTTATTGCTGGACAAAGTGCCAAATTTGTGGGGTCAAATAAAGCTGAGATACCAGGGCACAGGGAGAAGCAAAGAGAATTCTTTGTTCCACTTACCTGAGAGCAGGGGAAGGCACCTGCTTCCCATAGCACTGAGACACGAGGAACAACAATCTGAGAATCTCTCTTAAGCCAGATGTGGTAAGAATTCCTGGAATGAAGAAGGCCTATGAAAACTAACTGCTGATGTCAAAAAAGTTTAGAAGGCACATGGCTGATGTGTATCAAAACTCTTTAGTTTCTGCCTCTCATTTCACCTAATAAATCTTATTTTGAGAGACTACCTCCATGAGAAATGATTATAGGGAACAAGCTTACCACCCAACAAATGTTAGATAATAGATGCATCCAATGGAATATTCTGCTAGCTGCTAAAATCCTATTCTATTGCAGTCAGCATGATGCAGACAGTGGAAAACACCACACAAACTACCCAGTTCCTTTTTTGTCTTTTTTTCTTTTTCACATTGCTATCATTTAAAAAAAATTTAATTGGCAAATTACTATATATATTTATGGGGTACAATGATTTGATATATGTTTACATTGTGGAAAATAAGCAGAAGCACATACCAGGTCCTAGGCAGGAGTTGCGGGCAGCCCCCACTGCTGAGCAGAAGGCAAGAGGAAACTGAAATCACCATTTACATGTGTGTGGTCTACCACGGCCACTGCCACAACCACTGCTACTGCAAGGGTGGCTCACCACCACAGTAGCAGCCACAGCCACCATGCAGGTGGTCTGCCACCCACTTGACTGCACTGACACAAGGAAAGTCACCAGCAGAGACCAGAAAAAGAGGAGGACATCTCTCTCCTCAAAGCCCACTCCAGAGTAATAGAAGAATCAGCTGTTCTACGAGATGACCAGATATCAATATAGAGATACTAGAAATATGAAAAACCAAGGAAACATGACACCACCAAAGGAATATCATTCTCAAGTACCAGACCCTATACAGCAGGAAACTCTTGAAATGATGGAAAAGGAATTCCAAGCAACAATCTTAAAGAAATTCAATGAGACGTAAGACAACATAGTGAAATGAGAAAAAAAAAATCCATGGTATGAAGGAGGACATTTACAAAGAGATTAATACCTCAAAAAAGAATGTAGCAGAACTCATGGAATTGAAAAATTAACTCAACAAAATAAATAACACAACCAAGAGCTTAAGCAGCATGCTGGAACAAGCAGATGAAAGAATTTCTGATCTTGAAGATAGTCTTTTTGAAATAACCCAGGCAGACAAAAAAAAAAAAAAAAAGGAAAAAAAATATTTTAAATGAAGAAAATCTAAGAGAGCTAGCAGACAACCTTAAATGCACAAACATTTGAATAATGGGTGTTGAAGAAGGGAAGAAGAAAGGAAAAGGCAAGGAAAATCTATTCACCAAAATAATAACAGAAAACTTCCCAGGTATAGAGAGAGACATGGACTTTCACATCCAGGAGGCTCAAAGATCCCCAAACAAATTCAGTCCAGAAAGATTCTCTCTGAGACACATTATAGTCAAACGGGCAAAGTTCAAAGACAAATAGAGAATCATAAAACCAGAAAGAGAAAGGTGTCAAGTCACTGATAAGGAAGCCTTAATCAGACTAACAGCAGACTTCTCAACAGAAACTCTACAGGATGGAAGAAAATGGGATGATATATTCAAAATAATAAAAGAAATAAACAAATTCTAGCCAAGAATACTACACCTAGCATGTGGAGTATGCATAAAGCAAATGTACTTCACAGGGCCTGGTTTTCCAAAGCCTTGCAGTTTCAAATATTGACCTTGCAAAGGACAGGAAATTTTCCCCAGGCTATAGTCTCTGTTGTAAGATAAAGAACTGTAACACAGCAAGGTTGCTGGCTCAAAGACAGGCAGGTTACTGATTGATATGCAAATATACTGGGAAATTGCTGTAAGAAGAGAATGTTTGCTAATATCAAGCTTTCGTTGCAAACTGCATTATGAAAGATCACCTTGCCTGTCTTACTAAATGTTACCAGCTTCTATTGTCAAGCTTGTTAAACTGTACTTAGCAAAAACCCCACCTATGTTCTCTTCCTGTAACTTCCCGGTCTGCAGAATAAATGCAGGAAGAGAACCCCAATTTGTGGTTAATTTCCCAAATGAAAGGAATGCCTCGCTCTTGAGTGTTCTGTGAGATTAACCCCTTTTCAGGGCTTCTCAATGCTCAGAAGAGATGGGCTCTGAGTAAACTTTGGTGGTTCCATCACCCAGGGGAAAAGGGGTGACAAATCCATGGGAGGCAAAGCAACATTAGCAAGACTGTCCTTCAAAAACGAGAGAGAAATAGTGTATTTTCCAGTCAAACAGAAACTGTGGAAGTTCACCATCTCATGACCAGACCTGCAAGAAATCCTCAAGGGAGTCCTGCATCCAGAATCTGAAAAATGATAATCACTACCATGAATATGAAAGAAAGAGCAAAACCCACTAGTAGAACAAAAACACAAATGAGAACAAAAAAGAAAGTAAATCTTACCACCTCTAAAAACCAACAAAAGTAAAAGACAAACAATAAAAGGGGAAGAAAGGACAAAAAACATTTAAAACATCCAAACGAAAATTGATAAAATGCCAAGGGTGAGACAATACCTTTCAATAACAACCCTAAATGTAAATGGATTAAACTCCACACTCAAAAGTCACAGATTGACTGATTGGATTAAAAAGCTAGACCCAACTCTATGCTGTCTTCAAGAGACTCTCCTCACCCATAAGACACATACAGATTAATACTGAGAGGATGAAAAAAATATACCACATGAATGTGGAAACCAAAAACAAGCAGGAGTAGCTATTTTTATATCAGACAAAATAGACTTTAAACCAAAAACCGTACACAGTGGAATAACTCAATAAATCAAGATAATTAGCATATCCATCTCCTCACATACTTATCATTTTCCTGTGATGAGAAGTTCTACTCTTTAAGTGATTTTGAAATATACTGTATATTATTATTAACTGGATTCACCATGCTGTGCAATCAGGACTTACTCCTCCTGTCTAACTGAAATTTTGAGCACTTTGGCCAACATCACCCCATTCCAACCCTGCCCTACATCAGCCTCCAGTAACGACCATTTTACTCTATACTGCTGAGTTTAACATTTTTCTTCATCAAAAATAACACAAAGGGGAAAAATAGATAGAAGAGGAACTTAGATTAAAAGAAACTTAGAAACATGAATTCCAATTGCAGTGAATTGCAGTATCTTACTGAACCCAAATCAAACAAATAAATTTTTTTAGGTTACAACACTGGCTGATTCATGACATATAAAAATGATTATCCATTTTTCATAGACATGATAATTCAGTCTCAATTTCCTCACCTATCAACTTAGGTGGCTGCTCCAAAGGAAGCTATAGGTATGATAAAGTGGCTATGTTAGAAGAGTTTTGATCTTTTGGAGATACATATGAAAAATTATGCAGCTAAAAACATGCAATGACTAGGATTTACTTTAACATACTTAGGTAGGAGAAGTGATTTAGGGGAGCAGGTAGAAGTACAGATAAAACAAGTTTGGCCAGGAGTCAATCCTTGTTGAAGCTGGATGACAGGGGGTTAATTATGCCATTCTCTCTGTGTGTGTATGTTTGAAAAGCTCCATAATTTTTTTAAAAAAGGGAAAAATGCCTCATGCACAGTTAGGTGCTAGCCATGGGCAGTTAGATGTCATCATAATTCAGGGCACAGGCAAACCTGGATTTGAATCTCAAATCCACAGCTACTAGTTGAGTGGTCCTGAGATTATAACTTTACTTCCAAGCCTGAGTTTTCTTATGTGCAAAACAGAGCTAAGAGCGAGCACATATGAGTGCTTCCTAGTCTCATGCTGATTCAGTGAGAAGACCTTCCATAGCATGTGGCACCTGCATGGCACATGGCAAGTGCTTAATAAAGTTACCTGTGAAGACTAGAAAGAATGATGATGATGATGGTGGTGGTGGTGGTGGTGGTATGATGGGCATGAGGTTAATGGTGGTGATGGTTGTGGTGATGATGATGATGGTGGTGGTTGGTATGATGGGCATGAGGGTAATGGTGGTGATGGTGATGGTTGTGATGATGATGGTGGTGGTGGTGGTGGTATTATGGGCATGAGGGTAATGGTGGTGATGGTGATGGTTGTGATGATGATGGTGGTGGTGGTGGTATTATGGGCATGAGGGTAATGGTGGTGATGGTGATGATGGTGGTGGCGAGGGTGGAGGTGGTTATTATGGTGTATATGATAATGATGGTGAAGATGACAGTGGTGGTAATGGTAATGACGATCATCATAGTGTCGGCGGTGGATGAGATAGTAATGGTGATTGTGATGGTGATGAAGGAAATGATGGCGGTAGTGAAGGTAGAGAGGATGGTTATGGAGATGGTGGTGATAATGGTGGATGTGACAGCAACGGTGATGGTGGTCGTGGAGATCTCTCCTGCCCCACCCTGACTCCAGTTGTAGCCATGATGTCACATGCTAAGGACTGACCCTTTACCAGGTGATTGTGAGAGTTAACAACGGTCCAGGGAAGATCCCACAGAAACAAAGCAATGGTCATGAGAATGCCATGAATCCCTCATTCCTGATGTCTCTGAACAGGTCAGCCATACATTATGCGTTGGAATCTTGCTTGTAAACAAAAATTTGCAGCTCATCCCTTCCATTGCCACTTTTAAAAATCATTTATGGAACCTCTATTAAGAGCCAAACACCTTACTAAGAGCTTTGTAGCTATCACCTCATTGAAAGCTCTCAACTATCTTATAATGTAGCTCTTATAATTATTTCCCCACTCTTTAGATGAAGTAATTGCATTCAAAGAGATTATATCACTTTCCCAAGGTCATGGTGCTAGGAACATGCAAAGCTGACACTTAGACAAAGTCTGCCTGAGTCCAAAGCCCGTGTACAACCACCTCGCCAAAGTTATCAACTCCAATGTCTCCTAAGAACTAGACACATACATAAATAAGTAAAGACATGGTGGGAATAGATCAGACTGTGGGAAACTGCAGACCTCAGTCTCTGTCTAGAGACATCCATGTCCATGTTTTCCTTAAATACAGGACCAGTGGGCCACCAGCTTGCCATCTCTGAAGTAGACAAGATTGCCTGATTGAAAATCAAATTCTGTACGTGAAAATTTTGTGTCCCTTTTGAGGTATTACATGTGGTCACTTCCTGGGTGCCTTCCGTCTGTCAATATTCGTCTTTCTTTTTAGTTCATGTTTCTCTTCCCTTCAAAAAAAAACTATCTTAAAATATACTGGAGAACCTATGAATGCAAAGAATCCCTGTCCAGATGAGGAAAATTCTTTTTTGGAGGACTCACTTGAAACTAATTTAACTAAAGTCAGTATGTTTATGTGAAAGAGGTGGTAATATTTTTCAGAACAGTTGAGGCCACCAGAGACGCTGATTTACAGAGATGTTTCTGAGCCTGATCCACTCTAAAAAATACATTTTACATCAGAGAGAGAGAGAACTAAAACGAATTTTACAAAACAATACTCACGACATGTAGCATGTGATATTTTAAAACTATAATCCTTTTAATTTCTGGTTGTTGCAATACCTCTTTTTACTTACTAAGTCGGTTTCCTAACCACTCCCCTCCATTGGGTCACAATCACTTGGTTGAAAAACATTAACCTGTAAATCTCTTTAATTAGGCCATGAATAAAACAAACAATCCTTCCACAGTCAGCTTGGCATTTAACTGTGCTGATGTGTTTACTATGGAGGTGAGGTGTATGAAAAAGTTGTTAATTCGCCACAGGAACTCAGTAAACTCACTCGTCTTTTTAGATCTTTTTCCTCATTTTTAATAACAAATTGGTTATAAGCTATGATTGCTTTAGTCTCCTGAAAACTTTATCATTTTAGTGCACCTTTAGCTCATAAATACACAATTCAACACCTCCTTCGAGTGTGCTAACGCATCTCTGTAGGTTCCACACTACCACATAGCAACACACACATTCCTTGCCCAGGCAGAATTGCAAGAATGAACGTGAGATAGATGCCCACATAGCAGCTCTCAAGGAACAAAGCAACAGGACATAAAATGAGGCCTCCTTGAAAGTGTTTCCACAGCCAGAATGTTTTTCTAGACCCATGATCACAAGTGGAGCATTTTCTATTTCCTATGGGAAGACACTAAACCAATTCCTACTTACCCTGAAGAAGAAAAGTCCTTGCGTCTCCCCCAGTCTGGCAGCTTCTCAGAGCTAACAGAAGAGGAAGTACATCGCTACTTATCATGAACTCCAGTTCTCAAGGAGTCTTGGGGTGAGGAGGCTGGGTTGATGGTTGGGGAGTTGAAATAATGCAGGATGCATTAGTTCTTTTTTCATAAAAGTAACTTAAATAGTATAAGACCAGAGTGGGCCACACTAAAGTGCCTTAGAAGTGACCTTGGAAAGGTGATGGTGTTCATTGCGGAAAGCCAAGTAACAGAGAGTGGGGCTAATTCCCGTCTATGCCAAGGGAATGGATCCAACTTTGAAGAAGCTCCTTCAATTCATTCATTTTTTTTAACAGACACATAATAATTGTACATATTTCTGGAGTCCAGTGTGATATTTTTATGCCTCTACACAATGTGTAATGATAAAATCAGGGTAATTAGCATACACATCACCTCAAATATTTATCATTTATTTGTGCTGGGAACATTTAAAATCTTCTCTCTTAGCTATTTGAGAATATACAATGGATTAGTGTTAACTATAGTCACCTTACCATGTTATAAAACACCAGAACTTATTCTTCCTATCAAGCTGTAATTTTGTATTTGTTAACCAATATCTCCCTAACTCTTCCTCCCCACTACTGTTCCCAGCCTTTAGTACCTACTGTTCTACTATCTGCTTCTGTGAGATGCATGTTTTCAGCTTCCACATAGGAGTCAGAACATGCAGTATTTATCTTTCTGTGCCTGGCTTATTTCACTTGACATAATGTTGCTTCGCCCCCCATGGATTTGTCACCCCACTTCCCCTGGGTGATGGAGCCACAAAGGATTACTCAAAGCCCATCTCTTCTGAGCAGCGAGAAGCCCTAAGTGGTTAACTTCCCTGGAACCCTCAAACAAGAGACGTCCCTTCCTTGGGAAATTAACCACAAATTGGGGTTCTCTTCCTGCATTTATTCTCCAGACCAAGAAGTTACAGGAAGAGACATAGGTGGGGTTTTTGCTAAGTATCGTTTAACAATAGAAGCTGGTAAAACAAGTCAGTAAAAACAAGTCAGATGACATTCCCTTAGACAATTAAGTGACCCACCAACAAAAGCTCAATCTTAGCAAACATTCTCTTCTTACAGTAATTTCCCAGTAACTTTAGATATCAATCAGTAGCCAGTCTGTCTTTGAGCCAGCAACCTTGCTGTGTTACAAATTTTTATCTTACACCAGAGACTTTATAGACTGAGGAAAACTTCTTGTCCTTTGCAAGGTCAATATTTGAAACTGCAAGACTTTGGAAAACCAGGCCCTGTGAAGTACATTTGTTTTATAGTATATTCCACAACATAATGTTCTCCAGGCTCACCCACGTAGCAGCAAGTGACAGGATTTATTCATTTTTATGGCTGAATAGTATTTGATTGTGTATATATGTCACATTTTCTTTATTTATCTATTGATAAAAGGTTGATTCTTTACCTTAATCCTTGATAAACATAAGTGCAAAAATACTCAACAACATACTAGCAAACTGAATCCAACAACATATTGAAAAGATTATATACCATATCAGGAAGGGTTTGTTCCAGCAATGAAAAGATGACTCAACATATGCATATCAATAAATGTGATACATCACATCAACACAAACTAGAACAAAAAACATATGATATCTCAGTGGACACAGTAAAAACATTTCATAAAATTCAACATCCCTTTCTTTTTTTTTTTTTTTGTCTCTTTTGTGACCGGTAAGGGGAGCGCAACCCTTGGCTTGGTGTCGCCCGCACCGCACTCAGGCAGTGAGCGCACCGGCCATTCCTGTATAGGATCTGAACCCGCGGCGGGAGCGCCACTGCGCTCCCAAGCGCTGCACTCTCCCGAGTGCGCCACGGGGCCAGCCCCAACATCCCTTTCTGATAAAAAAAATGAAATAAACAAATTAAGTACAGAAAGAATGTAACTCAAAACAATAAAGGCCATGTATGACAAACCCACAGCCCACATCATATTTAACAAGGTAAGTGGGAAGCTTTTCCTCTAAGAATTGGATCAAGACAAAGTGTCCATTTGCCACCTTCTCCCTGTCTCCCCTCCCTCTCTTCCTTTCTGCCTCTGGTAAGCACTATTCTACTCTATTTCTTCTCTCTCCCTTTTTTAAAATTTATTTTTTCTCAATTGACCCATAGCAATTGTATACATTTATGGAATATAGTGTGACATTTGGGTACATTAGATAGGAAGATAAGTACTGGTGCTCCAGGGTAACTATAGCTAATAAAACTGTATTGCATATTTCGAGATAGCCAGACAAGAAGATCTTGAGTGTTACAACCACAAAGAAATCATACATGTTTAGGAGACAGATGTGCTAGCTATTCTGATTGGATCATTATGCAATATATGCATGTATTGAAACACCAAACTGTATTCCATAAGTGGTACAATGAAAAAAAAAAAAAGGAGTGCCGACTTTCACCATTCGTTTTCAATGTAGTCCTGGAAGTTCTAACCAGAGCAATTAAGCAAGAAAAAAATAAAGATCACGCAAATTGGAAATGACAAAGTTAAGCTGTCCCCATTTGCAGACAACATGTCTTATACAAAGAAAAACCTGAAGACTCCACCAAAAACTCTTAGAACTGATAAAAAAAATTCACTAAAGCTGCAGAATATGAAGTCAACATACGAAAATCATTAGCATTTTAATACAACAGCAAACTAGCTGAAATATAAACCAAGAAAGCAATTCCATTTACAATAACTACCAAAACAAACAAACAAACAAAACCTACGAATAAATTTAACCAAAAAGGTAAAAAGTCTCTAGAATGCAGGCTATAAAGCACTGATAAAAGAAATTGAAGAGGACACAAAATAATGAAAAGACACTGCATCTTCATTAATTGGAAGAATTAACATTGTTAAAATGTTCATACCACACAAAGACACCTACAGATTCAATGCAATCCCTATCAAAATACCAATGACATTCTTCACAGGAAGAGAAAAAGCAATCCTAAAATGTGTATGGAACCACGAAAGACTACACAGCCAGAGCAACCTTGAGTAAAAAGAGCAAATCTGGAAATATCACACTACCTGACCTCAAAATACACTACAAAGCTACATTAACCAACACAGCAAAAAAATGGCATAAAACAGACACATCAACCAATAGAACAGAATAGAGAATCCAGAAATAAATTCGCATATTTACAGCCAGCTGATTTTCAACAAGATGCCAAGAACTTACACTGAGGAATAAACAGCCCCTTCAATAAATGGTGCTGGGAAAACTGTATATTCATATAAAGAAGAATGAAACTAGACCATCTATATCATACTACATTTTAAAAAAACCTCAAAATGAACTAAAGCCTTAAATATTAGACCTGAAACTATGAAACTACAAGAAGAAAACAGGGGAAATGCTATAGGATGTTGGTCTGGGCAAAGATTTTATGGCTAAGACCTCAAAAGTACAATCAACAAAAGCAAAATTAGACAAATGAAAATGTATCAAACTAAAAATCTTCGGCACAGCACAGGAAACAATCAATAGAGTGAAGAGACAACCTGCAGAATTGAAGAAAATATTTGTAAATTATTCATTCAACAAGAGATTAATATCCAAAATATACAAGGAATTCAGCTCAACAACAATGACAACAAATAATAATAACCATCCAATCCAAACTTGGGCAAGTGATCTGAATAGACAGTCCTCTGAGGAAGACATACGAATGGCCAACAGGTATATGAAAAAATGTCCAACATCCCTAACCAACAGGGAAATGCAAATTAAAACCACAGTGAGCTATTGTCTCACCCCAGCTACAATGGCTATTAACCAGAATGACAAAAAAGAACAAATGCTGGTGAGGATGCACAGAAAAAGGAACTCATACACTTATAAACTGCAGCTGCTATGGGAAACAGTATAAAAGTTTCTCAAAAATTTTAAAAAAGAGAAGCCTTTAATTCTTACTAGGAGAATTTAGGGCCAGATTGTGCAAGTGAGTCAGCACGTCCTTGCATTACTCAGTTCCCTGTTCCAAAATCACTTCTCAGTTTCCTACATTTGGGAAATTGTTTTTTCTTTTTCTTTTGTGTGGAAATAAAATCTGAAGTTAGGTTAAAGTTACTTAGGCATTACATGTGATGCTATCAATAAAATATCAGAATAGACAAGGAGTAAGAAATTGTCATTGATAAGACTTGGTGTGCCAGGCCATGCAGCTAAGGCACAAACACCCTGATCTCGCTGTGTTCCCTTCTTCTGAGCTCCATACGGTATGTCCCACTGGGCAAAACCAACTGGGGGCCATAGGCCAACAGAGTCCATTGTGGTAACCGTTGCATAATGTATGCATATATCAAAACACCACATTGTACACATTAAATACATGTCATTTTTATTTGTCAATTAGACCTCAATAAATTGTTTTGCTACAAATATATCAGCGTTATGAACAGACAACTGGGTAGATTTGGGGGGTGGGGGTCAGCAGAAGACATCAGCTCACTTAGATATTCATCTACTTGTATATTGGGTCTGCATCCCCCTTCCCAACTGCACCATGAGAATGTAACTTTCTTGAAAGGAAACACAATGGATCTCTTGTTTAGTACCAGTGCCTCATTTTCTAGAGAGTAGATCCTTAGGAAATATTCATAGAATGAGTACATCACGTTGTGCAAATTTCTTAATCTCTCCAAAACTCTTGGGTTTTCTCATCTGTGTGTCTCAGTATTTGGGCGGGACCGGTTAGAACTTACATGTGTTTCATGTTCTCACTTATTTGTGGGAGCTAAAAATAAATAAATAAATACACAAATAAACTGGGGGGGGGAGGGAAGAAGACACAACGATTACTGTTCCTTGAAGTTGACAGACAAGCGAACAGATATGAGGTTGTTGGGAGGGAGAGGGGAGCTGCAGGGGGGAGGGAGGTTTCAGTAATGGGTCACAATAATCCACCACATTGCATATTGACAAAATAAGATATATTTTTTAAAAAAAGAACTTACATGTGTTTGGCAAGCAATTGGGATACACCTTCACAGCACCTGTGAAACACCTACCTACATGAGTTAACGTGCGTGGAGGTTTTGAGATGTTTCCACTGGAAGGAAAGTAGAAAGAGAAAAGAGAGCGCTCCCTCAATAAATCATGGGAACTGAGACCCTGGTCTCAGGCTCTGCTTTTAGGGCACCTGACCCAAGTCACCTATTGTCATTTTAGAAATAGAAGTATTGATGATAGAATTAGCACAGAGGTATTGTTATTGGAAACTTAAACAAAAAGGACCTGTTTTGGTACCTGCAAAAGCAGGACATTATTTGTAAAACCAAATGCGGTCACTTCTGATATACCAAAGGGGGTATATCAGAACAATATTTTGTTACTGTACAGTAGATGACATACTCTCTTTTCTGAATGTATTCATTCAATTAACATTATTAACCCAATCAGTGACCCTAACCTCTTAGTCACACCTGTCTACATGCTGGGTAGTAAACTTACAGATATAAATCAGACAAGGACCTCATAGGATAGGTGGGGACAAAACCCATGAATATCTGATTATGATCCAACATGTTGACTATTACAAATAAAAGATCAATAATGTTAGGAAGAGTAGAATCGAAACGTTAAATCAGGGAGGCAACCAGATGACTTAGAACCAATGATGGAAAGCTATTCTGTGAGCAGACTTTAAATAAACACCAAATTATCATATTTGTAATTTGTATTTGTAATTACTATATTTGTAATTCTTGCAATAGTTCAAACTTTATTATTATATCTGTATGGTGACTTGGGATCAGTGATCTTTGCTGTTACTCTCATAATTGTTTTGGAGAGCCATAAGACACACCCTAATGAGATAGTGAACCTAACTGATAAATGTGTGTTCTGACTCCTCCACTGACCAGCCATTCCTCCACCTCTCTCCCTCCCCGTGGGCGTCCCTATTCCCTGAAATGCAACAGTATTTACATTAGGTCAATTAACAATCCCACAATGGCCTCTAAGTGTTCCAGTGAAAGGAAGTCACAAGTCTCTCACTTTAAACCAAGAGCTAGAAAGCATTAAGCTTAGTGAGAAAGGCATTTTGAAAGCCAAGATAGGCTGAAAAGTTCTAGAAGAAAATTAGATGTGAGACTCTACTGAACCCACAAATGATAAGAAAGCAACACAGCTTCATTGCTCGAATAGAGAAAGTTTTAGTGGTCTGGATAGAGCAAAACCAGCCACAACATTCCCTTAAGCCAAAGCCTAATCTGGAGCAATACCGTAACTCTCTTCTTTGAGAGAAGTGAGGAAGCTTCAGACGAAAAGTAGATGAAAGAGCCTTTTACTGGCAGAAGATGCCATCTAGGACTTTCATAGCTAGAGAGAAGTCAATGCCTTTCTTCAAAGCTTCAGAGGACAGGCTGACTCTCTTGTTAGGGGCTAATGCAGTTGGTGACTTTAAGTTGAAACCAATGCTCATTTACCAATCTGAAAGTCCTAGGGCCCTTAATAATTATGCTTAATGTACTCTGCCTATGGAACAACAAAGCCTGGATGACACACATCCATTTACGGCATGGTTTACTAAATATTTTAAACCCACTGTTGAAACCTACTACTCAGAGTAAAAGATATTCCTTTCAAAGTATTACTGCTCATTGACAATGCACTGAAGAGCTCTGATGGAGATGTACAACGAGATTAACATTTTCATGCCTGTTAACACAACATCCATTCTGAAGTCCATGGAGCAAGGGGTAATTTTAACTTTTAAAGTCTTATTATTTAAGAGAAACGTGTTGTAAGACTATAGCTTCCATCCACAGTGATTCCTCGGATGGATCTGAGCACAGTACATTGAAAACCTTCTGGAAAGGATTCACCATTCTAGATGCCATTAAGAACATTCCTGATTCATGGGAGTAGGTCAAAATATCAACATTAACAGGAATTTAGAAAAAGCTGATTCCAACTTTTGTGGACGACTTTGAGGGGTCAAGACTTCAGTAGCGGAAGTAACTGCAGATGTGGCAGAAATAGGAAGAGAAACAGAATTAGAAATGGAACCTGAAGATGTGACTGAATTGCTGCAGTCTCATGATAAAACTTTAAGGAATGAAGAGTTGCTTCTTATAGATGAGCAAAGAAGTGGTATCTTGAGATGGAATCTACTCCTGCTGAAGATGCTATGAACATTGCTGAAATGACAACAAAGAACTGAGTCTATTATGCAACCTTATTTGAAAAAGCAGCACTGGGGTTTAGAGGATTCACTCTAATTTTGAGAGAAGCTGTACTGTGGGTAAAATGCTATCAAACCACATTGTGTGCTACACAGGAATATTTCATGAAAGGAGGAGTCAGTGGATGGGCAAATTTCATTGTTGAACATTTGTAAAAATTGCCACAGCCACCCCAAACTTTAGCAGTCACCAGCCTGATCAGTCAGCAGCCATCGACATAGACTTAAGGCCCTCCACCAGCAAAAATATTACAGCTTGATGAAGGATGAGATGATCATTAGCATTTTTTACCAATAAAGTATTTTCGATTAAGGTATGTACATTGTTCCATTAGACATAATGCCATTGCACACTTAATACACTACAGTTTAGTATAAACATAATTTTTATGTGCACTGGGAAACCAAAAATTTATGCAACTCACTTTATTGCGTTGTGGGAACCAAACCCACAATATCTCTGAGATATGCCTGTAATTTTTAAAGCACTTAAAAAGTAGAGTATTTAAAATTTATCCAGAGATGTTCATTACAGTCTTTTTTATGGCTGAGTAGTATTCCATTGTGTATATATATCACATTTCCCTTAACCAGTCATCCACTG
Source organism: Cynocephalus volans (assembly GCF_027409185.1). Classification (NCBI taxonomy): domain Eukaryota; kingdom Metazoa; phylum Chordata; class Mammalia; order Dermoptera; family Cynocephalidae; genus Cynocephalus; species Cynocephalus volans. The sequence continues at coordinate 98,680,802 of NC_084469.1, read as the reverse complement.
ATGGGCATTCAGGTTGGTGTCGTATTTCAGCTACTGCTAAATAGAGCTGCGATGAACACGGGAGCGCAGGCATCCCTTCGACATGGTGATTTCCATTCCTTTGGGTAGATACCCAGAAGTGAGATTGCTGGATCATATGTTCTACCTGTAGTTGTTTCAGACAACTCCATACTCTTTTGCATATGTCTTTACTAATTTACAGCCCCACCAACAGTGTAGAAGAGTTTCCTTTTCTCCACAACCTCATCAGCATTTGTTACTCTCAGTCTTTTTGATAATAGCCAGTCTAGCTGGGGTGAGATGATATCTCAGTGTGGTTATAGTTTGTATTTCCCTGATTATCAGTGATGTTGATCAGTTTTTCATGTACCTGTTGGCCATTTGTGTGTCTTCCTTTGAAAAATGTCTGTTCAGCTCCTCTGCCCATTTTTAAATTGGGTTGTTTGTTTTTTTACTGTGGTGGTGGTCATGTTCACAGTCTTGATCTCACCTGCACATCTTGGGCACAGGTGCTGATAATCAGCTGTGCGATCCCAAGAATATGTATAATCAATAAAAAATATATAAAATGTTAAATATGAAAATAAAAAAGATGTTCATTACGGTGTTGTTTATAAAACTGAAAAGTTGGAAATGATACAAACTTGGGTTAAATACATTATGACATACATATACATCAGATTAACATGCAGCCACCCCAAAAATGAAGTGCTGAAAGATTTGATATGTGAAAGAAAAATCTGAGGCACAATAAAATGTGAAAGAGCTTATCTGAGTGACAGGTGATTCATCAGTTTTGAAACAGCAAACCAAAAGAGGTTTAGAGCTCTAATGTCAAGGCATAAAAGGCAAGTATTTATAGGGTGATTGCATAAGCAAATTTTTCTAAAAAAAAACTATTTGATTGGTTGCAGTTACAAAATTGTCCTTCTGTTGTTTACTTTGTTGGGAAGTCCCTAGTCACACACTCATGATTGGCTGAGGTTAAGTTTTGTTTCTGTCTGACATGAGCTCTTGCCAGATGACCAAGTTAAGTTTCGCTCATGTTTGCGGTTTAAGCTCAGCTGAGGCTATTTTTAAGGCCTGATTTGTTTTGCTTGCTCCGGAATTTTTCAGGCTGTCATTTAAATTTTGCTTTAACAGTTGAATTGAAAATAGGCTTATAATGTGACGAGTGAGAAAAATAAAGATTTGGAAATAACATAGACACACTGGTTCGGGCACCCTCAGGACAATTTCTTATGTGGGCATGAGGCATTGGGCCTGTCATGGTACAATTTTTCCTTGACATGCAGAAGGGTGTGACTAAGAGATTATTATTAATAATAGAGTGTTTTAAGGAAGGGATGCTGAGAGTGCTGTCCCATTTCCCGGAAAAACTTCTGTGAATCTTCCCCAGAAAGAGTATAATCAAGCTGAGGACTTGGGGGAGGGAAGCACCAAAAAACAAAGTAATCAAGACAAATACTACATTGATGCAATATTTTAAAGAATCAAAATCCATTATAAACAAAATATTCAAATCCAAGGCCTGACAGTGCTGTGCCAGGTCATTATGAAGCCTGAGGCAAAAGGGAAAAGTTATGTCCCCATATACATTTTTCATGTGTTTATTTTATTTTCTATTGTGTACATTTAAGGTGCACAGCATGATGTTTTGATACATGTAGTGAAATGATAACTACAGTCAGGCAAATTAACATATCCATCATCTCAGGTTACCTTTTGTGTGTGTGTGGTTTGGTATCTAAAATCTACTCTCTTGGCAAATTTTCTGTGTATGATGCAATGTTATTAACCATTGTCCTCATGCTGCACATTAGGTCTCCAGACGTCTCCATCCTACATAACTACACTTTTGTGCTCTTTACCTGTATCTCCCCATGTCTCTCCCACTCCACGCTCACTGCTGGTAACCACTTTTCTACTCTCTGTTTCTACGTATTGGACATCCTTTAATTTTTTTATGTTTTCTTTTGTTGTTTTTGTTTTTAATTTGAATTGACACACTGTAATTGTACATACTTATGAGTTACAATCTGATGTCTTGATACATACATATGTTGTATAATCATCAGGGCAGGGTAGTCAAAGTGTCAATCGCCTCATGCATTTTACATTTCTTTGGGATGAAAACATTAAAAAGCCTCTCCTCCAGCTATTACGTAATGTTTGAAACAACTGTTAACCATAGTTAGCCTACTCTGCAATGTTTCTAATTGACGCATAATAATTGTACATGTTTATGGGGTACAGAGTGATGTGTCAAGATATACACTGTGAAACAATCAGATCAGAGTAATTAGCATATCCATCCCTTAAACATTTGTCATTTCTTTGCAGTGAAAACACTCAAATCCTCTCTTCCAGCTATTATGAAATATAAAATACATTATTAACTATAGTCACCCTACTGTGCCATAGAACACCAGAACTTGTTTCTTGTATCTCACTGTAGCTTTGTACCTGTTGACCAATCTTCCCACATTCTCACTTCCTTCCTACCATCCCCATCCTCTGCTAACCACCACTCTACTCTCTACTTCTACGAGATAAACTTTCTCAGATTCCACATGTGTGTGAGATCATGTGGGATTTGTCCTGTACTTCGCTTATTTCACTTAAATTAATGTCCTCTAGGTTCATCCATGCTGTCACAAATGACAGGATTTTATTTTTATGGTGGAATAGCATTACTTTGGGTATATACACCACATTTCAAAATCCACTCATCAGGTGATTGACATTCAGGATGATTCCATATTTTAACTATCATAAATGGTACTGCAATACACATGGCAGTACAAATATCTCTTCAACATACTGATTTCATTTCCTTTGAGTATATACCTAGTAGTGGGATGACTGAATCATATGGTGGTTTTATTTTTAGCTTTTTGAGGAACCTCCATTTTCTTGTACATAATGGCTGTACTAATTTCCATTCCCACATAACACTGTGTAAAAGTTCCCCTTTCTCAACATCATCACCAGCATGTTATTTTTTGTCTTTCTGATAATTGATGTTCTAATTTGGGTGAGGTAATGTCTCATCATGGTTTTAATTTGCATTTCCCTGATGGTTAGTGATGTTGAGCATTTTTTCATAGGCCTGTTGGTCATTCATGTTCCTTCTTTTGCAAAACTTCTGTTCAGATATTTTCCCCATTTTTAATTGGATTATTTATTCTTTTGCTATTGAGTTATTTGAGTTCCACATGTATTCTGGATATTAACCCCTCCTCAGATGTATAGTTTGCAAATATTTTCTCCCATTATGTAGGTTATCTCTTCACTCTGTTGATTGTTTCCTTCACTGTGTAGAAGCTTTTTACTATGATGTAATCCCATTTGTCTATTTTTGCAAATGTTGCATGTGCTAACATTTAAAGTAGAATTAATACCAATTTTTCTCAAAATAGCCCCCAAAAAATGCAGTGAAGGGAATTCTTTAAAACTCATTCTATGAGTCTTACATTACCCTGATTACAAACCCAGCAAAAAAGAAAACCACAGGCTAATATCCATGATGAAAGCAGATGCAAAAATCATCAACAAAATATTAGCAAACCAAATCCAACAGCCCACCAAAAGATCATTCATCATGATCAAGTGGGACATACCTCAGGGATGCAGGGATGTTTCAACATGTGCAAATCAATAAATGTGATACCTCACTGATGGAGTTTGGATGTGTTGTCCCCTCCAAAACTCATGTGGAAATTTGATTTCCAATGTGGCAGCGTTGGAAACTGATTGAGTCATGGGAGCAGGTCCCTCATGAGTGGATTAATGCTCTTCCTTGGGGCGGGGGGGATTAATGAGCGAGTTCTCGCTCAATTAGTTCCCACAAGAGCTCATTGCTTTAAAAGACCCTGGCACCTTCTCTCTCTCTGTTGCTTCCTCTCTCTTGTTTCCTCTTGCCATGTGATCTGCTTGTACCCACCAGCTGCCTGCGACTTTCCACCATGAGTGGAAGCAGCCTGAGGCCCGTGCCAGATGCAGCAGTCCCAGAATCATAAGCCAAATAAACCTCTTTCCTTTATAAATTACCCAGTCTCAGATATTTCTGTTATAGCAACACAAAACAGACTAAAACAGAAAATTGGTACCAGGAGTGGGGTGTTCTATATAGATATCTGAAAATGTGGATTCAGCTTTGGAACTGGGTAATGGGCAAAGGTTGGAGGAGTTTGGAGGACTTAGAAGAAGAGAAAAAGACAAAGGATGATGAGGTCTCATATAGAAATGAGGGACTTATTGGGAATTGGACAAAAGATAACCCTTTCTACACCATAGCAAGGAACCTGGCTGCATTGTGTCCCTGCCCTTGGACTTCATGGAAGTTGGAACTTAAGAGTTGTGAACCAGATCATTTGGCCAAAGAAATTTCTAAGCAGCAAAGCATTAAGAACACTGCATGGCTACTTCTAACAGCCTACTCTGAGTTATGGCAACAAAGGCATGATGTAAAGCCAGAATTTAAAATGGGAGCAGAGCATAAAGATTTGGAAAATTTGCAGCAAGGCCATGTAGTAGAAAAGCAGAGAGCATGCAATGGTGCAGCCCAGCGACCATTAGCTAAGAAGATTAGTACAAAGGAATAGGATTACCAAGAGAAGGAGAAAAAGGCCCTGAAGGCACTGCAGAAGCCTCTGGGGCTGACCCTTCCATTTCAGGCCCAAAGGCCTAGGGAGACAGAATGGTCTTGGGGAACAGGCCCCAGGCACCCTCCATGGGCTCTCTGCTTAGGGCCACCTCAAGAAGCTGCTTCCAGCACCCGCACCCCAGCTGCTGTGGCTGCTCCAGCTGTGGCTAAATTGACCCCAAGTGTGGCTGGACCTGCAGCTTTAGAAAATACAAGCTGGAAGTCTTGGTGGCATTCATGTGGTGTAAGGTCTGCAGGCTCACAGAATGCCAGAGCTGGAAAGGCTTGGGAACCTCCACCCAGATTTCAAAGTTTGTATGGAAAAGTCTGGGGACCCAGGAAGAGATCTGTCGCAAGGGTGGAGTCACTGCAGACAGCCTTTGCTAAAGCAATGCTGAGCAGAAATGTGGGGTCAGAGTTGCAGCAGAGAAACCCCAACAGTGCCATGCCTAGTGGAGCCATGAGAGCGGGACCACTATGGAGACCCCAAACCTGTGGAGCTACCAGAGTGGAACACCAGCCTGGGAGAGGTGAAGTGTGGCCTGAGATCAGGAAAGCCATAGGAGCAGAGCTGCCCAAGGACTTGGGGACCCAACCTCCACACCAGTGTGCAGAGGCAGTTGAACATGGAATCAAGGTAACTGATTCACCAGCCTTGAGATTTAATGCCTGCCCTGCTGGGTTTTGGACTTGTTTGGGGCCTGTTTTTCCTTTCTTCTGGCTTATTCCTCCCTTTTGGAATGGCAATGTGTACCCAATGTCTGTTCTACCATTGTATCTTGGCAGTAGATAAATTTGGTTTTGTTTTTCAGGTTCACAGCTGGAAGGACTTTTGCTTTTGGTCTCAGATGAGACTTTGGACTTTGGACTTTTAAGTTGGTGCTGGAGCAAGCTAAGACTTTTGGGACTGTTGGCATAGAATGATTGTATTTTGTATGTGAGAGTGGCATGAGTTTTGGGGGGCCAGGGGTGGAATGATGGAGTTTGGATATGTTGTCCTCTCCAAAACTCATGTGGAAATTTGATCTCCAATGTGGCAATGTTGGAAACTGATTGAGTCATGAGGGCGGATCCCTAATGAATGGATTAATGCTCTCCCTGGTGGAGGGGGGATTAATGAGTGAGTTCTCTATTAGTTCCCATGAGGGCTTGTTGCTTAAAAAGACCCTGGCACCTTCTCCCTCTCTCTCTTGCTTCCTCTCTCTTGCTTCCTCTCGCCATGTGATCTGCTTGTACCCACCAGCTGCCTGCGACTTTCTGCCATGAGTAGAAGCAGCCTGAGACCTGTGCCAGATGCAACAGTCCTAGAATTGTAAGCCAAATAAACCTCTTTCTTTCATAAATCACCCAGTCTCAGGTATTTCTGTTATAGCAACACAAAATGGACTAAAACACTCACACAAACAGAATGAAAAAAAATAATTATCTCAATAAAAGCATTCAGTAAAATTGAGCATCCCATCATGATAAAAACCCTAGACAAATTAAAAGAAGGAACATACCTCAACACGATAAGACCATATGTGACAAAACTACATTTAATGTCATACTAAACTGAGAAAAGTTTGAATCTTTTCCTTTAGAATCTAGAACAAGACAAGAATGACCATTTTTACCATTTCTAGTCAACATAGTTCCTGAAAGGCCTAGCCAGAGCAATTAGGTAAGGATAAGAAACAAAGAGAATCCATATTAGAAAAGAGGAAGCGAAATTGTCCTGCTTGCACATGACATATAGAAAATCTTGCAGGCTCCACCTGAAAACTCCTAGAGCTGATAAACAAATTCAGTAAGTTTTCAGGATACAAAATTAACATACAAAAATCAGTAGCATTTCTGTAGGCCAACAGCAATCTATCTGAAAAAGAAATCAAGAAGAGATCCCATTTGAAACAACAAAATGGCTAGAAATAAATTTAACCAAGGAAACCAAAGATTTCTACAATGAAAACTATAAAATATCAATGAAAAACATGGACAGGAAACAAATAAATGGAAAGATATTCTGTATTTATGGATTGGAAGAACTAATACTGTTAAAATGTCCATACTACCTAACGTGATTTACAGATTCAATGCAATCCCTTTCAAAATACCAATGACCTTTTTCACAGAAATAGAAAAAACAATCCTAAACTTTGTATGGAACAACAAAAGACCCTGAAGAGCCAAACATTCCTGAACAACAAAAAAAAAAGTAAATAAATAAAGCCAAAGGCATTACACTACCTGACTTCAAATTATACTCCAAAGTGATAGTAACCAAAACAGCATGGTACTGGCATAAAAATAACACTTGGACCAGTGGAACAGCATAGAGATCCAGAAATCAACCCACAATCTTACAGCCAACTGATCTTTGACAAAGGCACCAAGAACATAAATTGTGGAAAAGACTGCCTCTTCGATAAATGGTACTGGGAAAACTGGACATCCATATACATAAGAATGAAATTAGACCTGCATCTCTCACCATATAGCAAAATCAACTCAAAATGGATTAAAGACAAATATACATCCTGAAACTATAAAACTCCTAAAAGAAAACTGCCATGAGCCATCCTGCTATAGGGAACGGCATGGGAGCCTGAGTGACACCCCTTGTTCTGCAGGCTACAAGGGGGTCCCGTGTGTGTGGCACGGCTCCATGGAAGTTCTTGTTTGTTCACCTTTGGTTGCTTGATGAGGCTTCCCAGAATTAAACAGCCTAACCTTTGGCTTAGTATGGCTTTGGGAAATTCCCTGGAGTTTCTCAAAGGACATGTTAAAATACATCAAAATTAACTGGTTTATTTAGAGGGCATTGTCAGTACTAAAGGTGTTTTTGATGCATGTTCCCGGTATGGGTTGGCTCCATTTAGTTTTGTCATTAATCTTCCTTGTTAGTGATGCGTGCACGGACCCATTGTGGCTGCGGTCATGCTCTTGTACGTGTGGAATGAAGTTATTGTGCTGGATTTCTATCCACGTTCCCCAGGGAGACGGTGGGTCCGAGTGCAGTGGTGCTTACAACCAGTTACAGATTTCTCTGTTTCTCCCACTCCCATAGTTTCACTTGGTTTACCAAGTACATGTTGTTTCTCTAGTAATAAGAATGCTATGGCGTGTTTTTGTTAGTTTGAGTAGGATCATTTAACTTTTCACTTTGTTCCTTGTACTGTTCCCAGAGTCAATTGGTAAAAAAATTAGAAAGTTTTACTATAAAGATGAATAGGGTAAAATAATAAAAATATATAAAAAGATTTTTGATATTAATAGATTTTGTTTAGATTATAGTATAATTGTTTTTAATAGTAGTATAAAATATAATAGAACGTTATAATCAAGTTTCATTATATAAAATCATGTTGTATATATTGTGATTTTGGTCATCAATTAGAATAATAAATATAAACATAAGACATTAAATTGTTAAATATAAGTATAAGTAAGATTTTATAAGAATTTAGAATATAAGTTTATGTGTAAGTTTAAAAGGTCAAGAATTGTGATTCAGACCAAAAGCCTGACGCTCTCTAATGCCAAGTGTGCTGCCGTTGTAGTTTCCTGGCCACAAGCCACAGGCTTTGGGGGGAACTACTGATGCATGAGAGGGTGCTTTCATCACAGCATGAATGCTTTGGAACATTCTGATTTTTCTTTTTCTAAAGAGATAAAATAATAAATGTTTTGATTAAAAGATAAATCATCATGTAAAAGGTTAAGCAAAAAATATAAATAAAGCAAGATTCATGTGGTTGTCATCCACACTTGCACTAGACATCTGTGGTCCGTCTCTTTCTTTCCTCGCCAACACCACACCACCCATTCAGGTCCAACGAATCCTGCGGAGCTGGTCTCCGGTAGAAAACATAGTGGAAACACTTCAAGAAGCAGGACTGGGCAAAGACTATGAATATGACCCCAAAAACACAGACAGCAGGAGGAATAATAAACAAATGGGATTATATCAAACTAAGAAGGTTCTGCACAGCAAGGGAAACAATTAACAGAGTGAAGAGACAACCTGCCGAGTGGGAGAAAATGTTTGCAAACTATGCATCTGACAAAGGATTAATATCCAGAACATACAAGGAACTCAAACAACTTAACAGTAAAAGAAACAAATAACCTGATTTAAAAATGGGCAAAGGAGCTGAATAGACATTTTTCAAAAGAAGACACTACAAATGGCCAACAAACACATGAAAAAATTCTCACCATCACTAATCACCAGGGAAATGCAGATGGAGACCACACTAAGATATCATCTCACCCCAGTTAGACTGGCTATTATCAAAAAGAGAGAATAACAAATGCTGGCAAGTATGTGGAGAAAGGGGAAACCCTCCCACACTATTGGTGGGACTTTAAATTGGTGCAGCCATTATGGAAAATGGTATGGAGGTTTCTCAAACAACTGCAGACAGACCTGCCATACGATCCAGCAATCCCACTGCTGGGTATATACCCAAAGGAATGGAAATCATCATGTCGAAGGGACGCCTGCACACCTATGTTTATTGCAGCTCTATTTATAATAGCCAAGAGTAGGAACAAACCTAAATTTTCATCGACAGATGACTGGATAAGGAAAATGTGGTATATTTACACAATAGAATACTACACAGCCATAAAAAAGAATGAAATTCTGCCATTCACAGCAACATGGATAAACCTAGAGAAAATTATGTTAAGTGAAATAAAGCAGGTATAGAAAGAGAAATACTGCGTGTCCTCACTTGTAAGCAGGAGCTAAAAAAATAAAGAAATAAAAATAAAGAAAGAAAGATACAGCAATCACAATAATACATTGAACTTTTAAAAGAAGAGAACAGAACTGAGGTTACCAGAAATGGAAAAGGGGAAAGTAGAGAGGGGCAGGGGAGGAATTGGTAAAGGGCCACTAAAATGGATTACATTGCATAATTTTGAGTGTACTAATTATGCTGATTTGAACAGCACATATTGCACACAGATATTCGTATGCAATGCTGTACCTCACAGGTATATACAAGCAACTGTGTTCCGATAAAAACAAACAAACAAAGAAACAATTAAATAAATAGAAAGAAAGAAAACATAGGGGAAACGGTTCATGACATTGGTCTGGGCAAGGGTTTTTTGGATAAGACTTGTCGTCTTAGATTCCACAAATAAGTGAGCTCATGCAGTATTTGTCTTTCTGTGCCTGACATATTTCACTTAGCATAATGTTCTCCAGATTCATCTGCATCATCATAAATAGAAGAATCTCCTTCTTTTTTAAGGCTGAATAATATTTTTAATGGTTCATATTGTCCAGAAGTTGGTTTTGAAAATATAGTTAATGAGTTCACTTCCATTAAAATTAGGAAAGTAAAATTTTAATAGTTCTGGTTTCAGAAAAAAATAAAATATTTTAACTCAAAATCATGTTTTAAGTTCTAAAACCCTTTTGTTTTCAATAATTTTTTAAACTACTTTAATGTTCTAAGGATAAAAGTACATCGTAGGTGGTCAATAAATATTACTTGAGTACAAAGATCTGTATTTTGGGGATGCCATAAATTATTTGTATTATAAGAAGGCAAGGTTATTTCATGTTATATATATGGGATCTGAGAACAATGCAGTTTTTATTGAGTCCCTTTTCTCCCTCTAGTGGAGACATATGAGACCACTGGGGTAAGGAATGTATCGAGTGCAGGATGTTTACAGTAACAAATATTTCTATTGTGGTGGTCAGAGCTTTTTCCACTTACCTTAGAAATATGGAGTTCCTTAACACAAGTATACCTTAGAGCAACATGTAACATCACTGTGGATATAAACAAAGCCTTGCACAAGTCTTCCATCAGAAAGAACTTTATTCAAGCAGTACAGAATTAATAATTCTGATAGCTCAGAGGAAGTGAAGGCACAAATCCACATTTCACATTCCAAATTGTTGCAATCAAGTGCAGAATGCTGACAATCATTGGCTGCTGTATCTGTTAGCAATTGCCACACATGGTGTTTCCTAACAAACCACTCCTGAAACTGAGTATCTTAAAACAATGATACTTTATGGATGTTCCTGACTCTGTGGGTGGGCTGGGCGGGTCTGCAGATACAGTCTGGGCTCACTCCTGTGACTGCAGACAACTACAAGTCTGTGACAGGGATGACTGAGGACAGACTCACCTGGTACAACTGGGATGACTTAGCTCTCCATCAGGTGTTTCATGGTGGACATGAGTGAGCTAACCTGATCACGGAAACACCAAGAAGGGACACACACAATTCTGAAACATCTATTTGACTCACACTTGCTGACATTCCATTGGCCAAAGCAAGTGTCACGTCCAAGCCCAGAGTCAGAGTAGGAGAGAGTTACAAAGTTACAGGGAAGGGGTGTGGACAGATGGCGACCATCCCTGGGGCCCCTGGTGCTATCCACCTACAACAATTGGCCGTGGGTGAGACCCATGTCATCTCTTGCTTCCATACCCCTTAAAACTGTCACCTCTGTATTGAGCACTCTGGACAAGCCAAGTGTTGAAGACCAACCTATCATAAATAAATTCTTGTGTGTAAACATGTGTCAGCCCACTCCCCTCAAGTCGTGTCTGCCAAGAATAACAAAGATGGAGCCTCCAACAACTGAGTTTAATGTTATCAAATTGTGCAACACTTGATACTACTGAGCTATTTAATCCTAAGTGCTAAGATGACTCAACGTAAATATTTAGTCTTGTCTCTGCAGCCCCAACTACGTATTCCACGGGTCAAAGGAATAAAAGGGGAGAGACGAGGGATCTGAAAAAAGAGGCTCTGTGGTCAAGAGCTCAAAGCCCAGCTCAGCCACCTGGAGTTATGTGACCCTGGAAGAGTCACTTAACCTCTCTGATCCTCAGTTTCCTCATCTTCAAAACAGGTATTAATCATTCATTTATTCATTCAACATATTTATTGGGAATCTACTAAATGCAAATCCTTGTACTTCTGGAGCTCACTGTCTAAGTTGGAGACACCCAATAAAGAGAGAGATTATAATACAAGGTAAGAAACCACGAGGCATGCACAGTTGAAACCTAAACCTACCTCAGGATATTCAAAGAATGCTTCGTAGTGTAATTGATGACTGAACTGCGACTCAGAGAGAAGGTAGAAATTTGTTCAGTTTTGAGAAAAAGTAACGCAGGAAGAGGTGCAATTGTGCAACCGATCATGGTCAAGAAGAAGATGCTCTCCTTTCTGGTTTTAAAGACAAGCTCACTATTAGCATGGCAAACAGAAGAAAGTTCTAGAGCAGTGTTTCTCAGACATCCATGCATATACACGTCCTCTGGGGAATCTCCTTAACATGCAGGTTCTCCTTTAGTAAGTCTGGGTTGAGGTCTGAGATCCTGCTTTGGTTTTCTAACAAGCTCCCAGGTGACGTTGCTGCTGAGTGGGGAGGTTTGGGTGCATCCATGGAAGTGAGGATATCTACATTTTTCCCCCAAATATGTTGATTTTATTCGTGAATATAAAATTGGATTAAAATCTGGAATGCATGCCGTGGCAAGCCACAAATGCATTCAGTGAGAGAAGAGTAAGAGAAAGTTTTTACTGGCATAAAGGGAGATGTTCACGTAAGCTGCTTGGAAACAGAGTTCATTGGTTTTGGATATCTACATTTAAAATTTCATCTTCTCTCCCTAGCACTCAAGATGTTAAGGACAGGTGGCGATAACTTTGTGAGCAGAGTGAATCCTAGCCAAGTAATAAGAGGGATTCTGAAAAGAAGGGAGGTGTTGTTTACTTGAAAAACCTCAGGAAACTAAAGCACTTTCTGAAAGGTGTTGTCATCGAGGGCTTTGACCCCCCAGGAAACGCTAGAATTCTGCTCCATCAAATCCTCCTACTTACCAACATCATTTGTTTGAGCCAAAGTAGCCTGTGTGTCTTGTGCTGTTTTGGTTCACTAGGACTCTCATTACAATTGTTACAGACCATTTCTTTAAAAGCGGGAAGGGTCTTTGTCTTAAGGTAAATAATTTATTGTGAGCTACTCTGTCGGCACAAGATAGGTGCTGCAGGGGCACACTTGAATGCACCCATGAACATAGAAGAAAACAAAATGGTAGCCACATTTTCTCAGTCGTGCCATTGAACTGGGATCTGTTATTTCCAAAAACTCTGGAAACGCAGAGAGTCAGAGAAACAAAAGATCAAATGGTCATTTCAAGGAGAAACTCTTGTCTCTCACCAATGCATGAAACCATGAGAAGACAGCCCACCTATCGATGCTCTGAATTGCCCAGAGAGTTCACGGGCTGGTGGGATCCTGCATTTCCACATTAAGCTGTGAAGAGATTTCAGAGCAGACTCCCGCAGGCACCTGCTGTCCTCAAATGTTGCTCCACAGTGTATTTGAAAGTAAAAGGGGACTTTAACCCTGTGAGAGAGAAAAGATAATTTCTTCAGAGTCCGCAGCAGGATTAATACCAATGTGATTCCAATGTCATATTTATAGGGGCAGGGATCTTAAGAAAACAGAGAGAGATAAATGTAGCAACAAAGACTAGAAAGATAAACATTAAAATGCTCAAAGTGATTGTCCCTTAGAGTGGCAGGCAATGTTGGTAAACCCCCAAACCATTCCCAACCTCTTCATCCACACTAGAAGCTAAAAAGCCAAATAACTACTTGTTTTCTCAGATTCTTTTGCAACTATGAATGGTCGTGTGATTCGGTTCTGACTGATTAGGTGAAGAACCTGCTGAAGGGTTTCTGCAAAAGCTTTTGTTTTCTTTCAAAGAATGAGTCATGAAAGGAGAGTTTGCTGCCTCTGCCCCAACCCTCTTCTTCTTGCCTTAAACATAGTCGGGATGTCTGGAGCGGTGGCAGTCCTCTTGCAACCATGAAAAATTTGATGGAAAGCCAACATGCTGATTGTGGAATGGAAAACTAAGGATGGCCTAGATTATTTTACAACACCACAGAGCCACAGAATCATACCATCAACACCTAACTCTGGATTTCTATTCATGTGAGGAAAACCATTCCCTATGTAGTTAAGCAACTGAATCGTAATTACTTGGAGCTGAAAGTATTTCTGTCATCCTCATGAGATGGGATAATTGGTAATTTCAATTTTCTTTGTGGTGGTTGCTTAACACAGTTTACTAAAATTTTTTCCTAAGGTTTCAAAAATTTCTACAATTTCCTATACCTGTAATACCTTTATCATTAAAAAAAATATAGTGGAGTATATTATTTTTAAAACTGTATTGTCAAAAGGACATGTCATCTAGCATTTGGACAATTGTTCCAGTATGGTGATTCCTGTGCCTCATTCTGAAATCACTGAACTTAACCTCAGTTTCCTCCTAATAAAAATAGGACTAATGATATCTACCTGACCGGGCTTTTGCAGGACGTCACGTTGAGTTTTTGCTCTGTCCTAGGCACTCTTCCAAACACTTTGCATACTGGCTTGTCTTATCTTTGGCATAGCTCTTCGGGATAAGTATTATCACCTATCCCTGTTTTATCAGCAAGGAAACCAAGCTACTAATTTTTTGCTCATTCGACAAATACTAACGAAGGACCTACTGCGTGCTAGGCAACATTGCAGGTGCTTGGAACAGATCAGTGAAAAAAATAAGACATTCCAGTGGATGTAGGAAGACCATAACTAATAAACAAAATAAATAAGCCATCATGGTGTGTTAGAAAGTAGAAAGTGCTATGAAAAGAAAAACAGGATAAGGAGGGAGAGAAAGCATGAGTGCCTGGGTGGAAGAGTAGAAGGCAGCATTAAATAGAGTCATCAGGTGAAACTCCGATGATAAGAAATGATTGGAACAAAGACCTGAAGGAGGTGAAGAGGTGAAGGGGTTGCGTTGTAGGTGTCGGGACAAGAACATTCAAGGCAGAGTGAGCATTCAGTACACAAAGGTACCGGGGAGAAAGAGCCTGGCGTGGTTGAACAACCCTGATTAGGCCAGCGTGGGGGCAGCAGAGTGAAACAAGGAGTTGACTCACGGAAGACAAGGTCAGGGGGAAAAGAGGGTCAGATGACACAAGTCTTTGTGGACCACAGGGAGAGCTGTGGCTTTTACCCTAAGTAAGGTGGGAGTCATGGAGGACTGCAGGCAGAGGAGTAACAGGACAAGACTTGGGTGCTCACAAGCGCCCTCCGGATGCTGCAAGGAGAACAAACCAAAGCTGGGGTGGGGAAAGTCTTCTTCTGGCAGACCCCTTAGGCAGTATTTCCACAATCCTAGAGAGAAGCCGTGGGACTTGGACCAGAGTGAAAGCAGTTAAGAATATGAGAAAGGGCCAGATTCTTGACACATTTCGAGGAAAGTCAACAGAATTTGTCTGACGGGCTACAGATGGAGGTTGAGGAGGAGATCAGAGCCATGGATAACTCCTAGGCTCCGCACTGAGCAACAGAGGCACGGAGGACCCCTCTGTGGAGGGGGAAGGTGGGAAAGATCAGAAGCTCAGATTGGAACGTGTCACACCTGTGATATCTATTAGATGCCTAAGCGGAGGCATTTGGTAGGTGGTCGGTTCGGTTAAATGAGTCTAGGATTCAGGAGAGAGGTCTGGATGGCAGATTTAAAATTTTGGAGGTCATTGCAAATAGGTGGTATTTATAGCCATATATTCCATGAGATCTATTCTGTGAAGAAAATGTGTGCTTCAGTAGAAAATTATGCATTGTTCAGAGAACACTCCTTTGCATTATCTGATTCTGATCTATGGGAGCTGTAATACAACTCTTAACTTTTAATAACTGACGCAATGCAAAGTAATTCCATAGAAAAACCAGTTTTGCCTCCACTTGCACATTCATTTTAATATTCCCTACTCCTTAAATTATTTACATATTTTATATATATTATATCTGTTATATGTAAACCTGTTATAAAATTTGTATATACATGTTATAAATTCCTGAAATTATATATATATAAATCTGTTATGAACTTTATATATGGCAGTTTATATATATAAATATATATTTGTAAATGTATATTTAAGCATATATGTATGTATATGTGTGTATGTGCATATGTGTGTGTACATGTTCTTTGTGTTCTCCTTTGAGAGCTTCCCTCATTAATTAATAAGTAGAATAAAATATACTCATTTTATATCTGCATAGGTCATGATTTTGTCTTTTCTTAGGTTGCACGGCTAGTAAGTGGCAAAGTTGAGATTTCAAACAGGAACTTGGCTCCTGAACGCCCACTCTTAAACTGCACACTTTGTTCCATTTGTTAGTTAAGGTGGACAGACCTAGCTCCCAGTCACTACATGACACATAGTAGCGTTTAGTGTTGCTAAGCAGCAGAAATTCCTTCTGACCAGAATCTGCAGAAAGCACACAATCACTCACTGTTTTGGAAGTGGAAGGCATAGGTGATAGTAAAATCTCTGAAGTCTGGGACTTGGAACTGGGCTTGGTCTTCCTGGTGATCCACCTCCTGTATTCTTCTCGTACCTGGAGATGGAGACACATCACAGAAAGATGAGTCACTCCTAGGTGCTGGGAAATGGTCCTGGTACAGGTGTGTCAGATGGAGTGATGGGGAGTAGAGAGAAGGAAAGGGCCTGGGGAGGGGGATGGGGAGGGCAGCAACCACATACCTGGCGGTTGAGCAGACAGTGAATGAGGAAGATGAAGGCCCCCTGCAGGCTGTTGATGATGGTGAACAGATAGGCTATTACACCTGCCATGGATCCAATCTGAAAAATGCCCAACACCCAGGTGCAGCCTAAGATGAAGATCTGAGCAAAGGCCTTGAAGGTCAATAACCTGGGGGAGAAGAGTTGCAGAGCATAAGGTTCTGGGATAGGCTGCTGTCCTCATGGGCAACTATGAGACACACCACCTAGAAGGGGATAAATATAGGGTAGAGTCTCCAAGCCCAGATACTAGGAAATCAAATCTGATGGCCATTTAAAAGGTAGTTGACCTAGAGATATACATGGGTACAAAGACGTGTGGATAAATGTATTTAATGTAATTTTTCTACACTAATTAAAGGCTAGAAGAACCCAGGTGTCCAAAAATATAGGACACATTAAATGAATGGTAAAGCCATAGTATGAAATAGCAAGGGCTGTCATCATGATGGCTCAAAGCAGAGACTCATCCCTCCCACAAAAAGAAAAAAGAAAGAAAACAATGAATAAACAACCACATTTCAACTAGAGTGTCTGAAAGAGAGTGCTTGAATACAGCAGGGGATTCACAGACACTGTACAGATCACCAAGACTCAGGACAGCCACATAGACAAGGAAATGAAATGCCCTGCCTCTGCCACTTTGTGTCCCCAAGTGAATCAGCTTGGAACCAGGCGGGATTTCCCTCTGTGAGGAAGAGGTAAGCAGAAGGCCTCTAGTAACCCCATCATTACCACAAATACCTGCAATTTTTGATGCATGAGAGTCCTATGGTCCTCACCATCCTTAAACCCAGTTCAGGGAACTCCCAGGTGTTTGCTTAGCTACATTGTTCCAGAGAAGGAACCTAACACATTGTGTCTTCCGTGTGATCCAAGCTGCTGGTGCATGACACTATCTTGAAACCAGAGCCACTGACAGAGTGCAGCCTGCTCCAGGGACTATTTGTCACTGTATCTCCCCGTCCCTGAGACTCTGTTGTTGTTCCACTGTACTTGCCAGCTCTGTGCCCCTCAGTGAGGGCCAGACCATTGCCACATCACCAAGGAGGCAGGACTCAACCTACCAGCTGGCCATCCTTATACCTTCTCTGCACAGCTGACCTGCCCTCCCACACACACCAATCTAGGGGAGCAGTGGTCAGGCCAGAGGATCATTTACACAAACTCTTGCAGCCTAAGCCACTGAGGCACTTGAATACAGTGCTGATGCTGACTATAGCTACAGAAACTGCACAGAGAGTACACTACTGCACTCACCCCAAATAAAAGCCAATGCCCCCTACCCAACCAATGCCCTAGAACACATCTGCAGAAGAAGGTCTTTCCCTACAAAGGACACTCTATAAAACTGAAAAAAAAGTGATCATCCACCTGATGCATAGATATCAGCACAGGGAGACAAGAAATACAAAGAAGCAAGAAAATATGCCACCACCAAAGAAACACAACAACTCTCCAGTAACTGATCCCAAAGAAATGAAAATTTACAAATTGCCTGAAAAGAAATCCAAAATAATGATCTTAAGGAAACTCAGCAAACTACAGATAGATGATTTAACAAAATCAGGAAAACAATTTATAATCTGGATGAGAAAAACAAAGAGATAGATGTAAAAAGTAACTAAACTGAAATCTGGGAGCTAAAGAATTCAATGAATGGAATAAAAAATACTGTTGAGAGCTTCAACAGAAGACTAGATCAAGCACAAGAAAGAATTTCTGAACTTGAAGACAGGTCTTTTGAAATAACCCACTCAGGGTGGGGTGTGTGTGTGTGTGTGTGTGTGTGTGTGTGTATGAAGACTAAAAGAGAGCAAATAGTGCCTATGGGACTTATGGGACATCATCAAGAAAACAAATATTTCTGTTATGGGAGTTTGGGAGGGAAAAATAGATGGAGAAAGTAAAAATGCTTACTTAACAAAATGATAGCTGAAAACATCCCAAGTCTTGGGAGAGAAATGAACATCCAAATATAAGAATTTCAAAGGATCCCAAATAGATTCAACCCAAAGAGGTCATCTTGAGGCAAATTATAATCAAACTGTCAAAAGTCAAAGGTAAAGAAAGAATTCTAGAAGCAACATGAGAAAAGTGTCTAGTCACATATAAGAGAATCTCTATTAGACTATCAGAAGATTTCTCAGCAAAAAACTTTCAGGCCAGGAGTGAATGAAATAATATATTCAATGTGCTCAAAGAAAAAGAACAGCCAACATAGAATAGCTAGAATATAGAAGCTATCCTTCAGAAATGAAAGAAAAATAAAACCCTTCCCAGACAAACAAAAGCTGAGGGAATTCATGACCATTAGATTAGCTCTACAAGAAATGCTAAAGGCAGTGCTTAAACTGAAAGTAAAAGTACAATAATTACTATCACAAAATCATGTGAAAGTATAAATCTCAGTGGTAGAGGTAAATTCGTTATCAAATTCAGAATACCCCATTAATGTAATGGTGGTATATCATTTTTCAAATCTCTGGTATAAAGACTAAAATTCAAAGTTGTAAAGATAACTATAGCTACATTAAGTGTTACGGATCACACAATGCAAAAAGACGTAAATTAAGGCAACAAAATTATAAATTTTGGGGGGGTGTAAAAGTCTATAGTGTTTGTATGCAACCAAAGTTAAGTTGAGGTCAGCCTAAAATAGGCTATTATAACTACAAGATTTTTTATGTAAGCCCCATAGTAACCACAAAAACAATGATTGCAGCAAATACTCAAATGAGGAGGAAAAAACCCCAAAGCTTATCTTTACAGAAAACCACCAAACCACAAAAGTAAACAGTAAGAAATGTAGAAAGGAACAAAAGATATACAAAACAACCCCAAAACAATTAACTAAATGATGGGAGTAAGTCCTTACCTATGAATAATAACCTTGAATGTAAATGGATTACGTTTCCCCATTGAAAGATATAGACTGGATGAATGGTTTAAAAAACAAGACTAAATTATATGCAACCTACAAGAAACTCACATCACTTGTAAGGACATATATTAACTGAAAGTGAATGGATGGAAAATAGTATTCCATGCCAATATAAACCAAAATAGAGAAGGAGTAGCTATGTTACACCAGATAAAACAGACATCAAGTCAAAAACTGTAAAAGAGACAAAGCCTATTATATAATGATAAAGGGATCAATTCAGCAAGAGGATATAACAATTGTACATACATATGCACCCAACACTAGAGAAGTCAATATATAAAGCACATATTATTAGATCTAAAGGGAGAAATAGACAGCAATATAATAATAGTTGGATACATTAATGCCCCACATTCAGCAATATGCAGATCATCTGGATTAAAAATCAACAAAGAAACATCAGATTTAAACTGCACTCTAGACCCAATAGATCTAAAAGACACTTACAGAATGTCCACCTAACAGATGCAGAGTACAGATTCTTCTGACCAGCACATGCAACTTTCTCTGGGACAGATCAAATGTTAGGACAGAAAACAAGTCTCAACAAGTTTTAAAAAATCAAAATCATATCAAGTATCTTTTCTGACTAAAATGGAGTGAAACTGGAAATTAGTAACAGGAGGAACTTTGGAAACTGTAAAAATACATGGAAATTAAACAATATCCTCTTGAACAATGAATGAATCAAAGAAGAAATTAGAAAGAAAATTTAAAAACTTCTGGAGACAAATGAAAACGGCAGTACAACATACCCAAACCTATGGGATATAGCAAAAGCAGTTCTAGAGAGAAGTTATAGCACATAACACCTACATCCAAATATTAGAAAGATCTCAAATAACCTATGATTGCACATCAAGGAACTAGAAAAACAAGGACAAACTAAGACCAAAATTAACGGAAGAAAAGAAATAACCAAGAAAACAGCAGAAAAAAACTAAATAAGGACCAAAAAAATCCAAAAGTTCAACAAAATGAAGAGTTGATTTTTTGAGCAGATAAACTAAATAGACAAAACTTTAGCTAGACTAACTAAGAAAAAAGAGAGAAGATTCAAATAAATCAAATTAGAAATGAAAAAAATAAAAAACATTACAACATTATAACAGAAATTCAGAGGATCATAACAGACAATCAAGAAATGCTATACGCCAACAAATTGAAAATCTGACAGGAAATGAATGAACTTCTGGACACATACAACCTACACATATCGAAGCATGATGAAACAGAAAATCTGGACAGACCAATAACAAGTTACAAGACGGAATCAGTAATAAAAAGTTTTCCATCAAAGAAAAGCCCAGGACCTGATGGCTTCATTGCTGAATTTTACCCAACATTTAAAGAAGAACTAATACTAATCCTCTGCAAACTATGCAAAAAAAAAAAAAAAAATTGCCAAGGAGGGAATTCTTCCAAACTCATTCTGTGAAGCTAGCAATACCCTGATATCAAAACCAGACAAGGACGCAACTAAAAAAGAAAGCTGTAGGACAATATGATGGACAAAGATGCAAAAATCCTCAACAAAATACCAGCAAAGCAAATTCAATAGCACATTAAAAAGATCATTCACGTGTCTGTTGGCCATTTGTATATTTTCCTTTGAGAAATGCCTATTTAGCTCCTTTGCCCATTTTTAACTGGGTTACTTGCTTTTTTGCTGTAAGGTTGTTTCAGTTCCTTGTATATTCTGGATATTAATCATTTTTCAGATTATATTTTGCAAAAAATGCTCAACATCACTCAGATTTGGGAAATGCAAATCAAAACCACACTGAGACAGCATCTCACCCCAGTTAGGATGGCTAAAATCCAAAAGACTCTGAACGGTAAATGCTGGCGAGGTTGTGGAGAAAAAGGAACTCTAATACACTGTTGGTGGGACTGCAAAATGGTGCAGCCTCTATGGAAAATGGTATGGAGGTTCCTCAAACAATTGCAGATAGATCTGCCATATGACCCAGCTATCCCACTGCTGGGAATATACCCAGAGGAATGGAAATCATCAAGTCGGAGGTATACCTGTTCCCCAATGTTCATCACAGCACTCTTTACAATAGCCAAGAGTTGAAACCAGCCCAAATGTCCATCATTGGATGAGTGGATACAGAAAATGTGGTACATCTACACAATGGAATTCTACTGAACTGTAAAAACGAATGAAATACTGCCATTTGCAACAACATGGATGGACCTTGAGAGAATTATATTAAGTGAAATGAGTCAGGCACAGAAAGAGAAATATCACATATTCTCACTTATTTGTGGGAGCTAAAAATAAATATATAAGTAAATACACAAATAACCTGGATGGGGGAGGGAAGAAGACACAACAATTACAATTCCTTGAAGTTGATACAACAAGGGAACAGAAAAGACATTGTTGGGAGGGAGGGGGGAGAGGGAGGGGGAAGGAAGTTTCGGTAATGGGCCACAAAAATCAACCATATTGTATATTGATAAAATAAAGTAAAATTAAATGAATGAATGAATGAATAAACAAACAAACAAAAACAAACAAACAAACAAACAAATAAATAAATAATAAAACAAATAGTTGTGAGAATGGCCACAAGAGTGCAGGTCTCATGTTGGGATCTGAAACCCGCTTTTGGCTATCTAAAAGAAAAAGATCATTCACTACGATCAAGCTGGATTCACACAAGGATGCAAAGAGGAACGTAATGTAAATCAACAGACCCGAATCAATATACTTGAGACATCACATTAACAGAATCAAGGATAAAAACCATACGATCATTTCAATACATGCAAAAGACGCATTTGATAAAATTCAACATCTCATCATAATAAAAACTCTCAACAAATTAGGTATGGAAGGAATATACCTCAACACAATAAAGGCCATATATATGACACACCATAGCTAGTATCATACTGAATGGGGGAAAGTGAACGATTTTCCTTTAAGATCTGAAACAAGACAAGGATGCCCACTTCCAACATTTATATTCAACATTGTACTGAAAGTCCTAGCCAGAGCAATTAGGCAAGAGAAAGAAACAAAGGACATCCAAATCAGAAAGGAGGAAATCAAATTTTCCCTGTTTGCAGATGACATGGTTTTGTGTACAGAAAACCCTAAACACTCCACCAAAAAACTGTTAGAGCTATAAAAGAATTCAGAAAAGTTGCAGGATACAAAATCAACATACCAAAACGTAGCTTTTCTATGTGCCAGGAGCAGACTATCTGGAAAAGGAAAAAAAAAAAAAAAAAAAGAAAGGAAGGAAGGAAGGAAGGAAACAAGCAAAAATAAAAAAAATACATTTAACCACAGAGGTGAAAGATCACTACAATGAAAACTATACGACATTGATTAAAGAAATTGAAGAGGATACAAATAAATGGAAAGACATTCTGTACTCATGGATTGGAAAGATTAACATTGTTAAAATGTCCATACTATACAAATCAGTCTACAGATTCAATGCAATCCCTACATTCTTCACAGAAATAGAAAACAATCCAAAAATTCATATGGAAACACAAAAGACCCTGAGTAGCTAAAGCAATATTGAATAAAAAGAACAAGGCTGGAGGCATCACACTACCTGACTTCAAAATACACTACAAAGCTACAGGAACCAAAACACCACATATCGTATAATTTAATTTACACAAAATGTCCACAATAGGCAACTCCACAGAGACGTAAAGCGGATTATAAAGCCATTTTGTAGAATAGTAGAAGACCAACAATATGCTTTAGTGGGTAAGGGTACAGGCTCTGAGTTGGACTTCCTGTGTTCCAATTCTGACGGATCCATTCATGAGCTCTGTGGTCTTAGTAAGTTATGTAACCTCACTGTGCCTCAGTCTCCTCACTTTGATATAGGAATAATAATAAAACACCAACACCATCATCGAGTTCTCCAGATTAAATGAGGTGGTGAGAACCTTAAAGTGCATAGAACAGTGTCTGGCACAAAATAAGCATTTTTTTTTTTTTTGTCTTTTTCGTGATCAGTGCTCAGCCAGTGAGTGCACCGGCCATTCCTATATAGGATCCGAACCCGCGGCGGGAGCGTCACGCTCTATATAGGATCCGAACCCGCGGCGGGAGCGTCACGCTCCCAGCACCGCACTCTCCCGAGTGCGCCACGGGCTCGGCCCCAAAATAAGCATTTTTATTAGCTCTTATCAACCCCAAGTGTTGATGCAAAATAAGCTATATGTTATGTAAAAAAAAAAAAAAAAGCAAAAGGCAGAGAAATATATACAGTGTCTTATTTATGTAAAGTAGGTGGATGTAAAGGCATAGGATATTCTGGAAGGAAGCTTACTTTGAGTGATCATGGTTGTATCTGGTAGGGCACATCTGTAGACCCGGGGTGAAAGAGGAGAGAAAGGAACACTAAGGGCATGGAAATTCTTTTTGGGATGATGAAAATGTCCTGGAACTAGATAGTGGTACAATGCCCAGTGTTGTTAATGTACTAAAAGCCACTGCATTGTACACTTTAAATGGTTAAAATGGTGAATTTCATTTTATGTGAAATTTACTGCTTAAATTTTTGCCGTATATAAATTTTGTTTACATTAAAATTTTATTTTCACTTTTGTATTAACTTTAAAAATATTTAAAATGGATGAGGTATTGGATACTGACAGGAAAACAAGCAAAGAATATGATCAGGTTACTGACAATAAAACCTAGACAATGTCTGGTTGTAGTAGGTTTTTTGAATGAATGGTAAATGAATGAGGATATTACAAAACACAAATAATTTATAAGAATATGAAAAAGTAGTCTAATATAAAACAATATGTGTAACTAAAATAATGATACAGTGTGTTTTACCTATTAAATCAGCAAAACAAAACAAAACAAAACACAACAAAAAACCCCACTGTTGGCAGTGCTGCAGATAAACCACCACTCTCAGAACTGGAAACAAATTTTCTGGAAACCAATTTCAATATATACTAAAAGCATATAACAATCCAACATACCCTTTGATTCAGGCATTTTCACACGTAGTGTTGTAATTAAGTAACCATGATGTAGAAGGTTATTTAAGACAGTATCATTTATAAGAGCCAAAAAAAAAAAAAGGAAAAGAAAAACCAAACCACACACACACAAACAGTTATCCATGAATAATGTAGGATTTAAATAAGTTGTACATTGAAATGCTATGCAAATATGTATATAGAACAATTTCTAATTAAGTGAGAAAATACTCATGATACTATAAGGGAAAAATTTATGAAAATATATTAGTAAGATCTGTTTCTTGAAAATATGCTCATATAAGGATGTACAGAGGAGAATTAGGAATGTATTAATAGTAGCAATATATGAAACAGCTTTTAATAACTGTGCTAAATGCTTCATAAGCCACATGAAGTGAGCAGAATTAATGTGTCAATTCTACAGATGAGAAAATTTAGTTTCAGTGAAGTTGTGTAACTTGCCTAAGGTCCACACAGCTAGTCAGGGATGGAGCTAGAGTCTGAGTCTCCAAATCTAGGCTCTGTGCTATTCTAAACAGGCCTCATCACCTGTCCTGGGCACAGGACCAAGCATACAGAAGGTGTTTCATGAACTTTTGTGGGAAAAAAGGAAGGAAAACTAAAAGAGAAGAGGAAAGGAGAGAGGGCTGCACCTGGTGTTTTTGAGCTTCGAGACTTCCTCATTGACGCTGCAAAGCCTCTGCCTCAGGATCCACAATGTCCAACTTAGGAGGATCGAGTTGATCTACAAAGTCAAGCAGAAGGTACTGAGAGACTGGACACACAAATGGGCAATGGCCAGATCATCTATAAAAACAGAACTCTGACCCGCAATCTGTAACAACCACTCCAGGAAGCTGAACAATAACCCTGCAGCAATCAGCCCGAAATGACCAGGACTTGATTAATAACTGACAGCTTCCCTAATTTCTGTCCCCATATCCAACTTAGAACAAACATGAGAAAGCCAACACGCACCCTTAACCAATCACATAGGACACCTCGCTTCTCGTTAGCTGCCTACATCTTCCCCATGCCAGCAGCCTCCCATCAGGGCGTACCTGAAGCCTTCCCTTTTATTCCACTGTAAATCTTTCCCACGCCTCTGCCCGCTCTTGAGTTTACACCCAACACAAGTGATGGCTGCTGACTCCCTTACTGCTATAGCAATCTCTGAATAAATACCCTTTGCTTGTTCTCATGTGGGTGGTTTATTTCTAAAGGATGCATCTGGTAAGTTAGGACATAGACTGTGACCTTGAGTGAAGTGTTTATACTCTTCTAAGGCCCTCCCTCAAAAGCATCTCACCCTGGAGTACGCATACTCCAAATGCACGTTTCTCCACCTTGGCATATTGACACGTAGGGTTGGATCATCTGTGGGGGGAGGGGCTGGGGTCTATCCAGTGCATAGTAGCATGTTGAGTGCCATCCCCGGCCTCTACCCACACTGCATGCTAGTAGCAACAGCCCTCCTACATGTGACAACCAAAAATGTCTCCATATTTTGCCAAGTCTCCCCTGAAGGGCTAAACTGTCCCCATTGAGAATCATTGCCCTAGGGGAACTGTTATTTCCAAATGAGTGAAACTTCTAGGAAGCCCAATGTCCTTGAAGATTTGGGAATGGGCAGGATAAACATTGCATTATTATGGTCAACATCATTATTATCATAATCCCCATGATTGTTCCATCTAGTATTTATTGAGCGCTGGCCAGTGTCAGGAGTTTCACATGCATGGTTTGTTCACCACTGTCTCACCAGTGAGGAAGGTCTGGAGGGGAGAGCTTTGCATTTTGAGGGAGCAGGAAGTTCACTGGTACAGCAGAGGAATGAACATGCCGAAAAGGAGCAGAAAGGGACCCAAGCGAAACTGGGCAGGGCTAGTTAGTAAAGAATCTTAGGCGTCAGGCTCGAGGGGTAGGCATCCCCTTGAGGGAAATGCAGAAACCGTAATGGGTTTCAAGCAGAGCAATATCAGGGTCAATTTTGGGTTTTAGGAACATCGCTCTGAAAAACCTGCTCACTGCAAAACACTGAACATGCTAGACAAAATTTGACATCCTTTTAAATGTGAAACTAAGCTTGCAAGAAAATAAAAGAAACCCCCAGAGGACATGAACGAAGAGTAATTAGGAAACCAGAACACTGTAGCTGCTCCAAGTGTATTTCTGAAACCAGGAATTGAAAGCCATGAGGATTTAATGTTCATTCATGGGGCCAGGGCGAGCCCTTGATTCCACATAAGGTGGAGAGACCACCAAATAAAGCTAGAACCACACCCCCAATGAAACGGGTGAACTAGGAAAAGGGATTTTGGGAAACAGAGGAAACGAGGTCACTTTTCTTTGTAGGCTTTGGATCTTAGTGAAGAAAGAGAAAAGAAAATAAGGGTGGGGAGGGATGGAAGACAGGAGGGGAGCAGGAGGGAAGGTGGGAGGGAAGGGGAGAGGAGAGAAAGGAACCACAGCTCTGGCCACCATGGGCTGGGAATTCAAATTTCCATGGCCTTCATAGTCTAGGAAGCTCTGAGATGAGAAATGCATTTAAAGTTGTTTCAGGTTGGTAAGGCCTTGTGCAAACATTGGTTATAAAAATTGAGTTATTCTTATACCCAAACTAAATTAGAGTCGAGGGACCTTGGGCGGATGCGGTGGCTGGAAGCATTCAGGATGCACAGCACCAGCTCCAAGAAGAATTTCTACAAGCCCAGCTGCTGAAACAGCTTGCTGTTACCCTAAGACCAGCTTGACCTAGAAGCTGCTAAAACAACCTGCCATGATCCTAAGTTTAGTTTCACTTACCACCGTCACTCACTAATCAGAGCCAGCCAACTCCCCCAAACTTCACCTGTGCCAGTTAGCTTTCTTTCAAAACAATACACAGTGTCTCTCTTTCTAATAAAACTCCCAACCCTTTTTTGTTGTTGTTGTTCTTTGGACATACGGGAGACCACCCTGGTCTGTGTATATGCCCTGAATTGCGATTCTATTTTCCCATATAAAACGTTCTCTTTAGAGATTGGTCTGTATACTTTTATTTGACTTTGACACCTGTTATGGATTGAATTGTGTTTCTGAGAAAAGAAAAAGATACATTGAAGCTCTAATTCCCAGGACCTCAGTATTTGACCTTACTAGGAGGTAGGGTCTTCACAGAAGTAATCAAGTTAAGAGGTCTTTAGAGTGGGTCCTAATCCAATATGACTGGTGTCCTTATAAAAAGGGGAAATTTAGACAAAGAGACAGACATGCATAGGGAGAAAATGTCCATGTACAAGCCAAGGAATGACAGTGGCTGCCAGAAACTGGAGAAAAGCTGGAGCAGTTCCCTCCCCAGTGCTGTCAGAGGAAGCGTGGCCCTTCCGGTACCTCGATTTCAGACTTCAAGGCTCCAGAACTGCAAGACAATAAATTTCTGTTGTTCTAAGCCACCCAGTATTGGTACTTTGTTACGGCAACCCTAGGAAACTAATGCCTGCCCTCTGCTCCCAAATCTGATAGACATCAGAGCAAAACCTCTCTGGAAGAACACAACCTCAAGCATTCCCGAGATGTAGATCAGCATAATATGAGCTCGCAAACAACTACACATAGATCTATCTCACAATCTAGCAATCCCACTTCTGAGTATATATCCAAAGGAATGCAAATCATCGCGCCGTAGGGATACCTGCACTCCAAGGTTCGTCGCAGCTCTGTTTACAATAGTCAAGAGTTGGAACCAACCTAAATGTTCACTGATGGACAACTGGATAAGGAAAATGTGGTATGTATATATATATATATATATATATATATATACACACACAAAGGAATACTACTCAGCCACAAAAAAGAATAAAATTCTGCCATTGCAGCAACATGGATGAGCCTGGAGAAAAATTTTTTAGGTGAAATTAGCCAGGCACGAAGGGAAAATAACTGCATGTTCTCACTCATAACTGGGAGCTAAGAGAGAAACAAGAAAGGAAAGAAAGACCACAGTGGTGTAATTGGACTTGTTTTGGACTTGCAGAGGGAGAGAACAGAACTAAGGTTGCCGGGGAGGTGGGGGGATAGGGGGAGGGGATTGGGGAGAGGTTAGGTGGGGGACAGAGAGAATAATTGCAATTTGAGATGGTGAACATGCTGATAGTATAGATCTGATCATCACATCTAGGGCACAGTTGCTGACAGTCAGCTCGGTGCCCCATGAATATGTATAATCAATACAAAGTTTTTTAAAAGATTGTGTACATAATCTTATCTTTAATTCAGTGACTGTCATTTGGTACATGTTCAATAAATGTTAGATGTTAAAAAAATAAATTACTAAATCATATTAAGTTAAGACTTCATTGGGTTCTTCCAGACAAGTTAAGCTTAGTTCTATGCCACAATAAAATTAACAGCAAAATACAATAAAAAATATATACACACACACATACATAGGTAAGATGAGCTCACAATTAAAAATTGCAAATGACACAAGGAAACATGCCACCATGAATGAGAGTCAGAAGAAATGACATCTGGCAGGACTGTAGAGTCTGGATTAGAAGCAAGGAGGCAGAGATGCTTTTTAATATCCCCAGGCTTCCCGGTGCCTCTGTCCACCACTTCTCTCTCTTGTCTCTCTCCTTCCTCTACCATTCCTCCATTGCCCTAAATTTCTTTTTACCTTTTCTCCCATTCAACATCTGTGCCTAGGAAAGATTGATAGACCCATTCCTACTGAAGCACTAAGACGGATAAGACTGTGGTCCCTTCCAGGGGTGTCTGCAGTTTGGCATGAAAAAAAAAAAACACAAGTCAAAGAAATGACACTCTAATTTGCATTTCCCTGATGACTAGTGATGTTGGGCATTTTTTCATGTATCTGTTGGCCATTTGTATGTCTTCCTTTGAAAAATGTCTATTCAGCTCCTTTGCCTGTTTTTTAATTGGGTTGTTTGGTTTTTTACTGTTTAATTGCTTGAGCTCTATGTATGTTCTGGATATTAATCCCTTGTCAGATGCACAGTTAGCAAAAATTTTCTCCCACTCTGTAGGTTGTCTTTTCACTCTGTTGATTGTTTCCTTTGCTGTGCAGAAGCTTTTTAGTTTGACATAGGAGGGAACATTCCTAGGGCTACAAAGTGAAGTGGGGGGGGAAGGGAGGGAAGTTGGGGGATAATTGGGTGGGGGACACAGGGTACAAAAGCAATTTCTACTAATGGGTATACTGCCAGTAGGAATCTGGCCCTCACATCATGGGCATGAGAGGTGACAACTAGCTTTGTCTTTCATGAATATTCATAATAAATAAAATAAAATAAAATAAAATGATACCTTAAAAAAAAAAGAAATTACACTCTAACTTGGAAATCTCATGAATCAAAGATCACAAGAGGAAACATCTGAGGAGAACAAGCGACCTCCTCGGCTGTGTGCTTCACTGGCACCTTCTGATCCTTCAAGTCTCCCTGCTCCTCCTCCAGAATACACTTTGCCAAGCCATTTTCTTACCATTATGATTGCACACACTGGCCCCAAGAAACTCCAGATGAACCCCGTCTCTGTATTCAGCCAGCAGCTGTGGAGAGAAAGAGGAGTCAGTGCTTGTCTCAGAGTCTTGACCTTACATTTTCTCCTGCCTCAACAAATTCATTAATGGAGGAGACTTTGGGGAGGTGAGACTGAGATGAAAATCCTCATAATGGGGTGGACTGTATTTCATTTTCCTTTGGACCACAGTGCACCCTCTTTCAGACCTTCCTCCTGGGCAAATTTCCTAAAATGTTCACTGAGTGCCTTAGGTCAAGATCATTCTTAATTCATAACCTTTGCAATCCCTTTTCCCTGAAGTCCTAACTCACTACTGGTACTCACCTTGTCATTCAAATCTCAGCCTCAACCAGGGCAAGGGAACCCAGCTGCAATTAGGAAAGCTGCCACCACCGCCCTGGGGCCCCACCGGGGTCCTGAGGTCTGGAGCCTGGGGAAGCTGAACCCAGCTGCAACCAGGTAAAGAGCACACCAAAAACACCATTTCCACACGGGTAGCCCACCATAGCCACCGCAATTGTCACGGCTGCCACAAAAGCGGCTAGTCTCTATAGCAGCAGTCACAGCCACTGCACAGGTGGCATGCCAGGCTCTCAACTGCATTGATACAGGGAGAGGCACCAGTGGAAGCCAAAAAAAAAAAAAAAAAAGAAGAGATCCTCTCTCTCCACAAAGCACACTCCAGAGTAATAGAAGGAGCATCTAATTTACAATAATAGGGGAGGATCTGATCACACTTGTCTCGTTACTGGACAGATCATCTAGGTAACAAACCAACAGAGGAGGAGTTACTCTATCAAATGGAGAGAAAAAATCTATGGTTATTAAGGGGGTGAGGGGGAGATAGAGGGGAAGGGGATTATAATAAAACTTCAAGACTAAGGCAAAAAAAAAAAAAACCTCAGTTCAAATGTCACCTCTTCTGAGAAACCACCCCTAACTACCCTTAGCTAAGGTGTCCTATCTCCAGCCCTTATCACTCTCTAGCAGAGCTCACTGCATTTCTTTTAATAGCAGCTATCAGTATCAGAAATTATCTTGTTCAGTAGTTTGTGTACTTGCAAATTGCCTTCTCCTACCAGACTATGATCTGCATGAGAATTTGGACCTTTAAGTGTTTTGTTCATTTCTGTATACCCAGCACCCAGCAAAAAGCTTGGCAGGCACCAGGCACTTTACAATTGTTTGTTAAAAGAAAGGGAGGGGGAAAAGGGAGGGAAGAAGGGAGAGAGAAAATGAGGGAGGGAGGGAGGAAGGAAGGAAGGAAGGAATTGCCTCTTTCTATCATGGCTCTAGTGTATATTCGCTGCTTTAACACAATAACGCTTCTGCCATGTGCAATAACAGCACCCTAATATTCCTTTAGACACACACAAGAGAAGTAAAATAATTAGGTTAGGCCAACCAGATATTCTCCCCTTGGAATATGATTCTCAAGTAGTAGTGACCCCTGGATTTGTACAATGCACACCTGTGCTGTTGTACACGGTGGCCCTGAAACAAACCGCTACTGCTACTGTTATAGCTCTTCTTGTTTGCGGAATTATCATCACAAACCCCAGTAGCACAGTCTTCAGGGAGAGGGAGGCTGTCACTCACCGATCATGCATCCCGTAGCCCTGTGGCTGCATGCTGGCAGAGATCACCACCACCAGCCCTGGGAGCCCATAGCCAAAGGCACAGAGGTACGGCATCTTGATGTTGCGAGTGCCGAAGTAATTCACCACCTTCAGGTTCCTGACCATCAAGAAGAGCATCACAGCCTCTACCAGCATCCAGAAGAAGCAGGCGAGGAAAAGGTAGTGCAGAACGCCCGCGATGATGGCACAGCCCATCTGGAGGGGGGAATTGTGCACATAAGGAGGAGGGGAAGATGGGAAGAGGAAAGGGGAGGGATTACCTTGATTTGAGTTCCCCGCATCTGGCCCATTCGTCCATTTCACCAGTATTCATAGAGACATACCGTGGCGCCATCCCTTGGTAGAAAGACCCCATCGTCCTGGTTTGCCTAATACTGAGGTTTCCCAGGACCTGTGCTTTCAGTGCTAAAACCACAAGAGTTTTGGGAAAACTGACAGTTGATCTCCCTTCTTTAGGAACTGTTTAAAAATATGGGAGGAGGTGCTGGCTGTAAGTAAAGTTTTATTGGCACACAGCCACACCCATGTATGTGTGATCTGTGTTTGCTGTCACGCCACAACAGCAGAGTTGAGTAGTTATGACAGAAACCACATGGTTTGCAAAGCTGAAAATATTTACTACCTGACTGTTTACAGAAAAAGTTTGCCCATCCTTGGTCAAATGATGGGGGGAGGGGACACTGCCAGCATTTAGTTTTCAAGGGTTCAGGGAAGTTAAGCATCCTACAGTGACAGAGATAGTTCTTCATGAAGAATAATCATCTCATCCAAAATGTCAATAGTAGGGGCTGGCCAGTTAGCTCAGTTGGTTAGACCATGGTGCTAACACCAAAGTCCAGGGTTCTATCCCTGGACTGGCCAGCTCCAAAAAAAAAAAAAAAAAAAAGTCAATAGAACTCCCTTTGGGAAACCCTGAGAGTTTACATTGGGTCTGGAATGGTTATAGGAGGTGAACTGGTCAAAGATCTTGCCCTCATGTGGAATGCAGACCTGGTTGCCTGTCTTGTCTATACCGACGAGGAAGAGAATCTTGGCCAAGAAGAGACACACACAGAGGTGCAGGTGGATATAGGTGTTGTTGTTGCGAATGGAATGACACAGCAGGAAGGTGGCGATGGCCAAGACGAGACACACCAGGGAGATGATCATGCCCACGTGGCTAATGATGTACAAGGGGAGCTCCATCTGTCAGGAAGGAAATTTGCTGTTGGTCTCAGAATGGAATCGAAATCCCCCCAGGTAGGAAAAAGAATTATCCAGACTCCTGGTTTGAGCAGAAAAGGCTCAGAGCCTCTTCCCCCTCTGACTTACAGAGGAAACTAGATATTGCCTACTGTTATCTTTTGCAATCCACTGGCATCTTTCAGCATCCATTTCCACCCCTGTCCTGTGCTCCACTGCATGTATTACAGTGGCTGGACATCTACAAATGACATGCACCAGAATCCCTTGGGGCTAAGATCCTGGATGTAATTTAGATTCTCTGAAGACATGCATTTGTGAAAGTTTTGGAAGGCAGAAGGGAGGCAAATACCAGCTTTCTGCAAAAAGGACTGAGCTGTGGCTGGACCCCACATTCCAACTATCCCATCTCCAATTTCATGGGAGTGGGGGTGGGGGAATGCGATGGCAGCAATTTCTGACCTCTGGATTCCAGCTGCAGGGGGGGTGACCTTGAAGACAAAATCCAAGTGACAGCTCCCTGACTTCAACTCCTCCATCCCCTTCCAGAGATTTTGTGATTACCCAATTCCCAGTGTTAAATCCCTTTCTGCTTGAAATACCTGGAGTGGTTTCTGCTTCCTGCACTGAATCCCAACTGATATGCAGACATTCAGAGATGCTGCAACTTCTAGGAGTGAAACGTGACAAGCTAAGTCCTTCCCCTATGTTATTCATTCATAATTAATTTTAAAATCAATTTTAAATTTACTTGAGTGCTCTCTGTAAAGATATGTCAGGCACCATCTCATGAGCCTCTATGACACTGGCACAAAATGGCTAAGAAAACTGACTACAGTTCTGCTGGTTTCGAGCTGTATGAGTTTGAAGTAGACATTTAGCTGTTAAATGCCTGTTTCCTCATCTGTTAAAAAGAGGATATTAATAGCTGAGCTGCCTTATAGGGTTGTTTTAGGGTTAGATGAAAATACTTAAAATATCTACAACTGTGCCAGAACTATACACTATATAAGTGTTAGTTATCATTATTCTTTTTTTCTTGTTCTCATTTTTGAGATGAGTGAGCTGGCCTCAGCTCAGAGAGGTTGAGTGACTTGCCCAAGGAAACACAGCTAGGAAGTGATAGAGATGGGACTTGAAACCAGGTCAGTCTTTTTTTTTTTTTTTAACTATCTATTATCTTTATTTAAATTTTCATTTTGAGAACACAAGCATAAACCGGGATGCAATATTTAGGTTGTATATATTAAAGAAATTTTGAGAATGAGGTCTGTTATAGATAACATTGAGAGATAAAAAAAAATCACATTTACCAATTTTCACTTTATTATTTGTAACACAAATTCTTATCTGAGTTAAATTTTTGTCCCCATACATTTTTTAAAAGAAAAGAACCACAAACTTTCAGAGGAAAGTGAAATAAATATGGTCTTTCCAATGAATTATATGCTTCATGAAAGCAGGGAATACATCTCTTTCATTCATTAAATAAATGATTTTAAATCAAAGCAAAATTACATTTAGCAAATTAAGTAGCAATTAGTTCCTAAAAGCCTACTCCGAGCATAGTAGTATGCTAAATCTCTGGGAGTACAAAGAAATATAATACTAATCTCTGTACTCACCAGGTCAGTCTTCCACCAGATCCAGTTCTATTAAGTCCTAAGCCACATGGTCCACTAAATAGCATTTAGGGCCTCCGTGGCAGGGAATTTAACCTCAGGTCTGGCATGATAGGCAAGGGTACTGTCCACAACACTAATGAGGTCTTTCCCCTCTCCAAAGCTCACTTCATATTTCATGTCCTCCCTAATATAGCACCATCTCCTACTGAAACACCTCTGAATTCTTGTAGCACGATCTCTTGCTCCATTTGTATGGTTTAGTGGAAAGAGAATTTGGAGCCAGACTTCCCTGGGTTCAAATCCCTCCTCTATTAACCTCTAGCTTCATGACTAGGCAGGCTCCCGAGCCTCAGTCTCCCATCCTGTGAAATGCTTCTAAAAACACTTAACTTAAAATAAAGGGTCCAGCCCACAGCAGGTGCTCATTAGATAGGATCTGTGATCATTATGGTTCCTGTGCCCTGTTTAGGGTCATTATTTCTCATTTTCTATTTGAGTGTCATGGCTTCTCAATGAGTTGGTGAATTCTTCAGCGGCAGAGGCATGGAACACGCCTTTCTGTCCCCATGACCCTGTCCTGTGACACTCAACATTATGGGGGACACACAAACAGAAGTTTAGTCAATATTTTCCCATTGAATTTGGGGCCAGATACTGAGGGAGCCAGAGCACAGATCATCAGTACTGACCGTGAGCTCCCCAGAAGCCATGATAATGGCCAGATTCGCCAAATGTTTACAGATGCATTCGGTCTGATGCCTGGAACTTTTCTGGATCACACAGCCAGAGTGTGTCCATCTCCCGCTGCTCCAGGAAACACATATGGCCTTCTCAAACTTCTGCTTTGGCTGAAAAACAAAGACCTTGGTCACCTGAGAAACCCCCTCAAATGGATTTAACGTGACCTCCCTCAAGGGTCATTGGGGGCAAGAGCATGCGGGATATGCTCTACAGGGATTTGGAGGAAAATGCTGATGGACCAGCCCACATTCTGGTTGCTAGAAGAAAACTCCTCCTTTCATAAAGTCCACGATAAGACCTTTTGTGTAGTCGTCATCGATTCACTCATTCATTCAACATGTTTTTA
This sequence comes from Cynocephalus volans, assembly GCF_027409185.1. Taxonomy (NCBI): domain Eukaryota; kingdom Metazoa; phylum Chordata; class Mammalia; order Dermoptera; family Cynocephalidae; genus Cynocephalus; species Cynocephalus volans. The sequence goes on along the minus strand of NC_084469.1, from coordinate 98,645,524 downwards.
CCGAGCACCTATTGCATGCCTTGACCTGTGCTGCCTGTAGTAGACATCAGTAAGTAAAACAGACCGTGGTTCCACCTCCAAGGAGATCATAGCGCAGTGGGAGGAGAAACATAGGAAAACAGAGAAATATTTTTAGTAACAGTTAAAAAATAACCATATGCCTTAAGGATGTATAATAGAAATTCAATTAACCTGGGGTTATGGACAAGCAGGGAAGCCTTTTCTAGAGAAATGGCATCTGGGACATGAAAGATACAATGGAATTATCCAGATGAAACATTGAGGTGGCAATACAGAGTGAGGGTAGAACTTTCTAAGCAGAAGGAATAGCACATACAAATGTCCTGGGGCAGAAAGGCAGAAAGATGCGTTTCCAGAACTGAAATAAGTCCAGAATGGTTGGAGAGCAGTGAAAGAGATAAGAGGTGAGGCTGTGCCTGTGCCTGGTGCTGGCCCACAATCAAACATGTAGGTTGGTGGGCTGATGGGAAACTTTCTGGAACATTCCATCAAGCTAATTATAAGGACACCTGAGACTTATCAGAAAAGTAAAACATACATGGAAGAAATTCAGAGATGGGAAGATGAGAAATTTAAGAAATACATCTATAACTATTTGGAGAATATTGGAGATTATTGCTGAGAATTGAAAAACTGTATGAAGTCTCATTACTACAAATAGCAGATGTTGTTTCAGGAAACACAGAGAGGCCTCTCCAAGTTCCACTTTGGCTGAAAAATTAAAAGGCCTGGTCATCTGAGAATGTCCCTCAAATGAAGTCAATAGATCAACCTCAAGAGCCATTTTGGGCAAGAAGATGTGGGATATGTTCCAAAGGAAGTGGAGGAAAATGCTAATATTTCAATATGCAGTAATTTTTATTTTAAAGTCTTGGATGCCAGACCTGTCTCTATCACTGACTCGGTCATAGTTAATATAAATAAACTACCTGTAGATGTTTCTCCATTAATTAATTAATGCAGAAATTAATTTACTTAATCTAAATCTTGCCTGTGGCTGGATAGAAAAACACATGTAGTCGGCCCTGCAGATGCGGAACCTGCAGATGGCCGACTGTAAGTTACTTAAGCATCTGCAGATTTTGCTATCCGTGGGGAATCCTGGAACCAATCCCCCGTGGATACTGAGGGATGTCTGTAGAAATAGGAGAGCTTGTTCTTCTAACCGTAACCCTAACCCTAAAGGCACCTTTTTCTGGAGGTGGCTTTTGGGAATTGGCTTGAGTTTCTAGAAATTATGGAAGCTTGCTGCTTTAATGGCTTTCCATCAAAAATGCACATTACAGCCCCTGGGGGAGGAGGAGTTCTCAGTAGGTAGATGGAGGTCTCAGTAGAGACCTCTTCGCTAACCTGGGTGTGTTGCAGAATGTAGATGACTCCATGTGAGAAGTTATCTTTCTTATCCCCCGTCATAATGCCCCCAACAACACGAGAATTCATCCTCAGCTTCCTCCGGAAGTTTTCCAAGGGAGCCTGGGGGTCTTGGAAGAAGCGTTCATCTAAAGCAGACGCCATGCCCTCAAAGGAGACGAAAGCCACTCCAGTCATCCCTGAGAGTTCCCCCAAATAAAATAAATAAAACAAAATAGGAATCATTTACTTCATAGTTATTACAGATGACCCAACACACACATAACGTGCACATGCATGCACATGCACACACACACTTTAATGTCCCACGCACATTACTAGGCTGCTCTGAGGAGTGAAATGCCACTGAGCTTCCAGATCAGTGACCCTCACCAGAACAATGAAAAAGACCTGGTTACTCTTGTTCGGTCTCTTTGGTGGGCTTCGCCTTTAAATATTAGTGGCCTCCAGGGATGTGTCCTAGGCCTGTCCCAACCAGACAGCATCATTCCCCGGGCTTCATCTTCCACCTCCAAGCTGATGGACGGACCCCTTGGACATCATAAACTGAGTGCTTCCTCTCCCCAAATTCTTTTATCCGCATCCCCTACTTTCAATAAACGACGTCACCTGACCTGGAAACTGGAGAGTCATCCCTGATTTCTTTTCCACCCCCACACAGATTCTTCCTTCTTAATGTGCTTTGAATCTATCTCCTTTCCACCTCACCCTTCAATAGCCTTAGACCAAGCCTAGCATCTTCCTACTGGACCATTGGTTCCTTGCCACCCCAGCCTCACCCCTCCAATTAACTGTCTATCTGCAGCCAGAGGGTTTCTTTCTAAACAGGCTTATATACGGAAGACATAATCAGATCATCTTCCTGCTATCAACAGAAACTACCAAAGGTTTCTATGCCCTCAGGAGAAAGTCTAAAAATATAATAGACTGGAATTCAACACTGTCAATACCTTTTCCCCCCACATTCATGGTGCTCCAGCCTCAATCCATAAACATACCAAGCTTTTCCTCAACCCAGAGCTATTGCTCATAATGCCAGCAACATTCTCTCCGGCTTTCTCCACCCATTCCTCAGGAATTAGCTTAGCTATCTTTTCCACATTGCACCCTGTGCTGTTTCGTTGAAGTATTAATCATAACATTAATCATATACTTCAAGGTATAGCAAACTATTATCTATTGGCCAATCTGTCCATTGCCTGTCTTTTGCAAATAAAGTTTTATTGCAACACATCTGTGTGCATTAATATACTTACTGTCTGTGAATGCTTTTGCAATTTAACGGTAGAGTGAAGTCGTTGTGACAGAGATGGTATTGCTGGAAATGCCTAAAATACTTACTACCCAGCCCTCTACAGGAAAATTTTACCAATCCCTGACACAGATTAACACTGTCCAGCAAAAACATAGCATCAGCCATGAATGTAATCTTAAATTTTCCAGTAGCCACATTTTTAAAAAGTAAAAGGTAAAATTAATTTTAATTATATCTTAACTCACTATAAGCAAATATTATTTCAACATGCAAATTTGAACTTTTAAAATATAAAATGTATTTAGAAATACACATTTGAAAAATATTTTATATTTCTTATTTTTCAAGTATTTTTAAATATAAATAATTGCTAGTAAGATATTTTACATCCTTCTTTTTATTTGTAAAACCTTTGAAATACAGCATGTATTTGACATTTACAGCACATCTCAGTTTGGCCTAGTCACATTTCACATGCTTAATAGCCAAATGTGACCATTGGCTACCATATTGGACAGTGCAGGATCTATTACTCGAGTATTGTGAGATTATTTATTTAATGTTGGACTCCCCTCGTAGATGTAAAACTTTGAGGAAATGGACCATTTTTGTCTCTGTTGTCATTGATTCTCAACCACCTGGCCCTGGTCATGTCACCTAGGAAGTAATCAATAACTATTTGCTGATTGAATGTACCATCACTTCGATTCTCAAGAGTGAGTCTGTACCTGTGGATTCAGACTCTTTAATTGTGGAACACTTAACCTTCATCCCATCCCCTTTGGCTTTCAAGTTAAAGGTCACATTCTCTTCAATGCATTCTTCATTGATAACTTTCCTCTCAATATCTGAAAAGAGAAAGAAAGGGTTTGCATGAGGTCACCCGGAAAGTGGGTCTTGAATTTAGTTTCTGTCCAAGAAACTAAATTCAGGCAAAGGAAAGAATGGAAAGGCAAATTCATTATGGGAAAGATCTTGAACCCCTTGATGAATGACAAGGCAACAGAGCTGTGATCTTCTGGCTACTCCAACTTTAGCCAAGTTTTCCAAGACCAAAGGAAACAGGACGGGACTGGACAAGGACTCAGCTTCTGCAGTCAGACGGAGCTAACTAGGAGATCCAGTTTTGCCACTCACTAGCTATGTAAATTTGAGCAATGACTTAACCTCTCTGAGACTCCTATTTCTCATCTGTAACATGGTGGTAATTGCAGGCCTTTCCCACTGGCTCTTCATGAAAATAAAATAAATAATAGAACTGTAAGTATCCTTTTAAAATATACACTAGATTACATCACGCCTCTTCTCAAATTCTCCAGTGCCTCCCCTCCACACCTTACTTCAGATAAAATCCTTAGTCTCTATATTTATCTACAAAATCTGCCTCCCCCTTTCTCTTCTGACCCTTTCTCCTACTGCTCCCACCACCCTCTACTCCACTTCAGCCACACTGGCCGCCTCGTTGTTCTTTGGACTAGCCAGGTTATGCAGCTCCCTTCCCTGAGGTCCCTGCCCCAGTGAGACTTCCCCTGACCATAGTATACAAAATATCAACTCTCCCTCTAATTCTGACCTTCTCTGATCTCCTTAGCCTGTCATATTTTTCTCAATAGCACTAACTCTATGTGGTAGACCAGATGTCTGTTTGTTTATTGTCTGACTCAACTCAGTAAAATATGAGATTTGTGAGGCCAGTTTTGTTCACTACTGGTGAGAGTCCAGCAAATATTTTATTTCCACTTCTTGGCCTTTGGGGAATCCACTTAGTTTCACATAGAGTGAAACTTCCTAGGTTTATGTGACTGATACAGGAACTACTACCAAGAGTGGGGTGCTATTATTAAAGATCTAAAACACACAATATTCCCAAGCAGTCTTCCATCAAGCATGTATCAGTCAGGCAAGAATCAGTCATGCAGCAGGAACAAGCAACCCCAAGTCTTAGTAGATTAAAAATAACAATTATTTATTTCTCATTAATGTTTTGTGTTCATCATAAGTCAGCTTGGGGTCCTGCTCTGTGTTATCCTTACTCTAAGACACAGGCAGATGGAGAAGCTGAGATCTGAAACACTTCCAGTCACTATGGCAGAAGGATAGAAAGTTTTAGAAGGTCTCATACAGCAACTATTCTATTCTCCAAATTCACTGGCCTGAACAAGACACATAATCCTACCTAACCTCCTAGTAACCAGGAAGTACAATTCTGTGATGGGCCCAACAGGGAGAGTTGGACATATCTGAACACAAAAAATGACTTTCATAAATTAACTCAGCATGTAGAAGGCAACCAACAAATATTTGTTGAATAGATTAATGACGCATTCTGAGCACAATGCCTAGCCCTTGCTCAACACTCAGTAAATGAGAAACGTGGTTAATATGATTAGACTTACTTTGCTGTGAGTTTTCAAACATTTGGGGAAAATCTGGGTAGAAATGCCATGAAGAATCCCATTGTTAAAGTCACCCCTCAATGTTAGCACCCAGGAGTGATCTTGCCATGAAGGGCATATCCTACCAAAGTATTCCGTCTGAATAGTCTGACTGGCATTTTCTGAAGGTTTCAGAAAAGCTGCCAGCGTGATGCTTTCCACACTCTCCAGTACGACGGTGGCCAGGGTAGACGTCTCCTCCTTGGTGAATGTGGACCAGGCGGGTGCTTGTTGAAGCACAGAGACAAAGGTCTTAGCTGTACTCTGCAAGGAAAGATATGTTTGTTCTCTGTCTCTCATTAATGAAACAGCTGTTCTCTCTGTTGTTAAGAAAGTAGGTTGGGTGCCAAGGACAAAAGAGAATTAAAAAGGGGCATCTAGGGCTGGTCAGTTAGCTCAGTTGGGTACAGCATGGCGTTATATCCTGAGATTAAGGGTTCAGATCCCCAAAGCAGCCAGCCACCAAAAAATAAAGGGGTGAGGGATAAGTGGGGGAGACATCTGCTCAAGCTTCTTTTCCTAATTTAAGAGGACTCAGTATTCAGGAGGAATACAAATTGGTGTAGACTTTATGAAATGCAAAAAGATATCACCTATAACAGCATAAATTGTGCATACCCTTTGACCCAGAAATTTCCCTTCCAGGAATTAGTCTTTCCAGATATACTTAAAAAATGTGCAAGGATCTCATCCATTCAAATTTATTTCAGGGTGGTTTGTGGAAAGCCTAAGTGCCCAACAGATTGCTTAAATAAATGAAAATGAAATCAAATAATGGGATAGTATGCAGCTGCTAAAAAAATAATGCTGTAGTATACCTATTATGCATTATCCATCAAAAAGGTCCATGAGCTATTGTTAAGTAACTCAAAGTGCAGAATAATCTCATTGGTTCAGACACGAGTACTCTAATTTATACATTTGCGTTTATGGTATTTGTGTTTCTAGCACATAGAAACCAAAATAATGCACACTTGTATGAACCAGGTATTTTTTTTTAAATTTTATTTTGTCGATATACATTGTGGTTGATTATTGTTGCCCCTTACCAAAACCTCCCTCCCTCCTCCCTCTCCTCCCTCCCCCCCAACAATGTCCTTTCTGTTTGCTTGTAGTATCAACTTCAAGTAATTGTAGTTGTTATATCTTCTTCCCCCCCCAGTTTTTTTTTTGTGTGTGTGTGTGTGTGTGAATTTATATATTAATTTTTAGCTCCCACCAATAAGTGAGAACATGTGGTATTTCTCTTTCTGTGCCTGACTCGTTTCACTTAATATAATTCTCTCAAGGTCTATCCATGTTGTTGCAAATGACAGTATTTCATTCGTTTTTATAGCTGAGTAGTATTCCATTGTGTAGATGTACCACATTTTCCGTATCCACTCATCCGATGATGGACATTTGGGCTGTGAACCAGGTATTGTTTTAAATAACTTGTTTACTTTGAGGAAGATATCTATTAAGTAGAGGCTTTTATTTCTGATTTTAGATGGGGAAACAAGAACCCATATCTAGTAGGTGGAAAAACCAAGATTTAAACCTTGGCAGTCTGGCACCAGAGGCTGAATCATTAATCACTGCTCTAAACCTCTCACAGTAAGTAGTTGATAAATGACTCCTGTGTGTATGTATACACACTCACAAGGTAAAAAGATATGGACAGATATACATCTAACTGTTCACATGATTATGTGTGGGGAATAGGGTTAAGGTAATAATAATAATAATAGTAGTAGTAATAATAATAATGCTGATATTATTCCCCTTATTATTGATTGTTAATAAATTGACTATAACATGTGGCTCTGACCCAAACAAACAAACAAAAATATGAAAAGAATTCAGAACCTAATAAATGCAGGAAAGATAAGAATTAAATCCAGTCAGATGGAGAAGGAAATTAAACTAAAATCTGACCAGGAATACAAATTTTTATCTATCCAAATTAAATGATAAAACGACAAAAAGATTTCAATAAATATGGGATAAGGGTGAAATTCGAGAGATGTTTGTCCGTGAGAAACAGGATGCCCTGACTTCTGTACTCATGAAAGGCATGGTTTGGGGTGCCTCCCTGCTAACCTAAATAGCAAGAAAAATCTCAACTAAAAGGATCTGATAAAATGTGGCGTTCAATTCTATGGCTGATGAAATCTCCTTAACTATCCCTCTGAAATGTTAAATCTATTATTCTTAGCTGGGAAGTTTATTTTATATCTTTAGGAAAGTAAAAAAATTTAGGCAAACTGAAAACCCTTGTGGGTAATACTTTTATGTTAAAGTTAGAAGGGTTGAGATCTTTATCATAATCTGGAAACCTTCATTTATTTAAAGGGTTTGGGACAATTGACACATTAGAGAAGCTAACCAACTAACCACATGATTTCATTGTGAAAAACAAACGAGACTTGTGATTTTAATGTGAACAATTTAAAAGAATGTGACTGTTTATAAACTGTATTGGATGTTATTGTATTTATAGGTTCGATTGACTGGATTTATGAGTAATTCAAGGGCCTACTGACCTTGCCTGTTAGAATTTGTAAATATTCTTTATTAGGTATTTGAAATTTGGGGGTAAATTAGAATATTTGAAACATAATATAAAACATTTGAAGAAATTTAACTAACTTTATAAACAGGGTAAACCAGTTATGGAAACTTAATCTGAAACCCCTATGCATGAATTTACACTTAATGAACAAATATACTAAATTAATTTAAAATTAATTGAATTACAAATGAAAGTGTTCTTATTTTCATGCAAAAATAACCGGATTTATAAATAAAATAACAACATCTGTACCCCAATGTAAAGACTTAACTGTAATGACCTAGCAACCCTGGAGAAATCCAAATCCATGTTCGCTCATGAAAAATGGAATGTTTATAGCAGCTGTATTGATAATGGCCCAAAGCTGAAAACAACCCATAAGTCCTCCAAAGGTAAATGGATAAGCAAACTGTGGTACGTCCATAAAATGGGATATTACTCAGCAATGAAAAATTAATGAAGCACTAATCCATCCTACAACATGGATAAGCTTTGAAAACTTTATGCTCAGTGAAAGAAGCCAGACACACAAGGAAAAATACTGTCTGATTCCACTTCTATGAGGCCCCCAGAGTAGTCAGATTCATAGAGACAGAAAGAAGACTTGTGGTGCCAGTGTCTTGGGGTAGGGAGAATGGGAAATGACTGTTTAATGACTACAGAGTTTCCTTTTGGGGTGATGTACGTGTTTCAGAACTCGATAGTGGTGATGGTTGCACAACATTGTGAATGTACTAAATGTCACTAATAAAAAAAAAAAAAGAAGGAATGGAACTATTGCTAAACACATCGATGAATCTCCAATGCACCATGCTGAGTGAAAGAAGCCATTTCAAAAGGCCACATAATGTGTAATCTTTTTTTTTACATTTTTTTTCCAAATTCCATTTATATAACGTTCTTGAAAAGACAAAACTACAGTGACAGAGAACAGATCTGGGATCTATAGGGGTTAGTGGTGGAGAGAGTATCTGACTCTAAAGGGGAAGCTGAGGAAATTTTTCAAGGTAATGAAACTGTTCTGCATCCTGATAGTGATTTAGTTCCACAAATCTATTCCACTGATGCCACTTACAGAACTACACACACACACCAAAAAAACCCCCAGGTAATTATACAACACGTTAATTTGTAAACCCTTACAGCTGTAATAAATTAAATATTAACTTACAACATGTTGATTACAAAGGCGACTTTCTGCACCCAAAGTGTGCCCAAGATGTTTGAAACTTGAAACATAATTACAAAGACTTTCTTACCTCCAGGGAAACTACGGTGGTTTTGTTTTCACAGGTATCATCAAGAACACCAAAGGTGGCATTAATTAGTCCGCAGAAGGGCACCTGTGCCACAGAAGAAAGAACACTGTTGGCATGGATCAGTTTATCCCCCAAGCACGTCCTCTACAGAGTGGGCCATCAAGCCCACCATACAGGATGATCCTGAATTCCTGAGTCTCTGGAATTCCCAGGGAAATAAAAACTCATTGTTAGTCAGAATTAGAATCACCTTTCTCTTCCATGAATAAAAGAGGCAAATGAAAACAAATAGCAAAACTATTTAGTGGAGTAAAACGATGGGGAAATGTGCAAATGAGCAGTCGACCAAATGGAATATTACCCAGCCCTAAAAAGGAACAAAGTTCTAATACATGTCACAACATGGATGAACCTTGAAAGCATCATGCTAATTGAACAAATATTGAATGATTCCATTTACGTGAGATATCTAGATACACAAATTCATGAAAACGGAAAGTGGGTTAGAGTTCGCCAGGGACTGGGGGGAGGAAATGGTGAGTGCTTGCATAATAGGGAAGGGGTTTCTTACTAGGGTGATGAAAGTGTCTCTGGAACTAGAAAGTGGTTTTGGTTGCATAACATTGTGAATGGCCTAATGTCACTGAATTGTATACTTTAAAATGGTTAAACTGGCTAATTTTATGTTGTGTTTATTTTAGCACAAGTAAAAAGAAAAATAGTAGTCCAAGGTGTGGGGGAATTATGGAGCTAGTTTATATGCTCATATTTAGAAGAGTGACATTAATTCCTAAAGATGTCCATGGAGCTTTTATATAATTAAAATATCCAAATTCCTCTTTGAGTGGCCTGGCTGTGTATCACCCATTCCATATCAGTTGGATGCAGGACCTACAACTTTATTGGTAGTAAGACTTCCACATAACCTCCCCCTCTTCTTTTAGTAAAATAATTCCCAACTTTTAGATAGACAAATATCCTCTCTTCCCAGCCTCCCTTGCAGCTAGCCATGACCATGTGGCTAATTTCTGGCCAATGAGGTGTAACCAGAAGTAGTACTCAGTCATACTCTTAAAGAGAAGAAAACTATGTCTTTCACTTCCTCTTCTCCCTTTCCAGCATCTGGGATGCAGATGTGATGGCAGGAGCTGGGGCAGCCATCTTGGACCACAAAGTGATATGCTTGCATTAATGATGGTTGAGTATTATAGAACCATCCTATCAGCTCTGCACAGCTTACACTCAGACTATTATAGAGGAGAAAAACTGCTATCTGATTTCGGCCACTGTTATTTTTGCCTTGGCTAAAACTGCAAAAATAATATCCTACCTCAGTGGCTTCAAGGAAAACCCTTAGAACTAGGAACTTTCAAAAACACTCACATTTTTAAGCTCCACTGCTGCTCCCTTCTGGCATTGCTGGACCTGCAAATTGTTGGGTATGACATCTTCCTTGCACTTGAAGGGAACCCCTAGGAAGAAAACAAAAGCAACCAAACTAAATTTCAACCACAGCAAGATATGATTAAAAGGCAAGTCTAGGTTTTTTTTGTCCTGCCCTGCTTAAAATCCATCCATTGCCAAAATATATATGTTGAACATGAACAAGCTACAACTACACACTACAACAGGAGGAATTCTAAGGAGCATAATATTGAGTGAAAAGGGGCAAGTCAGAGAAGACTGAACATAGTATGATACCATTTTTTACAAAACACTAAAGCAAGCAAAACTAAGCAAACTGTTGTTCGGAGCTATATACCCAGGTGGGAATTTTTTTTTTTTTAATTAGGGGAATAGTAAACACAAAATTCTAAGTGGTTCTCTCCAACAAGAGGACAGGAAGACAAAATGTGGAAGGAGAATGTGGGAGACACAGGGGCATTGATGGTATTCTCGCTCTTACGATGGGAAATGCCTCAGATTTTTTTACTGTTATGCTTTATTGACTCCACATAAGATATGTATATTTTTAATGTATCAAATAATCCATCATCTTAAAATTTTAAACCTTTCATGGCTCTCCATTGTTATTGGGGGGAAAAGAAAACTTTTCCAAAATTCTTCACATGGCACACAAGGCCCTGCAGAATCTGACCTCTGCCTCATCAGATACATCGAATAGCACTTCCTCTTGACCTCACTTTGCATGAGTCTCAGGGCCTTTGCACTTACTATAACTGGGAACACTGTGACCTCCATTCTTTGTCTGAATAATTCCTACTCCTCCTTCAAGTTTCTGCTCAAATGTCATTTGCTTGGAGCATATCAAATATCCCACGAGTCACTCCAAAGCACACTATAACTTCTTAATTGTTCGACTCATCATATTATAATTAAATAATTGTGCGTATGCTCTCTAGCTTCTTCCTTAGACTATAAACTACATAAGGGCAAATATCATGCTCATTATTTCTAGGATTAAATCCTCAGAACCTAGTGCAGGGGCCTGTTTAATTAATTAATAGTGAATTTATTAATTAATAGTTGATCCAAAAATAATTTATTGGGTGAATGAATTAATGAATGAGTAAATGAATGAATAAAAATAAAAATAATATGTGAACACGATGAGAGTAAGAGAAGGATCCAGAGCTTGGGTAGAAGGAGGATTTTACAATCAAAGCGAGACACAGATACCATTGTCAAGACACACAAGGAAATTATTACTTTTGCAGCTGAAGTTGCCATGTTTCACAGAGCCTTCTGGATTGGGACGAAAGCCCACAGTGCAGCTACAGCTGTAGGAGCCCGGAGCATTGGTGCAGATAGAATTTGAACCACATGGTGATGGATCTTTGAGGCATTCATCAATATCTGCAAAGAACTAGAGAATATCAAGAAACCCAGAGGAACAAGGAGAAACGTTATTTCCAGGGCTGTCCGGCAAACCCTCTGCTCACCTCTACATTTCACGCCTTTGTCTGTGAAATTCAGCTGTCCCTTACTTGCCACAAAGCCAGGATGGCAGGTGCAAAAGTAGCTCCCAGGAGTGTTGGTGCATGCTGCGTTGATAGGACACATTTCAATATCTGTGCACTCATCAATATCTGTGGGGTAGAGAATGAATGTGGAGCAGAGTTGGCCAATGGTCCAACAAAGTCATGCTTCCCCTTCCAAAGTACAGAGTCATGCTTCAGTAGAAAATGGAAGTCCAGCCAGGGACTACATTTCCCAGAATCTAGGTAGGGTGGTGTGACTAGTTTCCACTCACAAAATGTGAGTGTGTATGATATATGTCACTTCTGGGCCAAGATGGTTAAGAAATGGGTGCAACTTTTTGCCTCTCTCTCACCCCTCCAGTGGCTAGACCCAGGAACTCCAAGGGCATAAGGGACAGAGGAGCCAAAAGATGGAAGGAGACTGGGTCCCTGTATCACCATGTGGAGGAAATCTGCCCATGGCCAAGAAAATCCATATTGGTTTGTCATGAGAGTGAGAAATTTCTGTTACGTTAAGCTCGTGGAACTCAACTGAGGGAGATTTGCCTCCCAGGGAACACTGGGCAATGTCTGGAGACATTTTAGGGTGTCATGACATATGGATGGGAACAAAGCCAAAAATGCTGCCAAACATCCTACAAGGCACAGGACAACCCCTACAACAAAAATTATCCAGCCCCAAATATTAATAGTGCTGAAGATAAGAAACACTGTGGTTTCTGAACCACAGGATATACAAATAAAATGTTATGGGGGTGGAGAGAAATAATTAGGAAAGAGGTAAAGACAAAGCCTTTCATGTTTCATATCAACTCACAAAACATGAGGAATAAACAGTCAACATCCACTAGTGACTCAAGCCGGTATAAGCTATACGGCACTGAGCTTTACCATCTAGAGTTAGGTGAAAAGTCTTTGAGACATGAACGTACATTAATTTGGAGGCCTACAGAGACACAAGAATGACCCATGGCTAGAAGGTATGGGAAGTGATTTTTCTTTTAGTATCTTTGAAGATGTCTCTAACAAATGGGTGGGTTTCTTTTAGTAGTAGTGAGTTCCCCACTTCCAGAAATATTTAATTATACACCAGGTTAGCTCTTGTCACAGCACAGATGGAATTTATATTTTGCATGTGGAGTTGGATTAGGTGAATGGTTTTCAAAACTTTTTAGCTGAGAGAGGCTCTCTTCATGTACAGCGAAACATGAATAGGTAAAAAAAAATTAAAGAGGTGATAATTTGACTGAAGGATGGATGGAAGTCCATAGTCATGCTGCTTGTATTTTCCCTTGGACTTGATAGGGATACTAAATGGGCTCCTAGGGGCTCCTTAAGCTATATTATATTTCTAAGGTCCCTTTCAACCTTGCCCCTCTAATGTTCTGCTTGTAACAATATCAGCATCTAGTGAAGATCAAATCATAGAAAATATATAACATTTTTAATGAAAAAAGCATGCATTTCCCCCTGGGGTTGAAGAATACTAAATGTGCTCTGCAGTATGGCAGATACTTCAAAGATGGCCTCCATCAATCCTTCCACTTCCTGTATGCATGTTTCTCCCTCAGCAAGATGAGCATCTATTTCTCCTTCCTTGGAATCTAGGCTGGCCCCATGACTGTGACCCAAAGAAAGTGATAGAAGTAACATTCTGGGACTTCAAAGCTCAGACTGTAAAAGGACTGGCAGTTTCTGCTTTCTTCCTCCTGGAACTTTCTTTCTTGTAAACCAGCGGCCATGTTGTAAGGAAGCCCAAGAAACCATGTGAAAAATCCCATGAGGAAAACTAAGGGTTCCAGCTGAGCTCACAGCCAGAGTCCAGCACCAACTATCAGCCATGTAAATAAAGCCATTTTGGACCTACCAATCATCCTGGCACTCCAGCTGACACTATGGGAAACAGAAGAACGATATGGTCAAGCCAGAGAATCATGAGCAAGAACAAATGGTTGTTGTTATAAGACACTATATTCCAGGGTAGTTTCATATCCATTGAGAAGCCCTCAGCATGGCTGGGAGAATTACCTGTACATTTGAAAGTATCTGGATGCTCAGGGGTTGAAAAATCAGGCATAAAGAATCCAGGAAGACAGGAGCAACGGTACGCTCCTGGGATGTTGAGGCAGACAGAATCGGGACCACAAAGAGTTGAGTTCCTGGAACATTCATCCACATCTAAACAGAAAACTGGTGTAAGTCAAAAGAATGAAGGATGCTGAGGCTACAGTAGCTCCCAGCCTCGCTGAGGACTAAAGCCAATGGACTTCCCCAACTCTGGTCTCACTTTCTTGAGCATATTTTCATCATTTAGAAAACAACCTTTTAGAGACATATCCATGACCTGTGCAAATCTTCTGATAAGGCTTCCCACTGCTCAGAATAAAATCCAAACACCTCATTAGATGTACAATACTTTGAGAATCTGGTCCCAACTAAGTTCACCTACCTCATCTTTCACTCTTAATCCCTTCACTGCTTATGCTCCAGATGCATTGATTACTGTTAATCCACGAAGGCTCATTGTCTCTCTCACCTCTGTTACCTCAGCCCTGAACTTGTGTGTCCCCTCTGTCCCTGACGAATCTCAGCTCCTCTCCAAGGAATCTATACTGTTAATGTATAGATTAACATACATTAATAACAACAGCAGAGAGGCACAGAGTAGAGGGGTTGAGAGCCTGGACATTCTGGGTTCAGAGCCCGGCTCTGTCATCGATGGGCTGTGTGTTCCTAGTACTGCATACTGAATTCTGCCCCCCGCCTAAAAAAAACTTCATATGTTGAAGTCCTAACCCCTAATGGGATGGCAATTGGAGATATTATTCACTCCTGTATTCCCAGTACCTAGAAGAGTGCCTGGCATATGGAGGGTTTTCAAGAAGTATTTTTTGACCCAGAAATCTCACTTCTGGGTATTAACCCAGAAGATTTAAAATCATAGATATGTACACTTTCATGTTCATTCCAGCATTGCTCACAATAGCCAAGTTATGGAATCAACTTAAGTGTCTATCGACAGATGAATGGGAAAAAAATGTGGTATAAATACACAATGGAATACTACTTTCAGCCTTTAAAAAGAAAAAAGTTGTCATTTGTGACAACATGGACGAAATTGGAAAACATTATGCTAAGGGAAATAAGCCAGGCACAGAAAGACAAATACCGCATGATCTCATGTATATGTGGAATCTAAAACAATCGCACTCATGAAAGCAGAGAGTAGAACGGTGGTTACCAGAGGCTGGGGGTAGAGGGAAATATGGTCAAAGGGCACAAAGCCTCTATTAGACAGGAGCAATGAGTTACTTTTTCTTTGTGATATATTGCACAGCATAATGAATATAAATTATAACATACTGTACATTTTAAAATCGCTAAGAGAGTAAATTTCAAATGTTCTCACCACAAAAAAAAAGAAAATCATTTGAGGTAAGAGATATGTTCATGAACTTGATTTAATTATTCCATATTGTATTCATAAATCGTAACATCACTTTGTATCCCACAAATATATACATCTATAATTTGTCAATTTACAATTCAAAAGTAAAGATCTTTAAAAAGAGGTATTTGTTGAATGAGTGAATGAATGAATGAATGAATGAATGAATGAATGAGCGATTATTGGCTTCAGCTTTGCAGATAAAGATCTTGAACTCAGCTGAGACCTACCCCAATCCCCTCACTGCTGCTTTTGAAATCAGACTTGGACCTGAATCCCCAACAGATACCTCCACCTACCTTCACACTGCTCTCCGCTGCTGGATTCAAACCCTGTGCTGCAGTTACAAAAATGGTTTCCAAGAGTGTTGATGCAAATCGTATGTTCTGGGCAAACATTGGGATTGGCACATTCATCCACATCTGACAAGTGGAAGAGAAAACCCAAGTTAAGGTAAACAAGGAAATGAGGACTGGATATTGCAAACCGCAGATTCACTCTGCATGTCAATTTGTGGCAAAGAGAGCCGATGGTCCCCAGTACCCATGATCTCCCCTTCTTCCTGGGCACACAGTGGGACATATTTCTCAGTCTCCCTTGCAATAAGGTGTGACCATGAGAATAAATTCTGGCTAATGGTATGTAAGCAGAAGGGTGGCAAATACTTTCAAAACATAATGATCACAGATTGCAAAAATGGCCATAGTCCTTTATGTCTCCCAGTGTCCATACCTTGGGACGTGGACTACGTGCCATGTGATTTTGGCACTCTTCCTGCTAAGAGGTGGAGTCTACTTCCCCACCCCTTGAATCTATCTGGCCCTATGGCTTACGTCAGCCAATAGCATGCTTTAGAAATAACCTGGTGCCATTTCCAAACTTGGGCCTCGAGAGGCCTGTTTGCTCCTGCACATTTTCTTGGGCCCCTTACCTCTGTCGTATGTGTGGAGGATATCTACATTAATAAAGCAAATGTAGTTTTAGCAAGGCCACAGCCCTGTAGTTTAAGGTATAGCCTAACCTTTTAGTATAACACACAGAAATGTTAAGCTTGGGAAAGACAGAAAACTGTCCCAGGACTAACGTCTCTGTTGTAGATAAAAAAAATTGTAACACAGCAGAAATGCTGGCTCTAAGGGCAGATGTCCTTGGTGCAGCTAAACCTAATGATTATTGCCATGACCAATATCTTACTGTTCTTTTTGTAACCACCTGTGTTCCTTTTCTGTAACTTTCTTGCCTGGAGAATAAAAATAGAGAGAAAACCTGATTCAGGGCTATTCCTGGGATCTTGCTTCCCTTGAAAGAATTATTGCTGGGGTAACTGTTTTGGGCCTCTCACTGCTCAGAAGAAATGGGTTTTGAGTAATCCTTTGCATCTCCATCACCCCCGGGGAGAGGTGACAATATGAACAAGCCACCAGACTAGCCTAATGAAGAATAAATGACCAAGTGGAAAAGAGATAAATCATCTCAAAAGAGGCCATCCATGGAAGACAGCCCAGGCAAGATCAGCAAAGCTGACCCACAGCTGACCACAGACATACGAACAAGTCCAGTTGAGCCCAAAAGAACTAACCAGAACAGTCCAACCTAAATTTCCAACCCATGGAATTAAGAGCTAAATAAATGGTGGTTGTTTTTAGCCACTAACGTTTAGGGTGATTTGTTACTTTGTGATAGCTGACTGCGACAAATGGATTAGAAAAATGAGAAACGGCTTTAAATATCTCTTAGACTAAGCCAGTGGGGATGTTGATAAGGGCTTGATCACTTCATGTTTTTCTTAATGGAGTCACCATCCCTTTAAATAGTATTTATTCCACTAGATACAGGAAGACTGAGCCCTTGTCTCTTGGTGAGAACATCCTGGCTGCAGTGCAGAAGACGGATTCGAGGGCACACACTGGGAAAGGGGGAGGCTAAAGAGGAGGCTGCTGCACTAATGACAAAGGCTGAATCAAGGATGGAGAAAAATGGAAGGCTTCAAGATGTATTTAGCAGGTAGATTCCCCAAGATGTGATGACTAATTTATTATAGAGGGAGAGGAAGAATCAAGGATAACTCTCAGGTCTTAATTCAAATACCTTTTAAGAAAAAGTTCTGAAGTTTGGGCCTGAGCTCTTCCGAGGGCAGGACTTCTCCAGCTCAGCACTACTGACATTTGGGGCCATATCATTCTTGGCTGTGGGGGCTGTTGTGTGCATTATAGGACATTTAGCAGCATCTCTGGCCTCGACCTATTAGATTCCAGTAGCACAGACAGCCCTACCCACTATCACCAGCTGTGACAATCAGAAATGTCTCTGGGTCCATAGCCACACCACCCTGAACACACCTGATCCCTGATCTCAGAAGCTAAGCAGGGTCTGGCCGGGTTAGTACTCGGAACACAGACCACCTGGGAATACCGAGTGCTGCAGGCTTTAAAAGAAAAATGCCTCCAGATATTGCCAATGACCCCTGGGGGAAAAATTACTCTAGGGGCAAGAGCTCCCCATTATTCTCAAGTGGAGCCTGACCCACTTCTTGACTCGTGGTACACCCTAAACAGGAGCTCAAGTTCTTCTCTTCAGCTCTTCCACTTAATAGCTGTGTATCCTGGGGCAAGTCACGTCACCTCTATGAGCCCCCAATTTTCTCATTCCTGAGATAAGGATCACAATCCCTACCTCATAGCGTCATCAAATGAGGTGATCCTTAATTAATTAGGTAGGTCAGTAATGAAGAGCTGGTCCTCTATACCTTCACAGGTGGAGTTGATAGAGGTGAATCCATCTTGGCACTCGCAACTGTAGCTTCCCACGGAGTTGACACAATTGGAATGCTCAGGGCAGGTCCTGTTGGTGTTACATTCATTGATATCTGAGGAACGGTCGGGGAGAGTGAGCAGACAAGAGATTGGGTGTCTAAGTTTAGAAACACATGTACCCAGTCCAATGGAAGATGTCCACCAAAGACGCATGCCTAGGAGCCTGGGTGCATTACCTGTGCAGGTGAAATTGCCTGCTTGTCCCAGGATCCAGTTATTTCCAGTGGGAGAAGAGAAACCAGGAGTGCAGCTGCATTTGTATCTCCCCAGAAGGTTTTTGCAGATTGAGTTAGGGCCACATTGTAGGGGGTTTTGAGAACATTCATCAATATCTGGATGGAGAAAGAGTTGGAGTTACACATTTACCTCATCCCGGGAAACAGATTGTATTTCCCAAAAATGGTTGAAACTATATTTCCCATTCCACATGTTCTTTATTCAATATAACTTTGGTACTGCTTCCACCAAGCTGTGGGGTCTATGTTCCCTCCCTTTGAATCTGAGCATATGAGGATACTTCCAGAAGTTCATGGAAAGACTTGTACTATCTTTTGATTCTATTTCCCCACAAACTTTTTGAAGTAACCTCATACTTATGACTATGTTGGAAGTGATGAAAGATCATAAAAATACCATGCAAAGTCATAAAACTTCTACTATGTTTACTGGACTGGAGAAGCTCATTCTTGGAACCCAGCCACCATACTGTGAGGAGACCCAACCATTCATGGATTTGTACAGTGACCAGAAATCATTGTCATGAACAGAGAGAGAGAGAAAGAAAGAGAGAGAGAGAGAGGAGAGAGAGAGAGAGAGAAAAGAAGGAAGGAAGGAAGGAAGGAAGGAAGGAAGGAAGGAAGGAAGGAAGGAAGGAAGGAAGGAAGGAAGGAAGGAAGGAAGGAAGAAGGGAATCGTGTTGGGAGGGATGGGAGAGATTCCCTACATCCATTACCCAGCCAAGCTTCCACCTGAGTTTCCTACCAAGTGCTGGAGGATCTTGAGGAGGTGTGAACTCACCTATGCATTTCAATCCTGGGCCCCTGAATTGACTTTGGCCATTGCTGGCCAGGAAGCCTCGTTTGCAAGTGCAATAGTAACTGTCCTTGGTGTCGGTGCACTTTGCATATGCCGGGCACGCAGTGGTGTCTGCACACTCGTTCACATCTAGGCAGCATAGAAGGAAGAGTTTGGACAAGATTAGAGGATCAGAATGCGAAACCCAGCATAAAAGGTGGAGGTGCACATAATGGGTCGAATTGTGCTCCCCCAGAAGATATGAGGGAATCCTAAGCCCTGGTCTCTGTGAATGTAATCTTGCTTGGAAACAGAATCTTTATAGATGTTATTAAGGTGTAATTTAGGATGAAGTAGTCCTGAAGTAGGCTGGGCCCTTAATCCAGCATAATTGGTGCTCTTAAAAGAAGAGACACGGAGACAGGCATGGGGAGAACGCCTCTAACAAGGGAGGCAGAAGTTGAAGTGATGTGTCTACAAGCCAAAGAATGCCAATGACTGCCTGCAATACGAGAAACTAGGAAAAAGGCCTGACTTTAGTTGGAAGGTGACTTTTGAGCAAAGACGGGAAGGAGATGAGTAAGTAAGCCATGAAGTTTTTAAGGCAGGACGGTGGCTGATTTCATGGAATAACAAGGATGCCAATTGTGGTTGGAGCAGAGTGGGAGGAGGTGAGCAGGGAGGTGACACAGTCAGATCATATAAGGTCTGCTAGACCACTGCAAGACTTTTGGCTTTTTATCAAGGGAAGATGGGAGCCATGGGAGAGTTTAGAGCAGAGGAGGGACACAGCATGACTTAGGTGTTAACACGATTCTTCTGACCACTCATTGGAAAATGAACTGTGGCAGGGGCAGAAGCAAAATAACCAGGGGGGAGGCAGCTGCTCTTGTGCAAGTGAAAAAATTGGTGGATACAACCCAGGTGGGAGCAGCGGCAAGCATGAGATTTGGGGTTTATTTTGAAAGTGATGCTGTTGGTGGGACTGTAAATTAGTACAACCACTATGGGAAACAGTATGGAGGTTTCTCAAACAGCTACAGAAAGATCTTCCATATGATCCAGCAATCCGTCTTCTGGGTATATACCCAGAGGAATGGAAATCATCATGTCGAAGGGACACCTGCACTCCCATGTTCATCACAGCTCTGTTTACAACAGGCAAGACATGGAACCAACCTAAATGTCCATCGATGGATGATTGGATAAGGAAACTGTGGTATGTATACACCATGGAATACTACTCTGCCACAAAAAAGAATGAAATTCTCCCATTTGCAACAACATGGATGAGCCTGGAGAAACTTACATTGAGTGAAACAAGCAAAGCACAGAGGGATAAATACCACATGTGCTCACTCATATGTGGGAGCTAAGACAGAAAGGAAGGAAGGAAAGAAAGACCACAGTAGTGCCGTGACCAACAGAGAGAGGGAGCATTCCTAGGGATGCAAAGTGGAGTGGGGGGAGGGGGATGGGGAGGGAGGTTAAGAGATAACTAAGTGGGGACAAAATGGGGTGCAAAAGCAATTGCTGGTAATGGGTATGCCCCCAGTATGAATCTGGCTCTCATATCATGGGCACGAGGTGTGACAATTAGCTTTGTATCTCATGAATATTCATAATTTAAAAATTAATTAATTAATTTTTTAAAAAGAAAGTGATGCTAACAATTTTTGCCAATATATTAGATATGGAGTGTGAAAGAGAAAAAAAAAAAGAGAGAGAGAGGAGCCAATGACAATTCCAATATCAATTGGTGGGATGGAAAATTCTCTATAACGTAGCATAAAAACCGAAGGGATAGATTATCATTATTGTAATCATTTTTCACTCTTATTTTTGCCACATTGGTTTAGAGATCTAGGCTCTATGCCTCTCCAATGTGCTTTATTTATTTCCCTTCACTGCACAAAGCCTCAGATAGTATCTCTCTTCTCATTTCCAGCTTCCTCTTTCATCTGCAGAGGCAATATTTCTCTTTGCAGACTCCTGACATATTACCACTTGTGACATCTTGATTCTGTTAGCTTCCCATGACCCTCTTTCCTCTAGTTCAATTCCTCACTACTCAAGTCTACTCAAAACCATAATAATAAGCCAGTTCTGTGTGACTGGGCACCTGTCAACCCTCCCAGCTCAACTCCCCATTAGCCATATTCACCTTTTCTCAGTTCTCCAAACTCTTTCCAGCCTCAGGACCTTTGCACCTGCTATCCTGGCAACAAGGCATGCCCTCTCCCATTCCGCTCTTTTGCCTGGGTAAAATCAATCCATGCATCCTTGTGTGTCTACTAAAACATTACTTCCTTGGGCTGGCCGGTCAGCTCAGTTGGTTAGAGCATAGTGTGATAACACCAAGGTCAAGAGTTTAGATCCCTGTACCAGCCAGCTGCCAAAAAAATAAAATAAATAAGTAAAATGTCACTTCCTCAAGCAAGTTTTCCAGCCAACCTCAAGAAAGCCCATGTTTTAAAAAAGATTCTACAAGGGAGAGCTCACATCTAAAAATAGCATAAATAATTTCCAGTAGAAAAATAAGTTGAGACAAGTCTTACATGTAACATGAAAAATAAAAAAAAGATCTTTTTTCAAGTGTAAGTCTAGGAGAGAAAAATAACACACTTACAAATGTGGGGGTACAGAAAGATTTTCTAAAAATTATCAACTTCTTCCCGTACCTTGCTTTACCACACTTCATAGATGTTCTCTGTTACTATCTCGATTAAATAAAGCATTTGGTTTCTTTATTGTCAAAAAAGTAAATTATTCGGATCCCTGCCCCTGTTTAGATTCAGTCTCCTTTATTTCTCACTCCCATAGCATACCATAATTTTCCTTAAAGAACCTAAAATTATTGGAATTCTGTGGCTGCATAATTTTTTTTTTTTACCTTATTTTATCTCTCTTTCTCCATTAGGACACAAGCTCCATGAGGTCAGGGTCAAGGTCAGTTTTATAAAAAAAACTCTATTCCTCCTGCCTAGAACATATAAAAGGCCTGGCAGATATTTTTGAATGAGTTATTTAATAACTCCCTCCCTCAACTCAAACACACACACACATATGCACGCGCACACATGCATGCACACACACACACACAGTTGGGAAAATAGAATAGTTTGATCAGGTCCCGTCACCTTAGGTCTGGTTGGGGTGGTGTGGCACATTCCTTGTAAACAAGTTGTGTGTGGGTCGAGTTAGTGCACAGGCGGGCCCACATATGTTTTTAGTTTTGTTGCTATTCTTGTGTTCTTCAGAGTTTGTGAAGCAGCAATGGACTGCAGAGCTCAAGTCTAAAAATAGAGCATGTTTACTCTGCTGGCAGCTGCTCAGTTTTACTTTGGACTTTGCGGGTAGCAGTTGGGTTTTCAGTTTCTCTCTGGACTGCTTAGCTCATGGTGCTGTGTGTGCTGAATAAAAACGACTCTTTCTTCAACCAAGGCTCCAAGGACCTTTTTCCAGTTACCTAGCACGTAGAACTGCATGTGAAGGGTTTGTGACCCAATCTGGACAACGAGCTTGAGGGGTCTGTGAGCTCCAGACCCAGCCCTAGCTACACACACACACGTGCACACACACACTCACACACGTGCACACACACACACTCACACACACACGTGCACAGACACACTCACACACACACTCACACACACACTCACACACACACTCACACTCACACACACGTGCACACACACTCACACACACACTCACACACACACACTCACACACATACACACACACACACGTTTTTGAGTACTACTTGGAGGAGACTGACTGAGATTGTGTATAAAGGGAACCCCCAGGTTCCCAATGTCCAGGATGCTCCAGAATCATCCTCTTGCCTTAAGACAAACATCCCTCTCTGACATGTATTCGACTTACACAGCCGAGCGCCTGCTTTATGCCCAACATTTAAAAGGTCTCACAGCATAAAGACCAGCAATGCCCCGATGGGTCAGATTTTAAATCCGGGCTTAGTCTTGCCAGATGTGTGATATTGTACATATTAAATCCTCTAAGTCTCTCTTCTCCTTTGTAAAATAGGACATAATAGTACCCTCTTCACAGGGTTTCTGACATGCAGCTAAAGAGCTTAGTACAGTGTCTGTCATTGTTAGGTCCCTGGAACTGCGAACCTGACTTATACAAAGTTCCCGCACTTCGGTTTTGCTTCTCTGTGTCCTTCCTCTAAGTTCTATCTCCCCAGGTTTCTGTTCCCAGGAGCCGGCTGAGCAGGCTGTACCATGAGTATAACGTTGTAACTGTTTCCCTCCGTTAGCCCAAGGTTTCTGTCTCCCCAAGTCTCTGTTCCCATGAGCAAGCTGTACCCAGAATGGGACATTGTGACCATCTTCCTAGGCTAGGCCAGATGCCAATCTTAACCCTATAAAAGAAGACACCCAGTGCCTCTCTGAGCTGATGCTATTTTTCAGCTCAGCCCGGCAGGTCTGCTTGCCACTTACTAATAAAATCTTTTCTTTCTTTACCTGGCTATTATCTCCTTCCTCGGTGACCTTACAGTCATAAAGTGAAGACTTAATGATTTGAGTTGATCATTATGGGCCTTTGGGTTAATGGGATGCTATACACCTTTCGTGCACATAAAGAATAGGTAAAATCCAGGCCATGAGAGATTCAGTTCAAACTTCTATTAGCATAGAACAACCATGCTCGAAATAACCATTCACTCACTTGGTAATTCATTCATTTACTCCACAAACATTTATCGAGCACTGTGATCGTTAATTTTATGTATCAACTTGACTGGGCTACGGGGTGCCCAGATATTTGGTCAAACATTATTCTGGGTGTGTCTGTCAGGGTGGTTTGGATGTGATTAATATTTAAATCTGTAGCCTGAATGAAGCATATGGCCCTCCCGAATGTGGGTGAGCTTCATCTAAATATTACAGGTCTGAACAGAACAAAAAGACTGACCTTTCCTTGAGTAAGAGGGAACTCCTCCTGTCTGACTGCCTTCAAGCTGGGACATCAGCTTTTTTCCTACACTTGGATTCATCCTGAAACCATGGCTCCTCCTAGGTCTCAAGCCTGCCAGCCTCTGCACATGAACCACACCATTGGATTTCCTGGTTCTCAGGCCTTCGGACTCAGACTGGAACTGTCAGCTCTGCACATCTTGGGACTTGCCAGCCTCCATAACTGTGTGAACCAATTCTGTATAATAAATCTCATATATATATTTCTATTGGTTATGTTTCTCTGGAGAACTCTGACTAATACAAACACCCTGACTAATACAGACATCTACTTATATTCCAGTCACTAATCCAGGCACTGTGGATTTGGCAGTGGAACAAGACAGACAATATTCCCCACCCTCATAGAGTTGATAATGTAGAAAGGTGGAACTTATGGATAATGTCAAAAAGAGGACAGTCACTGAGAAGGCATCACGTGGACAGAAACTTAAAGGTGAGGAAGGGAGCCAGGAGTTTATGCAGGGCAAGAGCATTCCAAGCCTAGGGAACAACCGGTGGCTTTTCTGAGGCAGGACCAGGCCTGGCGTGTTTCTCTCTCTCTCTCTCCCTCTGTCCCCCGCTTCTGCCTTCCACCTTCTGCTGTAGGATGATGCAGTAAGAAGGCCCTTGCCAGATGGCAGGTGTTGGAGGAACAGCAGCAATAGACCTGTGTGGCTGAAGCAGGGTGAGAAAACGAGTGAGGGGGAAACAGGGAGGAGGGAGGGCAGGGAGATGGTGGGGAAGGTTGTTCAGGGCTTTGTGGGCCTCAGAGAGGACTTAGGCTTTTACCCTAAGGAAGGTGGGAGCCACAGAGGGCTATGGGCAGAGGAGGGACAGGACCCAACTCAGATGCTCCCAGCACCCTCTGGCCAATGTCAGAGGGGCAAAGAGCCAGGAAACCAGCTTCAGCAATCCACCCGAGACACACACACGATTCTCAACTATGACCAAAACAATTTAAGAAATGGTCACTTAATCGACCTCATCAGAACATGAGGCTCAGAGAGGTAAAGTAACTTTGTAATATGTAACGAGAACATTTGTTTCACAGGTACTATAGTGGATTGAATTATGTCCCCCCAAACCTCCCTGAAGCTTGAATTGTGTCCTCCAAGTTTTATATATTAGAAACTTAGCCCCCACTGTGACTGTTAAGAGGATGGGGAATCCTATTATGGTAATCGAAAGGTGGAGCCTTAAAGTGATTGGATTGCAGGACCGTGCAGTATTGAATGGATTAAAATTGGTGGTCAGGGGTGTGGTTCTGAGGGCTTTAAAAGAAGAGGAGAGTCTGTCTCTCTCTCTCTCTGCTTCCACCATCTTGCAATGTGAGACCCCTGGGTCACTGTCGCCACCACCAGATGGACTTTGGACTTTCCAGCCTCAGAAACTGTAAGGAATAAATTTTGTTTTCTTTATAAATCACCCAGTTCAGTGTACTTAGTTATAGGCAACAAAAATGGACTAATACAGCTACCTTCAAAACATCAGGTCCCTTACATGCATTTTCTCTGGTCTCCACAATAATGCTTCCAAGTAGGGTGACCAACTCATCCCGATGTTCCTGGGTCTTTCCTGGTTTTAGCACAGAAAGCACAGCATCCCAGGAAATGGGAAATCCCCAAGTCTCAGGAAAGCCAGGACGGTTGGTCAACCTACTTCAAAGGAAACATTATGACTCCATTTGACGTAGCCAATGCCCAAGAGTTCATGTAACCTGCCCCACCAGGTCATGCCACACATTAGAAATGCAAGGGAACAGCATAGTGGGATGAACAAATGCTGGGATGGAGCCCAGGGGACCTCACTGGCTACCAGCTTTGGACCAGCAGTAGCCCAGTCAATAAAAACTGGAAAATTTGTATTTATTGTCCCCAGAGAAGAAAGAAGAGGGAAAGGGGGAGGGGGGAGGAGAGGGAGGGGCAGGAAGAGGGAAGGGAGGAGGTTTACAGTTAAAGCTATCACAATTAGGTAAAACGAACTATTCCTCTCCTTAGTCACACTAGTCACATGCCAAGTACTCAATAGCCACATATGACTAGAGCCTACAGCTATGGTTTGAATGCGTCCCCCAAAGTTTATATGTTGGAAACTTAATCCCCAGTTCAACAGTGCTGAGAGGTGAGATCTTCAAGAGGTGTTCAGGTCATAAGGGCTCTGCTCTCATGAGTGGATTAATATTGCTACCAAAGGAGTGGGTTCATTATTGCGAGAGTGGGTTTGCTCTACAAGTGACTTCTGCTCTGTGTCTCCACCTTTATCTCTATCTCTTGCCCTTCCACCTTCCACCTTCTGCCATGGGATGACACAGTAAGAAGGTGCTTGCAAAATGCTGGCATAGTGCCCTCAGACTTCCCAGCCTCTGCAACTATGAGCCAAAAAAATTCTGTTCTTTATAAATTATCCAGCCTCTGGTATTCTGCTATAGCAGCACAAAAAGGACTAAGACAGAAAATTGGTGACAGAGAAACGGGGCATTTTTATAACAAATACCTGAAAATGTGGAAGTGGCTTTGGAACTGAGTGATGAAGCTGGAAGAATTTGGAAGAGCAGGCTAGAAAACAACTAGATTTTCATGGATGGAGTGTTAAGGGCAATTCTAGTGGGGTGCTCAGAAGAAGGGAAGAGCTCTAGGGAGGACTAAACCTTCTTACGGATTAATTAGGTGGTTGTGATAACAATGTTGGTAGAAACATGTGTGGCAAAGGCCATTTTAATGAGGCCTCAGAAATGAGGAACAACGTATTGGAAACTGGAATAAAGGCCATACTTGTTATACAGTCGCAGAGAACTTGTCAGAACTGTGCTGTGTCTTAGGACTTTATGGAAGGCAGAACTCAAAAGCAGTAAACTAGAATGTCTAATGAAAGAAATATCTAAGCAACAAAGTGCTTAAGGCACTGCATGGCTTCTTTTGGTCACTCACAGAAAAGTAAGAGAAGAGAGAAGTGATTTTAAAATGGAATTTATGTTAAAAGGGAAGCATAATGCAAAGATTTGGAAAACTCAGCCTGGCCATGTAAAGAATAAACAGGCATGTTCTGGAGAAAATACAAAGGGTGTGGCCAAGTGAGCATTTGCTAAAGAGATTAGTACAAACAGAAGAAATCCAGGTTCTATTCATCAGGAAAGTGGAAAAATGACCAGGTAGGCATTTCAGAGATCTTTGAGGCAACCTATGACCTTGAGGGCAAGATTTTCATAGGGGTGCCATGGGACCTCAGCATTCACTGCCCTGTCCTAGCTGGAGACCCTGCTCCCCAAATTCTACTGTAGTACCCCTTGGCTGCCTCAGACATGGTTCAAGTAGGCTCAGGTGTGGCTCTACCAACTGCTCAAGAGGCACAAGCTGTCAATCTTGGCAGTGTCCACATGGTGCTAAGTCTGCAGACGCACACATGCAAGAACTGTGGGGCCATGGCAGCCACCAACTAGATTTCAAAAAATGTACTGAACATCATGCAGAACCAGGCAGAATGCTGCTGTAGGGGAAGAGCCACCAACAGAGAGACCCCACTAGAGCAATGCCTAGTGTACCCATGGGGGCACAGTTGCCACCAAGACCCCAGAACTGTAGGTCCACCAGCATGCAAGTGCAGCCTGGTAAAGCTGCAGGCATGAGACTCCATCCTGTGAAAGCTGCATAGTGAGCTATGGCCATCAAAGCTATAAGGGCAGAACTTCCTGAAGCCTTGGGGGGCCCAAGCCCACCTTAGTGTGCCCAGGACTCAGGACATGGATCCAAAGGAGATTATCCTCCAGCTTTAGACTTAATTCTGCTTTCCCTGTTAGGTTTTGGACTTACCTGGGACAGTTACCTCTTTCTTCATGCCTATTTCTCCTCTTTGGACTGGGAATTTCTATCCTATGCCTGCCCCACCACTGTATTTTGGAAACACATAACCTGATAATTTCATAGGCTCACAGTTGGAGAGGAATTTGTCTCAGCATGAATCAAATCATGAGTCTCTGCAATGTCTGATTCAGATGAGACTTTGGACTTTGGTCTTTTGAGTTGATGTTGGAATGAGTTAAGACCTTGGGGATATCAGGATTGAATACATGCATTTTGCATGTGAGAAGGACATAAATTCTGGGGGCCATGGGCAGAATACTATGATTTGAATGGGTCCCCCAAAGTTCATGTTTTGGAAACTTAATCTCCAATGCAACAGTGTTGACAGGTAGGACCTTGACGAGCTGATAAGGTCTGAGATCTCTAGCCTCCTGAATGGATTAATGTCACTATCACAGGAGTAGTTTCATGACTGCAAGAGTGGGTTTGCTATAAGAGCAAGTTTGGCTTCTATTGTGCTCTCTCTCTTTCTCTCTCGCTTTCTTCCCCTTCCACTTTTTGCCTTCTACCGTGGAATAACACAGTAAGAAGGCCTTTGCCAGGTGCCAATGCCGTGCTCTTGGGCATTCCAGCCTTTAGAACAGTGAGCCAATAAATTTCTGTTCTTCACAAATTACCTTGTCTCAGGTATTCTGTTATACCAGCAGAAAACTGACTATGACAGCTACTGTATTGGATAGTATAGATCTAGAACATTCTCATCATTGTAAAAATTTCTGTTGAGCAGTGTTGGTCTACTATTTGCTTCTTCACTTAATAGTATGTCTTGCATAGGGTTCAATCGCTGTATTGACCAGCCACCAAAAAAAAAAAAAAAAAAATTAGTATGTCTTTCAGAACAAGAGCAACAAAATGTGTCAAGTGTTGTCGCCGGTGATGGGTACATGTGATTTATCCTTTCAAGAGGATTGCTAGACAAGAAAGGTGGGACCATGTGCCACCCATAGATAAGACACCCCACCCACAGCTCAACTCATGGCTACAAGATTCCATAAGCTGCCCCCACATCGAACACCCAGATGCTATCTTGGGAAGAATGAGAAAATTTGAAAGATTAGCTCTTCACACAATACAGACTGAGTTACTCAAATAAGACTGTTTGAACCAGAAAATGGAGATACTGAGGAAACAAATAACAGGCAATGTTTTTCTTCCTCTATCCAGCAGGAACTCATGTAGGAGATAAAAATATTCATTGAAACTTTAGAAAGACACTTTTTCCCACATTGAATTGTAGTTTGAGTAAATTCCATCCCCAGTCCCACTAAACGACCATTTATAAAACTCATATTACATAGCATGTGCTTTACAAAGTCACCTCTTTGAATTTAAGCTTTACGACATCCCTGTGGAACCATTGTTATCTGTATTTCACAGCTCAGGAAACTGAAGATTAGAGAGGTCATGTGACTTGCCTTAGGTCACTCAGCAATTTCAAAACACAACACAAAGAGCCTGGAGCAGGAATCAGGTTATCTGCATTTTAACCCTTGCTTTGCCTCCATCTAACTCCCAGAAGACACCCAATTAAGGCTCAGCCTCCCAGGACAGAAAAATCTCTCCTCCCCAGGAAACATCCTCTCACCACATCAGGCATATGGATTCTCTTCAGCCAACTTACCCCGTGTTGTGGGTGTTAGTGAGCATACTGCGTGCATTGGCATTTCCCCTATAACACAACACCCTGTGAAGACAGAAAAGAAAAACACCATGACCACCTGTAAGATAAATGCTGGACATAGCCCTATTCCTCTTCCCCACTGGGAGACTACCCCTGGCCAAGGTAGTTAACCAAGGGAAGGCACATCTCCTTTAAGACAAACAGAGGGCTGGAGCAGAGACCCTAAGTAAATGAACAAGCACACTGGTGCCAGGAGAGTAGCAAGTAGACTAACTTATCTGTTCAGCCAGATCTCCCATGTGCTCTGAGTTATGTAAGCTGGGTGAGGGTCTGAACATAAGCCTGAAAATGAGTTACCCCCTACTCTGATTTGTTCACTATATAATTGTTGTATGCACTCCATGGCAGCATGGATATCTGACCGACTGCCACTGTCAGTACCTCTCATAAGTTTAATAAACCAACGTCTCTACCCACTGGGCCACTGGGTGACTTCTTCGGAACAGACAAACACTGTGTGAGTGCCCTCGCACATTTGGGGCTTCCACATTACCCCACCAAAAAACCCTCTGGGCTCAACCTGCAAAATTAGTTCTGGCTCAGCTCCACAGAAACAGAATTGATGAGGCCAGATGAGAAACCCAGTCAAGGGGCAAACATACACTATTTCGTGCAATTTTCACAGCAACCATTCCTGATTTTCTGCTGTTTCTTTTTCTTTTTTATTTTGTTTGTTTTTATCTTGATTTTCTCTTCAATTACAAAAATAGTTCTGGCTGGTTTTCAAAAACATACATCAATGCACATGTTCTCAAAAGGGGTGAGTGATGTCTCCCCCAATGAGGCCAAAGTTGGTTTTTGGAAAGAGATCTTTAAAAACTTTACTCCTTTATGTATAAGACACATGTACATATACATATAATACATATATAGATATACGGTATATTGGAAGTATTAAAATTTCATGGGAAGGTAGTGTGATTTGTTTTTCAAAATCTTTAAAAGGCAGTGCAGCCTCTCAGCATTCAGCTTCCCCGTCATCATCATCATTGTTATCACTGTCATCATTACCATCATACTCATCATACCACCACCACCACCAACATCATTATCACCATCATCATCACTACCACCACCATCATCATCATCAATAGTATCATCAAAACTCTTCGCTGATTAAATTCAGGGCAGAATAAGGGGTGCTAATGGTTAATACCAATGCCAGCACCCCAAAGGAACAAGTCCACATTCCTACATTTGATGTCCACAAGCCTCCTACTCCTTCTGATGAAGCCTTCCATTCAACAAGTCCCACGGTCTCAAACTCCCAAGATTCCCATCCATTATCACTAACAGAAATTATCTTGCTCGTTAATTATTTTAAAGGCAACAGAGAATACTGTTTAAGCACACAGATTCTGGAGTCAAAATGCTTGGGTTTAAAAATCTGGCTTGATTCATCAATTACTGACTGGCCTTGGGAAAGTTATTTCATCTCTTTTTGCATCAGTTTCTTCCTCTGTAAAATAGGGTTCAATTGTACAATAGTAGAGGAAATGAGTGCTTGATACTCAGAAAGTATTCCCCATTCTTACATTTGAACCAATGACCAAAATTCACAAGATGTAGAAGGAAACCAGCAACATGGAAGATAAGCAAAGCAAAGACAAACTGACACCTGAAGAAAGAGAAATAATACAGACAGGAAGGCTCCGTCTCATTGTTCAGGTCTCAGCCCAAATATCACTCCCTCAGAAATGTCTTTCCTGACTTTCCTCTTCAATATAATCCTCAGTCACATTCTATAACAACTTCTTTCATAGCACTTACCACTACTGAAATTCTTTTGTTCACTTATTATCTGAGGCAACGTAGTACAGTAGTGATAAATCATACAGTCTCTGGAGTCAGGCTGCCTGGTTTTAAATCCTGGTTCTCTCCCTTGTTGGCCAAGTAGTCGGACAAGTGATTTTATCTCTTTTGCCTCAGTTTTCTCCTATTTAAATGGGGATATCATGACCCAATCACATAGAAATTTTGTGAAGATTAAATCTATTCTATGTTTACAGAACTCAGTGCTAAGTAGATGGCTGCTATTGCCATTCACGGCTTCTCTTTTGTCTGTCCCACCTGCTAACATATCAGTCCCATGAGCGCAGGAACCTTGTCTATTTGCTCACTGCTATATCCTCAGTGCCTACAACAGCACCTGATATACAGTAGGTGCTCATGAAAATGCACATCAAATGAATGGCTGTGAAGAAAATATGCTCTGACAGATGGAATTCCCTGAGCTGAGGGATTTTGTCAGGGGTCCCCAAATGAAGGTGTCTGCAGTGTCCAGCCTAGCATTAAGATCTCTTAGCTTTTCCCTGCAGCCTATTTCCAACCCAGTCTTCTCTCAGGCTCCATTCAGACTCACACTCACCCCAGAAGAGGAGCAGGCTGAAGCCTTGCATTGTGCTGTGTTTCTGTGTTCAAAGAGAACCTTTTCTCCTTACCCTGGGTTTTCAGTAACAGAAGGTGTGGAAAGAGGGGAGGGTGGAGCCAAAGTTACTCAATGCTGCTAGAACATCACAACCCTTTTTGCTGAGCCTGCCACTAAAAAACAGCATAGCAAATTCATAACCTTCCCCTTTCTCTGCAATGAAGACAAGTTGATCTGACTAGTGTGTACTGTTTCTCCTCTCTCTCTCTTTTCTCTCCCCACCAACATCTGTCCCCCATCTCTCATCACTTTCTTTTATTGCACCCAATAAACAAGCTTCCATCTCATGCCCTCAATGAAGCAAGACCCAAACTTAAGGGTCTCTTTCCAGCTTGCCCTGTAAAAGCACCATGTTCCAGGAACTGTGATAGGCACATTGCCAGCAAAATTTAATTTCATTATCATGTCAAGCTCACAAAGTAGGGATTCCCCTCCTTCTCCTGCCCCCAGGAAAAAAAAAAAAAAAAGAACTGAGGAGACATAACTTGTCCAAGATAGCTCAAGCCTGAGATTTGAACCCAGGACCTTCTGACTTCAAGGTCCTGAGCTTTAACCGTTTCATCTTCCTTTAGCTTTCAACTCTGTCTAACCACTGTACAGCAACACTCCCACCCCACTGCCAGGCCCCCAACCCAACACACACACACATACACACACACACACACACACACACACACACACACACACAATCTCATAAAGATGGAGGTCTAGTAATATCTTAATTAGGGCCCCCCAAAAATGCAGACCTTGAGACGAGGATTCTAATGAAAGTAGTTTACTAGGGAGATGACCCCAGAAAGTGCCATCCGGGAAGGAGGGAAGTGAAAGAGGGAAGTAAAAAGCCAATAGTGGGTATGTTACCAAACAAGTCACACAGTGAGAAAGTGGAGCTTTATCTCACCGGTGACCTCTGGGAGAACCCATAGAACATACTCCTCAGAGTCACCCTGGCTGGGGGTTATTGTCCGTTGTTGGTTGAGGCTTGCTTTCAGAGGGTGTCAACTCCATGACACTTCTGGCCTGGCCTCCAAGCAGATAGAATGAGCTCCAGTTGATACAACCCTGTTGATAACAAAATGTGGCTGCTGACAGATGCCAGGCTAGAGTACACTGAAGTGTTAAGGGTCATGTGTGTGAGCAGGCACTGATAGCATCTGCTACACACTACACAGGAGGTGCAAGGATCATTTTTTTTATTCCCCCTTTTGCTCTGTGCAAAAGAAAATTCTCACCATGGGGGTATTATCACCAAAGAAGATTTGTCAATGACTTTCTGTTTGTGCATTGAGGGACCCTGCCTGCTAAGGCAGCAATTATGAGTTAGCACGAAAATTCAGAAAATTCTACCAGGGAGGAGGATAAAAATTGCTGAATTGTGATTTAAAGACGCACTGGGTAATGAACACAGATCTGGAACCAGAGTCCCATCTCCACCACTTGCCTCAACATTCTCATCTGTACAGTGGACCCTTCGATAGCAGGATTGACCTCCTGGGACTGATGTGAGCATCAGAGAGGTTGTCACATTCGACATGCCTAGAACAGAGCCTGGCACACAGAAAACACCCTGAGCGTTGGCTATCATGGTGATTGGAACTGGAATCAGACAGATGTGGGATCAAATTTTGGCTCTGCCTTGTATTACCAAAGTGACCATGGGAGGTGATTCACCTCTCTGAGCCTCAGTTTCTAACCTGGAGAACAGAGAGATAATGATTATCCCTTTCCGAAAGGATCCTTGTGCAGGAGATGCAGGAAAGTGCTCCACACATGGCCTGGCAGTTAGTAGGTAGCATGAGCTCAGCAAACAGGGTTGGCCATGGTTGCTAGACATATCCGATAGTCTGCTCCTGACACCCCACGGTGGTGGGGAAAGACAGGTTTGTCCTCCGCATTGTAAGATGCAGGAAGCCAGAGGCGAGGAATTCATTACCTGGCCTGAGGAAGTCTGACCCAGCCTGGGGGTTGAGGGAATGGCCTGCTGAACGAGATGTTGTCTAGGCTGACTCCTGAGCAGGAGCTGAACAAATTTAGCAGAAAAGATGATGCAAGAAGTAAACACACAAGAAGCAATGGCCCGTTAAGTTTAATGAAAGCTGCTATCTGAGAGGGAACCTATTCATATGTCTACAACGTCAGGGTTCCTTCTAGATTTTCTACAACACAGAAACACCAGGTCTGACTTGGTGGCTTGTTATCCCTGGTCTATCTTGACCCCATTTCCCCTAGTTGAGATGTGAGATCTATGTGTTCGCTTTCCTTCTTTTTCTTTTATTTCTTTAATTGGCAAATAAAAAAATTGTATATATATTTATAGTGTACAACATGATGTTTTGAAATAGAACTACCCAGCAAAGCTACCCCCAGATTCCTGACCTTCAGAAACTGTCAGAAAATAAGTTTGTTGTTTTAAGCGGCCACATTTTGGAGTAATTTGTTATACAGCAAAAGATAATACACCTAGAAG
The DNA here is from genome assembly GCF_027409185.1 of Cynocephalus volans. Lineage (NCBI taxonomy): Eukaryota > Metazoa > Chordata > Mammalia > Dermoptera > Cynocephalidae > Cynocephalus > Cynocephalus volans. Next base: position 98,610,994 of record NC_084469.1, on the reverse strand, counting down.
CAGTTTTAAAATATGCATACGGTGTGGAATTGTTAAACTGAGCTAGTTAACATATGCAGCACCTCACATACTCAGCATTTTTTGTGATGAGGACACTTAAAGTCTACTCTCCCAGCAATTTTCAGCTATCCAATACATTGTTATTAACTATAGTCACCGTGTTGTAAAATAGATCTCTTGAAGTTACTCCTCCTGTCTAACTGAAATGTCATATCCTCTGACCAAGATTTCCCCAACCCTTCTCCTCCCATTGTCTTCTTAAAATACGTCTGATGGTGGGATGCTGAGCATGGGGAAAGGTCTTAGATGCCCAAATATGCACTTGGAGACTCACCATGAGAATAAAAAAGAGGATTTTAGCTCTGCAGAAAGCACAGGTGTGCCTCTCTCCTCCCATCTCCCATCTCCTGGTGACGTTACCACCACCTCCCACTAACCCCGCTCATTCCCTATGGGGTAATGTTCCAATAGGAGCAACTGTTATGGACTTGTACTTTCTTTTACAGTCTTTGTTCAATGTATCCAGGAGTGTGGACCCTAGAGGCAGAAAGACCAATGTGGTTGTTTTAACATATGTCCAGAAATTATTTGATACTCCACCCTTCGAGCAGCAGAGCCTAATTCCTCTCTCCTTGAGTGTGGATTGGATTTAGGGTCTTGCTTCTCATAAACAGAAAAAGAGGGTGTGACATTGTATGACATCCAAGACTAGGTCAAATGTATCATTGTGGCATTCCTCCTTGTTTTTTCTTTTCAGGATGGGATTCAGTTAAGGATCTTGAGTTGAAGAGATTATCCCGGGTTATCCGAGTGGCCCAATATCCTCACAAAGGTCCTTATAAGAGGGAGGTAGGAGGGTTGGAGAGATGATAGATAGAAATAGATTGATGTATATATATATAGAGAGAGAGAGAGAGGTGACTGCAGGGAGGGGAAGCCAGCTGTCATGTTGTGAAGGTGCTCAAGTGCTGTGGAGAAACCCACATCAGGAGGAACTGAGGCCTCCCACCAAGAACCATGTGACTGAGCTGACTTGGAAGCATCTCTTCCAGCCCCGGTTGAGCTTTTGGATGAGACAGCCCCAGCCAACAGCTTGACCATAATCTCGAGAGACCCTGAGCCAGAACTACCCAGTTAAATCACCCCCAGATTCCTGAACCTCAGACACTGTCAGAAAATAAAAATTTGTTGTTTTAAGCTGCTAAGTTTTGGAGTAATTTGTTACACAGACAGAAATAACTAACACCTAGAAGCTGTCTGCACCATCAGTAAAATGAGGAAAATAATGTGTCTGCTTTATAGGGTTTTGAGGTTTAATGTGATACAGTCACAAAACCTTGCCTCCCACAGATAAAATGCTCAGTAATGTTAGTTATTACTGCTATTATTATTATGGGTTTTAGTCCATTTCTGTTGCTTATAACAAAATACCTGGAACTGGGTAATTTAGAAAGAAAACAAAATTTATTGCTTACAGTTTCAGAGGCTGGGAAGTCCAAAGTCCAGGGAACACATCTGGTGAAGGCTTTCTTTGGTGGCGACTTCAGTGACAGCAGGGTATCACGTTGCAAAAGTGGTGGAGCAGAGAGAGAGCAAGAGAGAGAAAGATAGACTCTCCTCTTCCTTTAGAACTCTCAGAACCACAACTCTGACCACCGTTGTTAATCCATTCACTATGGCGTGGTCCACAATCCAATCACCTCTTCAAGACTCCACATTTCAATGACCATAATAGGATTTCCCACCCTCTTAACAGTCACAGAGGGGATCAAACTTCTAATACATAAAACTTGGGGGACACAATTCAGGCTTCAGTCATTTTGGGGGCACATAATTCATTCCACTACATTATGGCACTGTGCTAACTGGTCATAGCTACTCAGAGAAGAAACACTGATACCAGCAAAAAATTGAACTGGAGAAGTCAACAAAGTTGATATCATGCAGGAACTTATAACTTGGATGAAAGGGTTTTGACTTCATCTTCAAGGCAATAGAAGGGAGTTCAGTAAGGAAGTCACAATCTCAGGTTGTCATTTTACAACACTTGCGCTGTGTGGGGTCGGTGTTAAACAGGATGGGGTCATGGGCTGCTAAGGGTTAAATGTGTCCCCCAAAGGCTCATGTGTTGGGAACTTCATCTCCGTTGTAACAGTGTTAGGAGGGTGAGAAATCCAATTACGGTATTTGAAAGGCAGGGCCTTTAAGAGGTGATTAGATTGTGAAGACAGTGCCCTTGTGAGTGGACTGATCCATTCATGGAGTAATGGGCATTGTTCTGATGACTTTATAAAGACAGCAAGTGAGAAGATTAGCTCTCTTGTTCAGCCCATTATTGCCATATGACACCCTGGTCACCACAGGACCTTGGAGAGAGCTCCCACCCAGAAGAAGGCTCTCACCAGATGTGCCCGCCGGACCGTGGACTTCCCAGCCTCCAGAACTGTAAGAAATAAATTTCAGTTCTTTATAAGTTACCCAGTTTCTGGTATTCTGTTATAAGCAACAGAAACAGACTACTACATGGGTAGACAGGGAGACGGGGGGAGGGAGGAAGTCAGGAGGTAGGAACAACAGAATTTGGGGTAGACACAGATGCAGAGTATAAAGTAGGAGAAGGAGTTGAAATTTGGAAGTTGGACTAAACAATCAGAAGGTTTTCTGATTAAGCCCAGATACCTCCTGGGGATGGGATGGGATGAGTTCCCTGTGGCTGCTACAACAAACTGCCACAAACTTGGTGGCTTGAAGAAACACAAATTTATTATGTTACTGGTCTGAAGGTCAAAGTCCTAAATAAGTTTTATGGGGCTAAAATCAAGACGTCAGCAGGGCTGCACTTTCTCTGGAAGCTCTAGGAAAGAATCCATTCCTTGTCAGTTCCAGCTTCTGGAGGCCACCTGCATTCTTTGGCTCATGGCACCTTCTTCCATCTTCAAAGTCAGTAATGTAGCATTTTCAAATCTCTCTCTCTGTCTCTGTTTCTCAATCTCTCAATCTCTCTCTGAGCCTCCTGCCTCCCTCTTATAAGGATCCTCATGAGGATATTGGGCCACTAGGATAGTCCCAGATAATCTCTTCATCTCAAGATCCTTAACGGAATCCCATCCACAAAGTTCTTTTTGCCACGGAAGAGAACATAGTCCCAGGTTCTGGGGTTAGGATGCGGACCACTCGTGGAGGGGAGCACATTATTCTACCTACCACAGGTGGCATTTTTGGTCCTGATGAGCAATTGAGGACACCAGGTTTCAGATACCCTTCAAACCCAAAAGAAGTGACCAAAGCTATAAGGCCTGGACTGCAGATGTCCTGCAGAGTTAAGGGGACGAGAAGGGGAAGGACAGAGCAGAGAAAGATCTGGTCAAGCTGTTTGCAAAAACCTAGAGTCTTGTGACTTTCCCAGCAAAGGGGAAAGCAAGGGACAATTCAGATTGAAGAAGTCAGGCTGGAGGAACGAGAGACATTACTCACTTTCACACTGAATGGGGGACGGATGAGGAATTTAGGGGATATCAGGGGGATCTTTAAGGGATATCATGCTCCTCCAGTACTCTAAACCCTTCTATGGCTCCCTACTGCCTTCAGCATAAAGTCTGGGTTTACTAATATGACACTGAAGACCCTACATAGTCTTACTCTGGTCTCCCTGTCTTGCTTCTTTGCTCCTCAGTCCCCCCAAAACCTTAGCCACCCTAAACAAATGGAAGCCCTTGTAGTGAATACCATTAATGTCTTTCCCAGCCACCTTTTACCATCTGGTGCACCCATCCCCCAGCTGCCGTGAGCACTGCCCACGAGTAGCTCACAGCTTCCCCCTTCTCCAGGGAACTGCCCCCAATGGAACAGCTGCAAAGAAACCTCAGACCCAGGCCACAGCCAGTAACTGATGGTCACAGAGGTGCCAACGGCCAGCCCTTTGCCTTCAAGTTGAGATCAACTCGCTGGCACCATTCATGTTCCATAGCTCCCCGTGGGACAGGGCCGAGGCAAGACTTCAGCTGAGACAACCTCCTTGCTTAACCCCTTCCCCTCCCCTCCTGATTCCCTCACCCCTCTTCTGCTGAGAGCTCCACCCCCCAATGCCCTTCGTGCACTCAAATCTTCACAGTAAGGTTTGCTCCAAGCTCTCTCTCCACCCCAGGTCTGAAACGCATGCTCATCTCAGATCCTATGCATCGTTCCAGTGTAAACATCACCTCCTCCAGGAAGCCTTCCTTGACTCCCACTTCAGGATCAAGAGTCTCCTCAATTGCTTCTTCCATGCCAACATTCAGTGATGATCTAGGCCTGTCCTAATGTCTGTTTCCCTCAAAAGACTGGGAACGTCCACAGGGTAGGGAAGGAATTTTGATTTCTGATGTATCCTAGAAACTAAAGAAATAAATGAGAAAGAAGAAAGAAAGAGAAACAAACGAATCTCATGATCTACCGACCCCCTCCCCACTGCCCCAGAAAGAAGACCAGGACTTTGAGGGGATGAGAGGTGGATAGCAGCTGTCTTCTGGCTGAATGGAAGAGACAGGGGTCCTGCGAGGGAGGTGACTGCTGAGGGGCAACGCCAGATTTTCCTAAAAAGTGTTCACCCTTTATCTACAGCTCCTAAGGCTCTTTGAAGGGGGTAGTGGTTTGTCAGAGGTCCCCAAAACCGCCCCAGGTTCAGTGATTTTCTAGGAAGATTCAGCACGTTGTTATACTCATGGCTACAATTTATAACAGCAAAAGGATACAAAGCAAAACTCAACAAAGAGAAAAAGGCACATGGATTGAAGTCCAGAGGAAACCAGGCAAGCACCAAGGGTCTTCTCCCAGTGAAGTCACACGGAGCACAGTTAATTCCTCCAGCAACTACAGTACTTGCAACAACAGGTGTGAAATGTTATCTACTGGAGAAGCTCATTAGGGACTCAGCGCAAAGTTTTTTCCCCCCGGAAAGAAAGCAGGTGTTCAGCATGAACCACATGGTTGGCCCAGCATAGTCACCGTGAGCCACACTTACGAGCTCTAGGGACAATGGGAACCATCCCCAAATCCAAATTCCCAGACCCCATCAAGAGCCAACCATGTTAACTCTTTTTTGCACAGGTGATACCCAAAGTATAGAATGAACTTGGAAAAAAAACTATGTTAAGTGAAGTTAAGCCAGGCACAGAGAAATGCTGCATGTTCTCACTCATAAGAGACGCTGGCTATAAATAAGCAAACAGGTAAACAATAACTATAATAATAAGTTGAGCTTTCAGAAGGAGAGAGCAGAACTGTGGTTACTAGAGAGGGCAAGGGGGAAGTGGGACTAGTGAGAGGTTGCTTAATGGACACATATAGCAGCCAGATATGCAAAATAAGTTCTAAGGGTGTGTAGTCGAGATAGGCATCTATAATCAACAATAATTTGCTGCATGTTACCAAGTGGCTAGAAGAGAGGACATCAAATGTTCTCACCACAAAGAAATGATTAAGTTTTGTAATGAGAATAATCCCCCTGATTTGATCACCCATTGTATACAGGTATTGAAATATAACTTCAAACCTCACAAGTGTGTATGATCAGTGCATTTTGCATTTCAATTAAAAAATTTTTTAAAAATGAATGAAAACCAGAGTTACAGAATACCTGGTCAAGGCAGAGCACTGACCAATCAGAATAGACACTGGCTGTGATCCTAAGGCAAGGTCCAAGGGGCAACTCTTATGCCAGGCACTAGCCCATTACGGATGGATCATAGGATGTCTTAGCATAAAGGCTGGACACAGAGTGGACTTGGAGTCATGACTACGTACCACCTGAAATGGAAGGTTTTCCATATTTTAGCCATTCTCCACCTAGGTGCTCACCCAAGAAAAATAAAAACATGCAGTAGTCCCTCTTATCTGTGGTTTTGCTTTCAGCCAGCTGTATACATAACCCACCCGTTAGTCATCCTGACATCATCTGCTCCTGACATCAACCATCAGTACCACCACGGCTCGATGATTTGGCATCATCAGAATGAAGTGGATGATCGTCATTATGTCGTATCAGAAAGTTAGCAATAGCCTCAAGCTACGTCACAATGCCCATGTCATTCGTCTCATCACATAAGCATTTTATCATCTCAAATCCTCACAGGAAGGGTGAATATAGTACAGTAAGATATTTTGAGAGAGAGAGAGAGAGCACATTCACATAATTTTCATTACAGTATATTGTTATCAGCACTCTATTTATTATTAGTTTTGTTGTTAATCTTTTACGATGCCTAATTTATAAATTACACCTTATCATAGGGATATAGGTATAAGGAGAAAAAAAAGTATAATATATAGAGTTTGGTACTATCCACAGTTTGGGGCACCCACTGGGGGGTCTTGGAACAATATCCCCCGCAGATACTGTATATCCACAAAATGACTCATATACAAATGTTTACAGCAGATTTTTGACAAACACTGGAAATAATTGAAATGCCCATCTCTAGGTGATGTATCTATACAATGAAGATATGAGCCACTGATATACTCAATACCATGGATGAATCTCAAAGACATCCTGCTGAGAAAAATAAGCCAGACACGGAAAAATAAATACTAAAAGAATTTTGTGTTAGTCATTTCTCCAGAGACACAAAACCAATAGGAGAGAGAGAGAGAGAAATTTTAAGGAACTGCCTTGTGCAATTGCTGATTTGCAAGTCTAAAATCCATAGGGCAAGCCAACAGCCTGAAGACTCAGGTAAGAGTTGATACTGCAGTCTTGACTCTGAAGGCTTGAAACTCAGGCAAAAATTCTGTATTTCTATGTAACAGTTTGGAGGCAGAATTTCTTCTTCTTGGGGAAACCTCAGTTTTTGCTCTTAAGGCCTTCAACTGATTAGGTGAGGCCCACCCACGTTATGGAGGGTAAATCTGCCTTACTTAAAATCAGCGGACTATAACTGTTAACCATATCTTTAAAATGCCTTCCTGGGGCTAGCTCAGTTGGTTAGAGCACAGAGTTACAATGCCAAGGTCAAGGGTTCAGATCCCCATACTGGCCAGAAACGAAAAAAATAAAATAAAATGCCTTCTAGCCAAGTTGAAGCAGGAAATTAACCATCACAAGCCTATGCATATGAAATTCTAGAAAATGCAAACCATATATAGTTGGGAGAGGGAGCAAATCAATGGCTGCCTAGGGCCAGAGGTGAAGAGAGGGATGGCTTACAACAATACTTGCGGAAATTTAGGGGGATGATAGAAATGTATCTAGGTTGTGGCAGTAGTTGTTAAGACTTCAAATTTTATACTGCAAAAGGATGCAGTTTGTTACTAAATTACTCAATAAAGTTGATAAATTGGCTCCAGAGTAGAGTACTACCATTCTGCTGAATTATTTTATGGTGCATGCTAAATGAATGGGCCAAATTATTTTATTGTGCATGCTACATAAAGGAACCTATAAACATGCATTTTGAGTTTCTCCAGTGAAATGTCTCTCAAACTTGTTTTCATATAGAGTTAATCGACGAGATCACTGTGCACATTGTACAATTATACAATTGTTGATCATTGTACAATGAGATCAATGCTACATAAAAGCAAATGATGCTGCTTAGAAAGCTAAGCAACAAGCTAGCTGTCTATTTCCTCCAAAACAAAAATGAAGCAACAAAAACTGGTGCAGTTTCTGTCTTTAGCTGCACCCTGACTGAAGAAATATGTGCAAGGATTTCTGGCTGAACTCCAAGCCAGTTCCCCGAATAGTTTACTTATTGTTCCATCTCACAAGAGGCCAAAGAAAGAACTAGAGGAACTGCTACCCTTGACCACCTTTGGACACTACCAGACATAGACCCAGAAGAGGATGTGGAAGTGCAGAAGACCGAAGAGGAAAACAAGAAATCATCACATTTGCTTCCCAAAGACAGGGCCCCTGAGCCCATGGAAACAGGGACCTGAATTTAAAGGAAGTGGGTCTCAATCCAGAGAAGAAAGCAAGTGGGCCTCCACGCCTAAGGCTCTGAGAAAAAGAGGGTTCTGGAAGGGAGAGGAACCTCAAAAGGTGGCAGCCTAAATATGGTGCAATATATTCTGCAAACTTAGAGGACTATCTTTTCTGGCAGATAGAACTTGTTTCATTATATTAGTCTGCTGGGGCTGCCTAACAAAGCACCACAGCCCGGGTGGCTTACAAAACAGAAATTTATTGTCTCACATTTCTGGAGTCTAAAAATCTAAGATCAAGGTTTGGGCAGGGTTGATTCTTTCTGAAGCCTATCTTGTTGGCTTGTAGATGGCTGTCTCTGCGTTACCGCATGGTCATCCCTCTGTGCGTGTCTGTGTTCTAATCTCCTTTTCTTATGAGGACATCAGTCATAATGGACTGGAGACCACCCTACAGATCTCATTTTTACCTAATTTTCCTCTTTAAAAACCCTACCTTCTAGCTGGCTGGTTAGCTCAGTTGGTTAGAGTGCAGCCCTATAACACCTTGTAAGGGTTTGGATCGCTGTACCAGCCAGCTGTCAAAAAAATAAAAAATAAAAACCTATTTTCAAACACAGTCACATCATTGGATACTGGAGCTGAGGGCTTCAGTATATGAGTTTGTGGAGTGAGGACACAATTTAGCCCATAACACTCACGTTTCAGCTCCAAGCACTTACTGTTCATCCTTAACATGAGACTTAGCCTGTCTGAACGTCAGTGTTGTCATCTACTCAAAAATATATACAGCTGGCCCTCTGTGTCCACGGGTTCTGCAGATCAAAAATAGTCAGAAAAGAAAGAACAATAAAAAATAACAATACAACAAGAAGAAATAACACAAATTTTAAAAACAATACAGTATAACAACTATTTACATAATATTTACATTGTATGAGGTATGATAAGTAATCTGGGATGATTTATAGTATACAGGAGGGTGTGCATAGGTTCTATGCAAATGCTATACCATTTTCTATCAGAGACTTGAACATCTGTGGACGTTGCTATCTGTTGGGCGGAGGTCCTTGTACCTCAAAGTTGCCACTCCATCCTGACAACAAGTCAAAAGCTGAACAGACTGAAAAATCAACAACTCTTCTTAGATCCATGCAAGAGGGAAGATGCAGAGCAAACTGGTCCCCCCCCAAGATGGCAATAACCAGCAGGTGTATATAGGGAGTCATGGCTTATTGGAGTGGAAATCACTGTGGGAACCAGTGCTGAAGCTGGAAACCCTTAACTGAACTGACGAATTGCCGGAGGTTTAATGTGAAGAGGTCAGGGGGGCCCACACTTGTGTGAGCTTTATCTCCAGGAACTCAACCAGGTCCTCACGATAAATATCAGAGAAAAATGCCCTTATGCTTAAGATAGGAGGGGCTGGGGAAGGAAACATTTCAAAATATGCCATAGCATTCTTTTCTTAATGATAAAGCCTGTTCTTAGGAGAAACTAGTTAACTAGAGCCTAACATGCTAGGGTTTTAGTAGAGCTTAAATGATCTTGGGGAAGGGAAATGCCCAACTCTGTTCATCTCTGACCTTCTATGTGGGGAAGGGGAAATACCCAAATCCAGGAAGCTATAGCCTTTCATATGGGAGTAGGTAAATTCCTGGCACCAGTCTACTCTAGCTATGCTGTCCCACCTAAGTGAGGAGAAAAAAACTGAGAAACACTTGTGACATTCACAGTCTAGAGGCACAGGCTCACTAAAAGACTGAGAACTGATTATAGCACTATAGAACGTTTCCCCTCCCCCACACCTTACTACCACATTACTAAAGGTCTGCTTACCAAAGTTTCTTTTCCTTGGTACATCATGTTCAGCTATCAAGAAAAAATTACAAGGTGTACTAAAAGACAAATACACATATACACACAATTTGAGAAGATAGCATTAGAACCAGGCATGGCAGGGATGTTGGAATTATCATACAAAGAATATAAAACAACTCTAATTAATATACTGAGGTCTCTGATGGATAAAGTAGGCAGCATGCAAGAACAGATGAGCAATGTGGGCAAGGACATGGAAATCCTAAGGAAAAAAACAAAAAGAGATGCTAGAGATCAAAAACACTAATAAAAATGAAGAATGGCTTTGGTGAACTTATTAGCAGACTAAACAAGCTGAGGAAAGAATCTCTGACCTTGAGGATATGTTAATAGAAATCTCCAGAAATGAAAAGCAAAGAGAACAAAGACTGGAAGAAAATGAACAGATATACGAGGACTATGTGACAATTACAAAGATGTAAATACATGCAATGGGAATACCGGAAGGATAAGAAAGTGAGAAAAGGAATAGGAAAAATAAGACAAGGATGCCCACTCTCACCATTCCTATTCAACATAGTGTTGGAAGTACTAGCCAGATCAATCAGAGAAGAGAAGGAAATAAAGGGCATCCAGATTGGAAAAGATGAAGTCAAACTGTCCCTGTTTGCAGATGACATGATCCTATATATCGAACAGCCTAAAACCTCTACAAAAAAACTCTTGGAATTGATAAATGATTTCAGCACAGTAGCAGGATACAAAACCAACACAGAAAAATCAGTAGCATTTCTTTTCTCCAATAGTGAACATGCAGAACGACAAATCAAGAAAGCCTGCCCATTTGCAATAGCCACCAAAAAAATAAAATACTTAGGAATTGAGTTAACCAAGGATGTGAAAAATCTCTATAATGAGAACTACAAACCACTGCTGAGAGAAATTAGAGAGGATACAAGAAGATGGAAAGATATCCCATGCTCTTGGATTGGAAGAATCAACATAGTGAAAATGTCCATACTACCCAAAGTGATATACAAATTCAATGCAATCCCCATCAAAATTCCAAAGACATTTTTCTCAGAAATGGAAAGAACTATCCAGACATTTATATGGAATAATAAAAGACCACGCATAGCCAAAGCAATGCTGAGCAAAAAAAATAAAGCTGGATGCATAACACTACCTGACTTTAAGCTATACTACAAAGCTATAATAACCAAAACAGTATGGTACTGGCATAAAAACAGACACACTGATCAATGGAATAGAATAGAGAATCCAGAAATCAACCCACGCACTTACTGCCATCTGATCTTTGACAAAGGCACCAAGCCTATTCACTGGGGAAGGGACTACTTCTTCAGCAAATGGTGCTGGTATAACTGGATATCCATATGCAGGAGAATGAAACTAGACCCATACCTCTCACCATATACTAAAATCAACTCAAAATGGATTAAGGATTTAAATATACACCCTGAAACAATAAAACTTCTCAAAGAAAACATAGGAGAAACACTTCAGGAAATAGGACTGGGCACAGACTTCATGAATACGACCCCAAAAGCATGGGCAACCAAAGGAAAAATAAATAAATGGGATTATATCAAACTAAAGAGCTTCTGCACAGCAAAAGAAACAATTAACAGAGTTAAAAGACAACCAACAGAGTGGGAGAAAATATTTGCAAAATGTACATCTGACAAAGGATTAATATCCAGAATATATAAGGAACTCAAACAACTTTACAAGAAAAAAACAAGCAACCCAATTAAAAAATGGGAAAAAGAGCTAAGTAGGCATTTCTCTAAGGAAGGTATACAAATGGCCAACAGACATATGAAAAAATGCTCAACATCACTCAGCATCCGGGAAATGCAAATCAAAACCACACTGAGATACCATCTAACCCCAGTTAGGATGGCTAAAATCCAAAAGACTCTAAATGATAAATGCTGGCGAGGTTGTGGAGAAAAAGGAACTCTCATACATTGCTGGTGGGACTGCAAAATGGTGCAGCCTCTATGGAAAATGGTATGGAGGTTCCTCAAACAATTGCAGATAGATCTACCATACGACCCAGCTATCCCACTCTTGGGAATATACCCAGAGGAATGGAAATCATCAAGTCGAAGGTATACCTGTTCCCCAATGTTCACCGCAGCACTCTTTACAATAGCCAAGAGTTGGAACCAGCCCAGATGTCCATCATCGGATGAGTGGATACGGAAAATGTGATACATCTACACAATGGAATACTACTCAGCTATAAAAACGAATGAAATATTGCCATTTGCAACAACATGGATGGACCTCGAGAGAATTATATTAAGTGAAACGAGTCGGGCACAGATAGAGAAATACCACATGTTCTCACTTATTGGTGGGAGCTAAAAATTAATATATAAATTCACACACACACACACACAAAAAAAAAAAAAACGGGGCGGGGAAGAAGATATAACAACCACAATTACTTGAAGTTGATACGACAAGCAAACAGAAAGGACATTGTTGGGGGGGAAGGAGGAGAGGGAGGAGGGAGGGAGGTTTTGGTAAGGGGCAACAATAATCAACCACAATGTATATCGACAAAATAAAAGTTAAAAAAAAAAAAGAAAAGAAATAGGAAAAATATTCTTAGTAACAATAAGAGAGAATTTTCCATCTATTAATATCAAGCAATAGATTCAGGAAGCTCAGAGAATACCAAGCAAGATAAATGCCAAAAAAAACTACACATAGGCCTATCATTTTCAAACTACAGAAGATCAAAGATAAATAAAAAATTCTGAAAAAGGCCAGAGAGGGGAAAAAAATCTTACCAAAGAGAAACAAAGACAAAAATTACTTTCAACTTGATCTTTAGAATCAATGCAATCCCAATCAAAATCCCAGCAAGTTATTTTGTGGATGACTTAGTCTGTGCTGATATAACTAAATATCTGAGACTGGGTAATTATAAACAACAGAAATTTATTTCTTGCTATTTTGGATTCTAGAATTCAAGATCAAGGCACTGGCAGGTGCCTTGTTTCTCCTTCCAGGTTGGCACCTTGTTGCTGTGTCCTTCGGAGGGAATGAAGGTGTGTCCTCACACGGTGGAAGGGCAGAAGGGCAAAGGCGGCCTAATGAGTCCCCTCCAGCTCTTTTATAAAGCACTAATCACATCCAGGAGGGTATGGGTCCGCATCGCCTAATCACCTCCTAAAGGCCCCATCTCATGGTACCGTCGCATTGGGGATTATGTTTCAACATGAATGTTGCAGGGGACACAAACATTCCCATGGCAGTGCATATCAACAAACTGGCTCTAAAATTTATAAGGAGAGGCAAAGGACCTATAATAACCAATACAATATTGAAGGAAAATAAAGCTCGAGGACTGACACCAAGTTGAAGACTTACTATAAAGCTACAGCCATCAAAACAGTATGCTCCTGACAAAGGAATAGACAAATAGATCAATGGGACAGCATAGAAAACCCAGAAATAGACTCACATAATCAACTGATCATTGACAAAGGAGCAGAAACAATACAATGGAGCAATGATAGTCTTTTCAACAAATGGATCTGGAACAACTGGACATCCACATGCAAAAAAATTAACCTAGACACAGACCTTTCATCCTTTACAAAAATTAACTCAGAAAAACAAAATGGGAAAAAAAAAAAAAAGAGGAAAAGAAACAAAAACAAAAGAACAAAAAAGAAAGAAAAAAGTTAACTCAAAATGGATCATAGACCTAAATGTAAGACACAAAACTATAAAACTCCTAGAAGATAACATAGGAGAAAACAGGTGACTTTAGGTATGACTATGGTGATGACCTTTTAGATACAACATCAAAGGCACCATCCATGAAAGAAATAATTGATAAGCCGGACTTCATTAAAATTTAAAACTCCTGCTCTGTGAAAGACAATGTCAAGAGAACAAGAAAAAAAGCCACAAACTGGAGAAAATGTTTGCAAAATGTATGTCTGATAAAGGATCGTTATCCAAAATATACAAAGAACTCTTAAAACTCAGCCGTAAGAACACACAACCCGATTAAAAAGTGAGCCCAAGACCTTAGCAGACACCTCACCAAAGAAGATCTACAGATGTCAAATAAGCATGTGAAAAGACGCTCCACGTTATGTCATCAGGGAAATGCAAGCAAAAGCAATGAGATACCACTATACGCCGATGAGAGTGGCCAAAATCAGTAACACTGACAGCAGGAAATGCTGACACGAATCTGGAGAAAGAGGAACTCTCTCATTCATTGCTGGTCACATGGCTTCTGAATTCGGCAGCCTCATTTCATAGCCTGCGCTCTTTGTCACCTCTCGATTTATTGCTCCACCGTGGATCTGGTTACCCACACCCGAAACTTCCCTCCTGCGTTCCATTCCCCTCACCCTGTCTATACACACACCTAGTCACGGAGTCCTGTCCATTCTCACCGCCTCCAGTTGTACCCTCTATAAGCCATTCCGTATGCTGCAGACACAAAAAGGCAACTGAAATGAAAAACTGACCCCATAACTCCTGAGCTTAAAGCCCTCCCATGACTCCCCACGGCCCCTATTTTAGCTCTTAACGTGGGCTGCAAGGCTCCACGTGATATTGTTCTTGAAATCCTCTCTAGCCTCGTGTCACACCGAGGATATCCCCACCTCTATGTGCCAGCAGCAACAAAATGCAACTTGTCTCTTTCACCCTCGGGCTTTTTCACATGCTGTCACTTCTCCCTAGAACACCGTTCCCATCCCCGATCCCTCTTCTCCTGGCTAACTCCTCTCACTTCAGATTCCACCCGGGGTCCCCATGAGATGTAACAGTGCTGACACCATGAAGCTCAGAGTCATGATCTAGCAGTGAAAATACACAGATCAACAGGTGACTCAACACCAGGTGATCAGAGTTGTCATGGGAATAGCTCCAGGAACAGAGCTGAAAGGAGACACATGACCCAGCCTGGGTGTGGAAGGCAGAGGAGGATTCCAGAGGAGGGGCTATCTGAGCTCCTAATGATATCAATAACAGCAGCAACAATTTATTAATCAAGAAATGGTTCTGAGAGCCTGACATGCATTCTATCCTTTGATCTTCAAAACAACTCTGTGAGGTAGTTTCAAACAGCAAGAGGCAGGGAGGGAGGGAGGGACAGATGGACAGAGGGAGGGAGGGATAGATAAATGGATAGATGGATAGATGAGTAGTTAAATGGGTGGGTGATGGATGAATGGATGTCTGAAAAGGGAAGAAGGAGGGAAGGAAGGAAAGAAAGAAAGAAGGAAGGATGGGCATAGATCCCATATAGCAAGAGGCTATACATCTACTAGGAGCTGGGCAGAGTTGAAGCTAAAGGTGTGAGGAGGTAGGAGACATTCTATGCAGATGGAACAGCCTCTGCAAAGGCTCCGAGGTCAGAGAGAGTCCAGTGCATTAAAAGAACCACAAATTGAGGACAGAGAGTTGTACACGTAAGATCATTAGGGTGGGCTCTAATCCAATTTTGCTGATATTGTCAAAAGAATTTGGACACAGACACGCACAGAGAGAAAACTGTGTGAAAACACAGGAAGAAGACAGCAATCTACAAGGCAAGGACAGAGACCTCAGAAGAAATCAACCCTATTGACACTTTGATATCAGACTTCCAGCCTCCAGAGTTGTGAGAAAATAAATTTCTGTCGTTTAAGCCACCCAGTCTGTGGTATTGTTTTAGCATCCCTAGCCAACTAATACAAGCTGTTAACTGGAATGCCTGCATGGAACCTCTCCATGCAGCGTGGGCTTCCTTACAATATGGCAGCCTTGGAGTGGTCAGGCTTCCTCCAAGGAGATTCAGGGCTCTGGGGGCGCAAGAAGAAAGTTTTCCCTCCTCTTAAAGTCTAATTCTGGGAGTTTCCCTGCAGTCTATTAAAGAAGCAAGTCCCAGAAACCAGCTGAAATTCAAAGGAAAAGGAATAAGTCTCCACCTCTTAAAAAGATAAGTGGAGGGAGGGCAGGAAGGAAGCCGTCTTTAATCTACTACAGACCTAGACTCAGACATGAACTGGAGATAGAAAATTTGAAGAGCAGAAAAATTATAGTCAGGGTGTGAATGAGATCTCTTAGTGGGTCGGAAGCTCACTAGTTGTTCATTAAGCTGTTTCCCTTTTATTCATAGGCATAGAGTTATAGCACATTTTCCAATCTCCTTGCACTCAGGTACGGTCATGTGACTAAGATTCAGCCCATGGGGTGCAGGAGGAAGTGATGTATGCCATTTCCAAGTGTGGTCCATACATACTTCCTGCCAGACAAAAGGAAAGCAGGGACTGAAACAGAAATCTGTATACCCATGTTCGAGGCAACTTCCACGGACAGATGAATGGAAAAACACAGCGTGGTCCATCCACACAATGAATTATGATTCAGCCATAAAAAGGAAGGAAATTCTAACACGTGCTACGTGCTACGACATGGATGAACCTTGAGGACATTAGACTCAGTGAACCAAGCCAGTCGCAAAAGGACAAACACCGTATGATCCCACTCACAGGAGGTCCCCGGAGTCGTCAGATCCACAGAGACAGAAAGTAGAATGGTGGGGGGCCAGGGGCTGGGGAGGGGGATGGGGACTGAGTGTTTAATGGGGACAGAGTTTCAGTTTGGGAAGATGGGAAAGTTCTGGAGATGATGGTGGTGACGATTGCACACAGTGTGAATGTGCTTCATGCCGCTGAGCTGTACACTTAAAAATGGTTATTTTATTAGTCCGTTTTTGTAGCTTATAATGACATATACAGAACTGGGTAATTTATAAGAAAACAAAATTTATTGCTTACAGTTTCTGAGGCTGGGAAGTCCAAAGCCCATCTGGTGGTGGCAATGGTGACCCGGGGGTCTCACATTGCAAGAGTAACCTCCGCATTCCCTCTCTTTTTACAGCCCTCAGGACCACGCCCATGACCACCCCTGTTAATCCATTCACTATGGCGTGGTCCACAATCCAATCACCTCTTCAAGGCTCCACATTTCAATGACCACAATAGGATTTCCCACTCTCTCAACAGTCACAGTGGGGATCAAGTTTCTAATATGTAAAACTTGGGGGACACAATCCAAGCTTCACTGAGTTTTAGAGGGACATAATTCAATCCACTACCGTTATGATAGTAAATTTTATGTTATGTGTATTTTGCCATGATAAAAAATAAAAATTTTAAAACCTTTCAATAGCCTCCTAAGGTCTTCACTGGTGGCCTGAGGGAAGCCATTGTGAGAAGTAGAAAAAAGTGCCCTTCCTGGCAGATGTGGCCCCACTCCCAGAGTGTACAGCTTGGATCAGGATAAGTGTCAGTCCCCACTATCCCCTCTTTCAGGAACCTTTGTGCAAAGCTCAACTGTACACAGTGGCACTGGCTCTCCATTAAGATTAGAAAAATCCCAAGTTTTCACCATGGTTTTTCCCTGAAAATCTACCTTCTGCCTCTCCCCACTTTGCTTGCTTCGCTGCAGGCCACTCTGGCCTTATGGCCATTTCTTGATCTCACCAAGGTCCTTCCCCTCAGAGCCTTTTTACTTGCTGTTTCCTCTGCCTGAAACATACTTGTTTCCTCCCTTTTTTCCCATGCCTCCCTCTTTGGATTCACTTGGATCTCAGCTCAAGTGTCCCTGGTCACCCAATCAGTAATAACCACCTACTACCATCAAGACACTCTCTAGTATGATTTTTTTTTTTAACATGGTATATATACACAACACAATACTATTCAGCCTTAAAAGCAAAAGAACTCTTGCCATTCGTAACAACGTGGATGGATCTGGAGGTCATTTTGTTAAATAAAATAAGCCAGGCACAGAAAGGCTAATACCACATGATCTCACTTACATGCGGGATCTGAAAAAGTTGACCTCGTAGAAATAGCGTAGAATGGTGGCTGCCAGGGAATGGGGTGGGGGATGGAGAGATGTTGGTCAAAGGATACAAAAATTCAGCTAACAAAAAAGAATAAGTTCAAAAGATATGTTATACAGCATGATGACTACAGTTAATAACAGTGTATGGTAATCTTGAAAATTGCTACGAGAGTAGATTTTAAGTGCTCTCACCACAAAAATAAGGAGAACGTGAGGTAATGCATGTGTTCATTAGCTGGGTCGAGCCCTTCCACAATGTATGTGTATTTCAAAACATCAGGGCTGGCCGGTGGCTCACTCGGGAGAGTGTGGTGCTGACGACACCAAGTCAAGGGTTAAGATCCCCTTGCCGGTCATCTTTAAAAACAAAACAAAACAAAACATCGTGATAGATTCCATAAATATATACCATTTTTATTTGTCAATTTTTTAAAAACTTAAAAGGACCCTTTCTAGCTGTTACTCTGCTTTATTTTTCTCCATTGAGCTCATCTCTAAGTAAATTCCACCGGAGGCCACATCCTTTCTCATCTCATTCCTGCTTCATGAGGCCGGTGCAGCCAG
Organism: Cynocephalus volans; assembly: GCF_027409185.1. Taxonomy (NCBI): domain Eukaryota; kingdom Metazoa; phylum Chordata; class Mammalia; order Dermoptera; family Cynocephalidae; genus Cynocephalus; species Cynocephalus volans. Next base: position 98,592,802 of record NC_084469.1, on the reverse strand, counting down.
GCAGTCAGGGAGATGCAAATCCGGGCTCTCTAATGTTGGTTGTGCTTTTCCTGGTCAGACTGGAGGCAAGAGAGGTGGTGATACTAGCAATGACTTGAAATCAGCCGTGGTGGGAGTATTTACACCAGGAGAATTGGCGGATGCTATGCCAATATCCACTGATTAAATCATCCCACTCCATAGCTCCCCAACTCCTGCAAGCTGTAGATCTCAAATTTTGAAGCCTGACTTCTGAGCCTGGCTTTCAGCCTGATCTTTTGGAACAGTCTCAGCCCAAAGCTTTGAATGCTCCAAAACCCAATCAGTGATGGCCACGAGAGGGCAGCACACAGCTTCAGGTTGGTGCTGTGGGAACACAATGGAGAAAGATCTCCTGGGACCTGGGCCCCAGGCTCAAACACCAGGAATCCCTGGGGACAAGCTTCACTCAAGTGAACAGTCCCCATGAAATATGATGGAGCCCCTACCTGAAAATCTGCCCAAACCCAGCCATTGCCTGGAATTCCACCATTAGGCAGTCATTCCTTTGGCTAGAATCACTTCTCTTCCAGAAAATATAGGCGTACTGATTCAATAGCCCAAACTCAGACCCCATAAAAAACACTAGAGATTAAAGAAGTGAGAAGAACACGAGGCCACAGCAAAGGGCTCTCGGTAGAGCCTCCTTCACCTACACTATATTTCTCCGCTTTCTCAATAGTATAAACATATACTTACCCTTCAAAGACCCAGATCCAATTTCTCCTTCCTGAAAACCTCTCAGTCCTCCAGGCTCCTCCAACCCTGTTTTCCTCCCTCCTCCCCTATCCTGGCTGCATGAGGAAGTGAGAGAGACTTTTTCCCCCTGCAAGATACTTGAATGAGATCCCTACGTGGTCCCTTGGGTGTATCCTTTTCTATGGTCTGTTGGGAGAGTAAATGGAGGTATAATTGGGCAGTGTGGTGATGCTGATACGCTGCGAAGCCAAAAGTACCAGGAGCCCTTTCTGGTGGTCAAACACACACACACACACACACACACACACACACACACAATCTCTTCCCTGCTTCTTTCGCTCCTCCCTTCCCCAAGTAGAGACCCCAGTATCTGCCAAGATTGGGTCGCTACTGCTACTGTCCGCCAGGGGTCAAGTGTGGCTTTAATTTGGGGCTGTCTGAAGTAGGACATTTGTCTGCCTGTGTGTCTTTGTGACATTTATAAATGTGTCCGTGTGCCTGAGTCTGACGTTTGTGTCTGTCAATTCCATGTGTCTTCATCAGTGATTTTCAATTCCTAGGGCAGGGAATAGGAATGAATCTATTTGAGGGTGCGTGTGTGTGTGTCTGTCTATATTAGGAACTGCCTGTTGTGCACGCAGGTGGCATTGTGAGTGTTTTGTGCATGTGTGTGCGTCTGTGCTTGTGCACACACAGTTGCCTATTGAAAGAAGGTGTCAGTATTTTCGCATCTCTGTGCATGTATTTCCATCCATGTTTCAGTCTGGTTTTTGATGGTTGTGTGGGGTAGAGAGAAGTATTTGGGTTTGGGGTCTGTTGGCCTGTTGCAATGGGGGCAGTATTTTCGCACCTGTGTGTCTCTACAGCTATCAGTCTGCAGTGTTTGCCTGTTTCATGTGGGCAGGTATTTTTTGTCTGTCTGTGCCCGTGTCCATGTGTGCGTCTGGTTGCCAGACATGTGGGGTGGAGGGGAGGGAGTCTTTGAGTCTTTATTTGCTTATGTGCCTGTTTGTGTGTATCTTTGGGTCAATTTTCTTTATAACCACCTTTGCACCTGTGTTGGCTGGTTGCTTGTGTATTTTTCTGAGGGCCTTTGTATACAGTGTGTGTGTCTGTGTGCTATGGGTTGAATTACATTCCCCACCCCCAAAAATTCACATGTTGAAATCCTAACCCCCAGGACCTCAGAATGTGACCTTATTTGGAAATAGGGTCTTTGCAGATGTAATCAGTTAAGGATCTCAAGATGAAATCATGTGGATTTATGCCCTAAATCCAATGACGGATGTCTTTATAAGAGAAAGAAGAGGGAGATTTGGGCACTCAGAGAAGAAGGCCCCGTGAAGAAGGAGGCAGAGATTGGAGCAACGCAGCTACAAGCCAAGGAACACCAAGGATTTTGGGCCACCACCAGAAGCCAGAAGAAGCAAAGATAGATCCTCCCCTAGAGCCTTCAGAGGGAACAGGTCCCTGCCCGCACATTGATCTTGGACTTCTGGCCTCCAGAACTGTGAGACAATAAATATCTGTTGTTTCAGCCACTCAGTGGTACTTTGTTATGGCAGCTCTAGCAAACTAATACATAGTGTGTGTGGTGCCTGTGTGCATGTGTGTGCACATGCATGTGTGTGCATGTGTGTGCATGTGTGTGCATGTGTGTACATGCATTGTTGCACGTGTGTGCGTGTGTATGCACATTCATGTTTGCACACTGTGTGCACATGTGTGTGCACATGCATGTGTGTGCGCACGTGCCCCCAGGCAGCTGGCAGTAACTGACAGCCAGCACCAGAGGACTTCCAAGTTACTGTGTTGTGAGGCTGCCAAATGATCTTTGAACCTCTCTGTGCCGGTATATTAGGGTATAAGCTTTTCCTTCAAACCCAACTCCCCAACCATCAGCAGGCCCCTCCAGGGCACACCTGAGACCCTCAGGGCTGACCAAGGGCCCATCACCACCTCCACCACACCAGCAAGAAGTAGCCTTCCCTAGAGAGACATCTTCAGGAAGCCAGTTACCCCATCTCTCTTCTTGGTCCGCCCAGGGAACATGTAAGAAGGGAGGTCCCACATCGGGCCTTAACTGGGCTTGATCCAATTCCCAGCAACTTCTCCAGCCCCTCCCACTTCCCTTCCCCTTCAAGCAAATGAGCCCCTTGAAGTTCGCAGAATCTACCAGGATCACCTTCGTTTGCACCCCCACAAAAAAACTTTTCCCCATTTTTCCTCGGCAACTCCATCCAGCTCATCATTCAGGTGTCACCTTAGATGTTTCCTCCTCCAGGGAGCCCTCCCTGACCATCCTTCTCCACCCAAGACTAGGTTAGATATATCTTTGCTCCCACAGCCTCCTTGTTTCCCTTATCATAAAACCCATCACTCTGTGTTATAATTTCCTAGTTTAATAATTGCCTAGTGTTATAATTGCCTGTAATTCACATAGCACAAAGCTGTGTGAGAGTCTGCTAGTGCTGCCATAACAAAGTACCGCAGACTGGCTTACACAACGGAAATTTATTTTCTCACACCTCTGGAGGCTAGAAGTCCAAGATCAAGTTGTCAGCAGGGTGGGTTTCTTCTGAGGCCTCTCACCTTGGCGTGTAGATGGCTGTCTTCTCTCTGTGTCCTCACATGGTTGTCCCTCTGTGTGTGTCTGTGTCCTAATCTCTTCTTATAAGGACACCAGTCCTATTGGATTAAGGGCCACCCTAATAACTTCGTTTTACTTTAACTACCCCCTTTAAAGACCATATCTCCAAATATAGTCACATTCTGAGACACCGAGAATTAGATTTCAACATGTAAATTTTGGGGGGACACAGTTTGGCCCAAAGCAGCTGGCATCTGTTACAGCTTATTGCAAGGACAAGTGAATGAGTCAATAAATGGATGATATAAACGGCTCTCAGGTGGATTCTTTTATTGTTCCAAATAGTCCCAGGGGCCAAGAGGATCGATCGCATTGTGTAATGGCAGATGTGCTGATGGCCCTGATTTGAACATCACATATTGCACACTGGTATTTACGTTTGATGCTGTATCCTGCAGATAATGTACAATTAAAAAAAATTTTTTTTTTAAAATAGTGACTGTTTCTCCACACATGAGGATTAAACATCATGCCCTATTGATGGTAGTCTTGGTCACACGACTTGCTTTGGCCAAGGAAGTGAAACATGTCACTCTCGAGCAGAGATGTTAAGAGCTGCTGAGCCATCTTCCAACTCTGTTCCTCCATCTCTGTTCCTCCCACCATGAGCCTCGCATATCCTGAGCCTGGTAGGTTTCAAACAGTGCTACTCCTTCAGTGGATCCTCCTTCCAGAAACTTCTCTTCACTGCGTAGTTGAAGCCAACACATGAAGGAGTTGTTTTTAAGATGCTAAGACAGGGGGATCATTTGTTCCCACAGCAACACTTAGCCTAAGGTGACTGATACAAGCTTTTGCTGTGCTGAGGCTTAAAGGGCCAACCCAAGGCTGGGGTGAGAGGTCGAAGTATGACTTCGGTCAAGGTTCAGACTGGGGCTGAAGGACACCGACACTCAGGAAGTCCAAGAGCAAGTCTAGACCTCAATATCACCAAGACCATTGAACTAGGCTGTCCAGGTAGCCACCTCAGGCCTTAGGTAAGTTTACGGTGTGGCTCATGGGAGAGTCATAGGGGAGGGAAGAAGCCCCCCACCATAGTCCTTGATCCCTTGTGACTCCATTGCCTCCCCAACACTCCCTTTCCAGATTCAAGGCCCTTCAAGTGTGGAAAACACCCTCAGGCTCCAGAGTTTGAATCGTGCACCTGGCCAGGTATGTGCAGGTGTTATCTGGGCATTGGCTTACCTGGAGTTGAATAGAGAACTCAGATATTCCAAGATCCCCACCAGCCACTAGAGTAATGATTAAGAGGCTGGCTTTGGACTTAGATACAAACTAATTCGGTGCCCTCAGACAGATGATTTCATCTTTCTCTGGTTCAGAGAAGTGAAGTCATTCTCAAAATTGTATAGCTAATTTCACAGGGGCTGAGATAACCTTAGGATCTTCTAGAGCCTTGGCTCCTATGCTCTAGTGCCCACAAACCTGGCTGTGAGATTAAATTAGATAATGTGGATAAAGCTTACTATCATGGTTGAAAGCTTGACATGTCAGGCTGCCTCTGTTATCAGTGCGGTAGGGTAAAATTTGGAAATATCATCTATTTTTCCTCAAATTAATTATAGCCCATGGCCCTTCCTCAGCCCTGGCTGCTCAAGCTAGCTCATCTTTTTGCTCGTGAAGGGTTATTCCAGCAGCCTGCAGGAGATTTACCCAAAAAAGCAACATCCCGGCTGTTGAACTTCCAAAACCTATTTAGAGATTCTAAATCCTGGCTTATGAGCATAAAAAAATGTAAGCCCTGAAGGACTCCAGATAAAAATCTGGCTGTAGTGGTTGCTAGGGGCTGGGGGAAGAGGAGATGGAAAGTCTCCTTTTGTTTAATGGGTACAGAGTTTCGGTTTTGCAAGATGAAAACGTTCTGGAGACGGGTGGTGGTGATGGTTAACGCTACTTAACTCCACACTTAAAAATGGTTCTGGTGGTAAATTTTATGTTGTGTGCATTTTACCACAATTTGAAAAATAAGGTCTATTAATAAAAAAGAAGTCTAGGGCTGGCCCGTGGCTCACTTGGGAGAAGGTGGTGCTGACGACACCAAGTCAAAGGTTAAGATCCCCTTACCAGTCATCTTTTTAAAAAATATATATAAATAATTAAGTAAGTAAGTAAGTAAGAAGTCTGGCCACAAATAATATGAGGAAGAATATCCATCTGAGTCAGCTTTTTTTGCAACAAAATAGAGCAGGATTCCTCATTGTGGAGGAGAACAGATGGACAGAAAAGAGTGGAGTTAAACTCTGAGGTGGTCCAGAGATGGATACCTGCATTCTACCAGCCCACCCTCAACCCAGATAGCTTCACGGTGATTTACAAAAAGAGGGTTCCCTGGACCCCACCCACACCCCAGAGTCTGAAATACAGTAAGCTCCGCAGAGCCTTCCCACGCCCTGCATATGGCGGCATTTATTGAGTAGAAATGGACCTAAAAGCTGTGCCTGCAGCTCCCCTGTACTGAAGGGGAATGGAGCAGATCCTATCAACGCCCTGCCCATACTACCACCACGCCCAGCACTCACAATATCCATACAGACCAATGGCTTCCAAAGTCCCTGCAATGCTCTGGTCATTAGAGCCTGCTCTGCCAACATGCAAGCAGCCGCTCAAGTAATGACCGATGAGAATTGGTGGATAAATACCCCAATTCCCTCATCCTTTGCTATGGGTTGAATTGTGCCCCCCAAAGGTTCATGAATTAATCCCCACTGTAACAGTGTTGAGGGTGGAAATCCTATGAAAGTCATTGAAAGGTGGGGCCTTTAAGAAGCAATTAGATGGCGAGGACCATGCCCTGCCGAATAGATGGATCCATGCATGGAGTAGTAAGTTGATGGTTTAGTGGGTGGTAATGGGTGTGGTTCTGATGGCTTTCTAAGGACAGCGAGTGAGCAGGTTAGCTCTCTCTTGTTCAAGCCATTTGCCATGTGACACCCTGCGTTGCTATAGACACCGCCCACCAACAAGAAGGCTCTCAACAGATGTGTTCCCTGGACTTTGGACTTCCCGCCTCTGAAACTGCAAGCAATAAATATTATTCCTGACAAATTATCCAGTTTCAGGTATTCTGTGATAAGCGACAGAAATAGACCGTTACACCCCTGAACTTCAATGCATGTTCTACCCTGACTCCCAACAGAATTGAGCCCAGTTGCCCACAGCAGGTGATGGTCCCTGTACTGACTCCTTCCCTTTCCCACTATTCATTCCTGCTCCTTTCCAGCTGCCTCCTGGGATCATTTCCCAGATAAGCTTTGCACCCCCAAATCCTTGTCTTAGGATCTGCCTCTTGGGGGTGGGGAGGAATCAACCTATGACAGAGACCTTATAATTCATCATCCAAACCAGGAAACTTTGAAGAATGGAAAGGATCATGATTAACAACTACACAAGGACAACATTCGGGGCCACCCCAGGCAAACCGGTATGTCCAGTCATTCTACCCAGAATAGAAGGGAAAGCAGCCAGATGTCCTGCATGTACCGAGAAGGGTGTGAAAGGTGCCAAGGAACCAAGGGTCTCAGCAGGTGGCAGTGAAATGAAGAAGATAACCAGCAAGGACCAGCCATCTCCTAACACCCGAGTGCCAAAGGCCCTGGGATTTAAATACGATCTTCAGGAGAAGTGACTGAGACGATATTTCTATCACTCAGCAGAACTGGGGGTAGGGGAGAGGGGACTGAAATAATAATTAAGTTCTATTACAGAAAAGATGTGGTATACATACACAATGGAAAACTACTCAGCCATAAAAAAGCATGAAATTCTGCCATTTGCAGCAACATGGAGGAACTTGGAGAAAATTATGTTAATGAATAAGCCAGGCATAGAAAGAGAAATACTGCATGTCCTCACTTATAAGTGGGAGAGGGGAGAGAGAGAGAGAGAGAGAGAGAGAAGGAAGGAAAGAGAGACAGAGAGAAAGAAAGAAAGGAAGGAAGGAAAAGAAAAAGAAAGAAAATATAATACATTGAACTTTCAGAAAGAGAGAACAGCACAGTGGTTATTAGAGGGGAAAGCAGGTGGAGAAGGGGGCTTTGGGAGAGATTGGTTAATGGACACAAAGAACGAGCTTCTTTTTGTAATGACAAATATGCCAACTCTCCTGATTTGATCGTCACATAGTGTGCACAAGTACGGACAGTCAATGCTGTATCTCATAAATATGTATAATCAATTATGTTTCTATCTTTTTAAAAAAAAGAAAAAAAAATGAGTGGCACATTTGTGTGGTCCTGAATCTGTGAGTGCAAAATCCTTTCCTGCTCTGTGGGAGTCCCATTTCCTGCTCAAGTGGTATTGGAAATGGCAGAGAAAGGTGACAAAGTTGACTGGGGGAGGGGCTAGGGAGTGGGCTTTTGTCCTGTTCCACAGCACCCCTTCCCCATCTGTCCCCTTCCAGGTCCTCCTGAGCGACACCCGTTCCTCCATTCATTATTTTATTAAAAGCAGTGCCTTGAGTCTCACCTTCTTGAGGGAACCCAAGAGGAAATCAGTGTGTTATAAATTAACCGTGGCAGGGTATCATCCTGGGAGCCCTGCCAGGTGGACACCAGCCCTCAGCAGTCCATCCTGAACTCTCTGCCTGCCCAGATCTTGGTCACAGCCCCTGGCCCCACTGTGTGCTCATCCTGGGCTCAGAGCCTGAAGTTTCTCTTCTCTCTGCCAGTGCACCAGAGCTCAGCAGTATTCAGAATAATCTTCCTCTACGTAGTTGGAAGGGAACCAGCCGACCTGGAAAGAGATGAGGAATTCATCAGAGCAGCCTGTGCACATTCTCCTACTGCCCCTCAACACACGACAGGGACCTTGCACCTGCTGTCCCTTTTACCCCGGAAAATACATCACCCAAACTTACATAAGGCTGATCCCCTCCTCACCTCCTAAGTCTCTGCTCATGTATCACCTTATCAGTAAGGCTTTCCTAACCATCCTATTTAAAATTGTACACCCTACACACCCCAACGCTCCTTATCCCCTTTTCCTGCTTTATTTTTCTTCATAGCACTTACATATATGACAGTCTGATTGATTATATATTTTACTTATTTACTGGTTTACTGTCTGTTCCCCCTTGCACCAATACAATGTGAGCTCTGCAAGGGCAGGGTTTTTGTCTGTCTTATTCACCACTGAATCCCAAGAGTCTAGAACAGTTCCTGGCATGCAGTAGATACTTGATAAACATTTTTTGGATGAATGGATAGATGGATGGATGGATAAATAAATGCATGGATGGGTGTGGGGGGTGAGATGTATGAATGGATGCACTTGTAGAGATAGATGGCTGGCTGGATGGATGGATGGATGAGTGGGTGGATGGGTGGATGGATGGGTGGATGGGGGTTGGATGGATGAATGGATGCACTTGTAGAGATGGTTGGATGGATGGATGGATGGATAAACGGATGCATAGATGGATGGATGGATGGATGGATGGATGAGTGGATGGATGGGTGGATAGATGGATGGATGGATGGGTGGATGGATGAGTGGATGGATGAGTGGATGGATGGGTGGATAGAAGGATGGATGGATGGATGGGTGTGTGGATGGATGGATGAGTGGATGGATGAGTGGATGGATGGGTGGATAGAAGGATGGATGGATGGATGAGTGGGTGGATGGGTGGATGGATGGGTGGATGGGGGTTGGATGGATGAATGGATGCACTTGTAGAGATGGTTGGATGGATGGATGGATGGATAAACGGATGCATAGATGGATGGATGGATGGGTGGATGGATTAGTGGGTGGATGGGTGGATAGAAGGATGGATGGATGGATGGGTGTGTGGATGGATGGATGAGTGGGTGGATGGGTGGATGGAAGGATGGGTGTGTGGATGGATGAGTGGACGGATGGGTGGATAGATGGATGGATGGATGGATAGACGGATGAGTGGATGGATGGATGAGTGGATGGATGCATGGGTGAATGGATGATTTGTGGATGAAGAGATGGATGAATCCTTTACATTCCAGACACTCTTAAAGACTCCAAAAGGCTCTCTCAAACCCTGAATGTCCTCCAGTCTCACTAAACTTACCCTCCAATGTTCTTAACAAAACTGTTCACCTAAGCAATTATCCAGATCTTTTTTTCATGTACATCTCTGTCAATAGAACATAAGTTCTAACCAGCGTCCTTGTCTTCATGTAACAAATATTTGGGGGAAATCATTACAAGCAGGGCAGAAAACAAGAGGCTGTGAATTTATCAATACATGAAATAAAGAAGGTGCTCTGCCTTTGTGGAACAAAAAAAGAACTAGGCAGAAACAAGCTGGTTTGAAGAGAGTTAAGGTCCATTCCAGTCCTGACAGTCTGAATTCAAGCAGGCAAAAGAGCACAGTGGTTAGTCCCAGATCTGCCTCTTCATGCATTCAATATTTATTGAGCACCTACTGTGTGCCAGGCAGTGTTCCAAGCACTGGTGATACTGCAGTGAACAACACAGACACAATCTCCCTGCTTTTTTGTTCCTTGAACACACCAACCACTCTTTCACCGCTGGGGCTTTGTACACAATGTTCCTTCTGCCTGGAACATTTTCCTCCACCCCATCTATGATGTTTTCACTTGGCTAAGTTTATTTATCCCTCAATGATCAGCTTAGCCTCTCAGAAGTCATCCTGACCTGCTCCCGCAGGCTTCCCACACTGCCCTGGGATTCCCCATCAGAATCTTGACCCCCCAATTTTATAACTGTTTAGTTACAGGTCTATCCTCACTAGATTATGAGTTTTATGCAAGCAGTGATTATACCACACTAATTTTTGTCTCCTCCACACCCAGGAGAACACCCAGCACATAGTAAGTTCTCAATAAATAAATGTAGTCTGCATAAATGAATGAAATCTCTGTGTCCCTTCCTCCCCTCTGACCAGGAAAGCCCTCCACACAAGCCACACCCCACCTTCTCCATTCCACAACTTTAATGCAGTTCCGCCATGGCCAGGTCACCCCCCACACCCTTGCCTGGGGTGCCCAGCCCTACAGCCTTACCCGGCCATAGATCTCCCCTCGCCACCAGCCTTGTTGTCCCTTTTTGTTGAGGATCTTGATGATGTCACCCTCCTTGAGGGACAGCTCCGATCGGTCCCGGGCGCAGAAGTCATAGCGGGCTTTGGCTGTGCCAAAATACTTGGTGCTCCCTGCTGTGGAAGGGAGAGCAGAGGTGAGAAAAGGGTCTGGGACAGATACCCACTCACTGTCTAGGGACAGTGGGGGGCAGTGAGGGTTCGGGGGACACATGCTGTTGGAAGGGTAACTCTAGAATAAAGGGTCCCTCAGTGCTCCTTTGTGCAGAGTATTGGGTGCCCTCTACTCTGAGTGGACACAACTGTACTTCCAGAATCATCCTCCCAGCCCAAGCAGCATCCAAATTTAGGGAAAAGAAGACCATTTTTGAATGTTTTAATAGTTTGTATACGTTTATAGAAAAGGAAATGAAAAGAAAAGTATGGAAAAACTCATTCTAGGCTGTTAATTATCTTAAGGAGGACCAAGAATCAATAAAGAAAGGGAGTGGGAGATAAATGGTGGTGGGGGAGGGGAGACATGGAGAACTTTTCACAGTACAAAATTAAGCAAAGATGTAGAATATAAAATTAATGTGCAAATATGCTAAAATTGAACATCCATATATACCTCAGGACAAATAAGTAACATGCAGACAAATGGAAATACTGATTTGATTGGGTGATAGGTATAGGGATAGTTTTTGTATTGGAGTCCTAATGTTATGTTAATATTGCTTTTTCAAGAATATAATATTTTAACAATAATTAATTTTTAAATCCCTCTTTTAAAAATTTTTGGATATATAAGAATTCAAAAACTATACCACCCATGTAACAGTTCTGAGAAATGTACTCCAGAACGCACTCCAGCAAAATGAAATGTGAATCAGCATAAGGAATTTTTAAAATAATGAAACACATGGAAAACAAATACAGATGGAGGCTAAATAATTCTTAATGCTTTATTTGCAAAGTTAAACACAATTTTTAAGAAAGAACTCTTAAAATTTATGTCCTAATTGATTTAATGCATCATAGCAAACTGTATCCAACAGTTGCAGATACTTTCAACAAACCCAGTAGGTGAGAGATTCAAAGGAAAGGGGAAGTAGAGTGCACTAAAGGTCTTGCCTTATTGTGGAAGAAGGTTACAGATACTATTTAGTCCTTGATATTAATGTAAAACTACAGGCTTAAAATGAGCAGGTGGAGTCCCCTACTGGTTCCTAGTATCCTCGTCTTCGCAAATAGAAAAGTAGTCCCAGCCCCACCTTCCATCTAAGCTAACAAATATGCAGACCACTCAAGAGTGAAGGGACAGACAGGAGTGGGAAAGAGTTCCTGCTGCTGCACAGATATGACCTCTGCATGCCCGTTAGAAGGCACTGCATGCTCAAGCTTTGTCTTCACAATGGGAAGGGGCTGGGGCTGCAGGCCCCTAGCCTGACACATCCTACCTGGTGGCTTGCTGATGGCTCTCCTCTCAGGCTCCTTGAAAGGGAACTGTAAAGTGGTGTCTAGTGACTTGAAGCAATCCTTTAGGGAGTTCTGCTGATAAAATTCCACCAGCTCCTGGAAGGGAGACAGCAGGACAGATTCTATTCCAGTGGACCAGCCCGCAAGAGGACAGAGCTGGGAAGAGACAAATCCAGCTCCTCAAGTGAAGCACACCCTGCCCTTCTGACCTCCCCAGCAAGTGACTCATTGAATGTTCCCCATGACGGAGAGCTCATTCCCTGCCTGGGCAGCCAGGACCATTTTATGAGGAAGAGACCACATTGTCTAAAACCAGTTTCCCTAATAGCCGATTAATTCACTTCATGGTAAATTTACCAAATAATTAGCTCACCAAATTCAAACCCTCCTAGGAGTGTCAACTTCCTTTTGCTATTGTTATTTAAGCACCTACTATGTGTTGACTAATGTGCATACCACACATCATCAAAATCTAATAATCCTGAGAAGTGAATACATTCATGATTTTCCCATTTTATAAATGGAGAAACTGAGTTACAGAAAAGCCAAGCTCTTTGTCCAGTGTCTCACAGCTGAAAAGAGAAGATCCTGGATTCAGCCCCAGGGGAGGTAGTGGGGTATAATAACTGAGAGCTGGCCTCTGCAAAAAGACTGATATGAATTCAAGTTTCAGATTTGTTACACTTATGACTATGTCTTCCACAAATGTTTAGGCTGATTTGAATAGTGAGGAAACAGTCAGGGAGTCAAACTTAAATGATGTTCTGCAAAACAAAATGCCCTGTTTTGGAACTCTAAGACTCCAAAAATGCCAATATCATGAAAGGCCAAAAAAAAAAAAAAAAAAAAAAACCGAGGAACTCTTGCAAACTAAAGGAGACTAAGGGGTTATACAATGTGTGATACCTGATTAGATCCTGGGGAAAAAACAGCTTTAAAAAGACACAATTGGGGCCGAGCCCATGGCACACTCGTGAGAGTGCGGCACTGGGAGCGCAGCGATGCTCCCGCTGCGGGTTCGGATCCTATATAGGAATGGCCGGTGTGCTCACTGGCTGAGTGCCGGTCATGAAAAGGACAAAAAAAAAAAAAAAAAAAAAAGACATAATTGGGGAAAATAAGGAATTCAGAACATAGACTGTATATTAGTTAATAATTTTATATCAGTGATAATGATACGAGAATGTCCTGGTTCTTAGGATATTCATGCTAAAGCATTTATTGATGAAAGGTCTTGATGCCTGTAACTTACTCTTAAATAGTGCCGAATAAATGTGAGTGTGTGTGTTTGGGGGCAGGGGGGCCGGAAGAAAAGGAAGCAGAATATTAACAATTAGTAAATCTAGATGAAAGGTTCAGATATTCATTATTCTATTTCAACAACTTTTCTGAAATCTTTCAGAAATCAAAAATTGGGGGAAGATTGAATAAAAAGTTTGAGGGAGAGAAGAGATTTGTGGAATGAATTAACCTTTTGGGGAGTCCAGGATTCCTTTGAGAATGAAGTGAAATTTAAGACACCCCCCTCAAAAAAGTGCAGATACATGCAAAACGCTGGATTTATTTTTGTCCCAGAGGACTCACACCTCCTCAAGGAGCCACAGACCTTGACTCATATGCCTTAGACCAATAGGCTTAAAATGTCTAAAAGATGTTCAGAAATGACAGGGCACCAAACAGAAGCAAAAACACTCAAAAGGCATTTGAATTCTCAGTGAAGCGATCGTTCAGCAGATTAGGCAGGGCTAAGTTTGGAAGTCCGACAGAATACAGGCCCTGCTGTTCTGTGATGCTAGATGAGGACTAGACCTCAATTTCACCTGTCTATGAAATGGGAACTCAAAAGGTGAGTTGAGGAGATTAACAGGAGTCCTATCTATAACATGTCAGACACTTAATAAATGCTCTGCAAATGCTCACTGCTGTTTATTAATATTATTATTACTACAATTACTTTCATTGTTGGTCAATAAGGGAATAAGTTTAAGGCCAATTCTCCAGAGTGCCCTCGGAGGGGCCTCTCTGAATCTTAAAAGGGTAGGGGGTGCGGATCCCAAGGTGGAGGTAGAGGGAGAGTCCTGCCTAGGTTTTGAGAGGCTGGAATTGGGGGGAGACTGATCCTTACCATAAGTCCTCGGAAAGCTTTCTTCTCTGTGATCCGATACAATCCTTCTGCTGTCATGATTTTAATGTGCTTGACCTCGACATTATACCTGGAACGAGGGACAGAGGACCAGACGGTCAATGGGCCCTGAGTCTGGGGACCAGGCCAATCCCCTGCCAAGTCTCAGCCCCAGGCTGTACCCCCAACCATGGAAGAAGTAATCTCGGCTCTTTCAAGGAGGGTGTTACCACTGGAGGCCAAAGACTGAAGCTGTCCCAACAGACTCCCTTCCCTGTGGTCTTTGATGTTCCAAGCCTTAATTTCTTTCTCTCTTCTAAGAGGAATGATCTTCCCTGACTCACAGGTGTGTTGGGAAGTCAATAAGATGTTCTGAAGAAAGGAACGTTCTAGAATAGATAGGAAGAGATCTCCACTTTCATTAATTTGGAGGACTACAGAATATAAATTAGAAAAGGAGAGACCCACTTCTGCCAACATGGTGAACTACATAACCCAAAAACCTTCCTACTACAAAACTCCTAGAAATGCTGATGAGAAAAAGTGCTGAGCTCTCAAAAAAAAGTGAGGGAAATCCCCAGAGGCCAAAAATAAAGATGACACTAAAAACTGAGCAAGAAGAATAAACTGGTGATGCTGGGATTGCCCAAACAATTTTGCTGATCTTGGTAACCAAGGAACTTAGGTCATGTGGAAACATGAAATGAGTCACTGGCCCATGTCGGGTAGAGAGTTGGCACTGAGACCTGCCCATACCCCATAAGGTTGGATTGTCAAAGAACTACACCCTCAGGAAAAGTGGTGGACTGGAAAAACTCCACCCAGCAACACAAAGAGTATAATAGAAAGCTTGTCTGTCTCAGACCCAAAGCAGAAAAGTCACCCTTGAGAATTTATAACCTCCGACCTGCCCTTCTGTAGGTTTAGGGTTTTAACTAAAATCATCTATGTGATGCTTGGGTTCAGACTGTGTTCCTGCCTCTTCCTAGAGTATGTTAAAGACCTTTCTGAGCCTCCTTAGGAAATCATCTCTGTTCCTTATGGGTTGTCAGTCAATTAAAAGAAATAAGAAAGGTAAAAGCACCCAGGACTCAGCAGGAGCTTAATAAAAGATGGTTGTTATTACTGTACGCTCTCATAAAGTAAAAACTGGGTGCCCTTCTTCCAAGGCACCTGCTGGGCCCAGGTCATAGGGGAGATGGGTCAGGGAAGGAGAAGTTACTTAATACTGATGGCAAATTCTGCAGCGTCTTTCACCCTCTGCCGCACCAAGAACGTCCCATCTGAACGGTTGGCAAGGATGTTCTCTGCCCCAGCACGTTCCATGGGACCGGCATACCTGAAAAAATACACCAAGGAGAGAAGTCCACACAGCCCCCACGCATGGGCCCTTATACTGGCATATTGAAGCTGTTTCTCCCTCCGACTCCTGTGATTTTTCAAGGTGGTGACAGCCTGGACCTAAAAGCCCTTAAATACCAAGTTAAGCCCCATGGAAGCAGTGGCCAGAGACCAGTGGTAGGCAATGGCCATCAGACTTCTGCAAGTCACACCCAAGGTTTGGTACATGTATTTCAGGGTACAGCTCAGTCCTTTAGGTCTGGCTGGGCCTCACTGTATGCCCACCTCTGTGGTCACCAGGATGGAGGTAGGGTAAGCAGAGTGAGGCACTAGCCTCTGTTGCAACATTTAAGTGGAGCCAAAAAACCCAGTCATCAGCATAAATAATAATACAGAAAACGAAAGTATTTTAGCGCACTATTTCTAAACATTAAAATAAATGAAAAAATCAGCCATAAAAAGGAACGAAACACTGACACATGCTACAATGTGAATGAACCTTGGAAACCTAATGCTGAAAGTAGCCAATCACAAAAGGTCACGTATTGTATGATTCCATGTCTACGAAATGTCCGGAACAGGCAAATCCACAGAGACAGAAAGTGGATTAGTGGGTGCCAAGGGCTGGGGCAGGGGACAGGGAATGACCGCTGATGGAGATGGCGTTGCTTTTGTGGGTAATGAAAATGTTCTGGAGTTAGATAGAGATGGTGTTTGCACAGTATCGTGAATGTACTAAATGCTACTGAACATAAGTGAAAATATAAATAGATTTATGATGTGGATGCAGATCTACAATAAAATAATAAATGTCAATTATATATGATATATATCATACATCATATCAATGTAAAAATATTTATTATAAATGTAAATATGTATATATAGTATATAATGTATAATATATGTAAATATGTACATACAATATAATATATAATTTTATATATAATAAAATGTAAATATATTTTTATATAATATAATTGTAAAAATATTTATTCTAAATTTAAATATGCATTATAATGTATGATATATAATAATATAATATATATTTATATCATAAATAATATACTAATTATATGTATAATAAAGTAATGATAAATAATATATTAATTATATGAAATATGTAATTATATGTAATACATAACATTATATAAATGTAAATATAGTATATGATATGTGATAATATTATATAAATGTATATATACACTGTCAATTATATAACATGTGATTGTATACAATATGCAACATAATATAAATGTAAATATGAACATGAATAGAAATGTCACTAGACACTAAATGGTTATGTTGTGTGAATTTCTGAGCAAATAAATGGGAGCAGGGGGAAGAAGACACCTCAATTTTTTTATCAAAGGAACGCAAAAACCAATCCATGATGAGTAAAACACACAAATTGCAGGAGACAGCTCAGTCTTTGGGGGCTAGTCCTAGCCCTGTCGGATCCTGCCTTTATTTACAATTTTGCTATCTTGTTCATCATGGACTTTTTTGCCTTGTTTTTGATTTTTTAAAAATATTGCATTAAAATATTACATGTCTAGATCACTGAGCTTTTGAGCACCCCCTTTGACTATTATTTTATTTTTATTTTCTTTGGCTTCTGGGCAGTACGGGGATCCAAACCCTTGACGTTGGTGTTATATAACACCACACTTTAACCAGCTGAGCAAACTGGCCAACATCCTCCCCCCTTAAAATTTTGCACCCGAAGAGAGAGCTTCCCTCTCTCACCTTAGTCGCTGCCCAGCTGAGCACATCTTGGCGCGGAAGGGCAGAGCGGCAAGCCCAGCCACAAAAGACCACGATTCAAATCCTAACTCTGCCACTTGCTTGCACTAAGACCTTGAGAACTGATTTTGTCACTCTGAGCCTCAATTTCCTCTTCTGAAAAGAGGGAGGTACCACAGAGGGACATATTTGACAAACAGCAATAATGCCGTTGAAGCACTGTATGGTAGGCACTCGGGAGATGGGAGTGTTATAACCCTCACTGTGTCATTATTACTAACAGGCAGTAGAGACAGGACTCCCTTGGGTTCAAATCCCATCTCTGTCACTTCCTCAACAAGTGCATTGAATAAATCACTTCCCTTCTCGGAGCCTTCTTTGCAAAAAGCAAAAAAAGTAAGAATAAGATTTATTTCAAAGGGTCACTCTGAGAATTAAACAAGCTCATTAAACATGGTCATAAAAACAATTCTGTGCTGCAGCAAGTCTAAGGTGCTCATGATTGTAAAAAGCCTGTTCTTTCATGTGCCATCAGGAGAGAAAACTACTGCCTCTAAAATTCGGCAGAGGACTGAGACTCCGTTGATTGTAAGAGCCATTCCAATGTCAGAGATGTTAAAATGAGAAGAAAAAAAAGTGCACCTTAGAATGGATGAAATGTCAACAATGGCAAATGCTATATAATGCTTACTGTGTGCTGGCCCAGTACTTAGCACTTATAGGCTTATTTAAGCCTCCTAACAACACCAGGAAGCAGATACTATTATTAAGCTATTTTACAGAGAGGAAAACTGGCAAAAAGAGGTTAAGCTACTGGCCCAAGGCCACACAGCATGTAATGTTGGAGTCAGGGTTCGAGCTCAGGTTAGCAGGCTCCAGACCCCACACTGTAAACCTCCACTCCTACCTGCTTAACAAGCTAAAAACAAAAAAAACAAAAAATGGGACTGTCATTACCATCACCACCACCACCATCATCACTATCATCATTGTCATCGTGACCATTTTCCTTCCTACAAGACTATAATCTTCCAAGGTCAGGGACCTTCCTGCGTCTGTCCCCTCCCCAGCATCCCCCAGCCCAGGGCTGTACTCAAAAGTCAATGCTCTAGGTTCAAACACTAAATAAATGATGGGTCTGGAGGCTCCTCCCATACCTAACCTGCCATCCCACCACTCTCAGAAACGGTGAAATGAAAACAAGGAAGAATGTTCTACTCACCAGAGATGAACGGACAGGTCCTGAGGAGGGCCCTGGGGACACAGACAAAGACCCTGACTTAGGGTAAAGGCCCCGGCTTGACAGCAGACTTCAAGGCACTTCACTCATTCATCCATTCATTCATTCCACTAGCATTTACTGAGTGCCTAGTGTGCGCCAGGCGCTGTGCTATTCACTGGGGATACAGTCCCAGAATCAGGTGGGAGAGACTATCCCAGTATCACGTAAACCAGGAGTTGTCCTCCCACCTGTCTGAGCCCTCAAGCCAAGAATAGTTTTTGCATTTTTAAATGGTTGACAAAAATCAAAAGAAGAATATTTCCTGGCATGTGAAGATCACATGTCAGTGTCCATAAATTATGTTTTATAGGAACATAGCCATGCTCACTCATTTAAAGATCACCTATGAAAAAAAATAAAAATAAAAAAAAATAAAGATCACCTATGGATACTTTTGCACTACACTGGCAGAGTCGAGGAGCTGAAAAAGAGAACACGTGGCTCAAAATGGTGAAAATATTTACCATCTGGCTCTTTACAGAAAAAGTTGGCCAAGCCCTGATCTAAATAAATGTGAAAGTGCTTACTTCCACTACCTCACATCCATTAGGACGGTTACCATCAGGGAAAAAAAAACCAAAAACGTAAAATAACAGGTGTTTATGAGGATGGGAAAAATTGGAACCCTTGCCCACTGTGGGTGGGAATGTAAAATGGTGCAGCCACTAAGTGAAACAGGATGGCGGTTCCTCAGAAAATTAAAAATTAGAATGTCTGTATGATCCAGGCATCCCACTTCTGGGTATGCACCCAAAGAAATTGAAAGCAGAGTCTCGAAGAAATATTTGCACACCCATGTTCCCAGCAGCATTATTCACAATAGTCAAAAGGTGGAAACAACCCAAGTGTTCATTAGTGGATGAAGAGGTAAACACAACGTGGTCCATCCATACAACGGAATATGACTCAGCCTCAAAAAGGAAGGAAATTCTGACACGCGCTACAACGTGGATGAACCCTAAGGACAGTGTGCTCAGTGACATAAGCCAGTCACAAAAAAACATACTGTGTGATTCCGCTTATATGGGGTCCCTGGAGTCCTCAAATCCATAAAGATGGAAGTAGAAAGAGGGATGGCTGGGGCAGGGAGGCGGGAATAGGGGAGTTGTTGTTTAATGGGTGCAGAGTTTCAGGTTTGCAAGATGAAAATAATTCTAGAAAGGGATGGTGGTCATGGTTTGCAACAATGTGAATGAACTTAACGCCACTGAATTGTACCTTAAAAATGGTTAAGTTGGTAAATTTTATGCTATGCATATTTTATCACAATTAAAGAAAATAATGAAAAGAATGAGGAACCACCACCTCTATCTAGTTCCAAAATATTTGTATCACGCCTAAAGAAAATCCCATGCTCATTTCCCATTAAGCAGTCAGTCCCTATCCCTGCCATGCACCTGACAACCACCAGTTTACTTTCTGTCTCTATGGATCTGCCTATTCTAGACAGTCTGTTTAAATGAAATACACTAAATGCAAATGTACTAAATAGCATCGAATTGTTCACTTGAAAACGGTTGATTTTTTGGTGTGCAAATTTTACCTGAATTTTTTAAAAAGGAAAAAAAAAGAACGAGATATCCTATGTACAGTGACATGGAAAGATCCTAAGATACAGTAAATGAGGGAAAAAAAGCTGCAGAATAGTGAGTATTGAACCTTTTGAGTAAACTGTGAGGGAAATGAGAATCCATATTTGTATCTACTGATATTTGAACTAAGAAACTCCAGGTGGACATATGAAAAAAGGAACAATAGTCGTTATCTTGTGAGATGGACGGTCCTGGGAGGATGAACGTGGAATAGAATGCAGAGAGAATTGTCATGTTCTGTACATCTTCCCAGAGCCTTCTTTGGAATAGGAGCAGAGGAGCTGCTTTAAGAAGGCAGCTACATTTGGAGGCAGTAATTGGAGAGATACCCAGGTCCTGGACCAGAGCTCCTTGAAGAAAGAGTTGATTCCAAGACTGGAGCAGAGAACGTACAAAATAAATCTGCTATTGTGCCGGAAAATAAACAAGTGTTCCAAGAATGACAGGGGCCTTTCAGAATGACAGAAGAACCAGCCTGGAGGCGCTCCTGCTGGCCAGAGCTAAGACGATTTTAAAATAAGAATCCACAAGCTATTCCTGATATGTGATGACGATGATGATAAATGGATAGATAGAAAGATAATAGATTAGATAGAAGAATGACAGATGATAAGTGGGTAGATGGATGAAGAAAATTATAGATAGAATCGTGGATAGAATTTAGATAAACAGATAAATGGATGATAGATAATAAATGGATGGATGGACGAATATGCAAATACATAGATAGATGGTGGATGGATGGGTGGATGGATAGAGAGATAAATGATAGATAAATGCATGTGTGGACAGATAGACAGACAGATAGACAGAAACAGGTAGGGAAGAAGGGACAGCTCTTCCTTGCAGTAGAACACCAGCTAATAAATTTGGGAGGAAAGACAGAGTTGGAAACTAATAATGTAACTTGACAGTGGAGAAAATGTAGGACCAAAAGGAAAAAAAAGTCTCTAATCGACATTTTTGAGAAAATCAGCAACATTTCCATCCAAATAGATCAAATAATAGTGTAATGTCAATGTTGAATTTCATGTTTTGTTAAATCCTAGTATGGTTAAGTACGAGAAGGTTCTTGTTCTTAAGAGGTATTTAGGTATAAAGGGGAAATAGATCTGCAAACTTACTTTTAAGTGTTTCCAGAAAAAAAAACAGTATGTGTGCAGAGAGAGACAGCAGATGGGATGAAATGTTAACAATGGGTGAGCCTGGGTAAAGCATACATGGGGGCTCTTTGCATGGTTCTCACGACTTTGGTAGAAGTCTGAAATGACAGCAAGTTAAGGTTGCAACTAGCTCCTGTTTGGGATGGGAGGTGGTCACTGGGGTCATCTGCTGTGAATGAGGGAGGAAGGGGGTGTCTGAGGTTTGGGGAGACTGGGAAAGAGCTGAGCTCATCGTAGAGTGAGGAATCAGTTGAGCAGAGAGTAGTTGAAGTATGGTAGAGCCGGGTGGATGGGTCTGTGCACTGGGAGCTGGGGTAGGAGGAGGGGCTGGGCATGATATCTTCACAGGACTCAATTCAGAGTCTCTGAAGGAAGCCAGGAACTGGTCCACCTCCTGGACTCCTGCTCCTTCCCCTACCACACCCCTGGATGGAGGCAAGGACCTTCACACAAAAAGAATCAAGAAGGAATGGATCGATCCTCGTTCTCAGGGTTCACCCACTCTGGGGTGGAGCAGACAGAGCCTTGAGTTGGGCAATGACCCGCCATGATGGGCAGCCCCCTCCCCATCCCCAGGGGTGTCCTCTCAAGTCTTTCCACCCTCCTGGGTCCCTCCCTGGACCTCTGGCCCTCGCTCCATCCAAACTTGAGGCACTCACGTGGACATAGGGCTTCACCCTGTTACAGGGAAACCAGCCAACTTCATTGGTAGCCGTATTCCTGCCCTAAAAACCCAGGAGACAAAAACATGGACAGGGAGGTTACAGGCATCCATGTATGTGTGTCCAGCTCTCTGCTAATGGCCACTGTTTGTCATCTCTCTTTGGATGGCCTAGAAAGGTGTCAACCAATATCAACTTCCTGGGAAGAAACTCAGCTCAGAAGAGCCGAGCCAAGCCCAGAAATCCCTGTTCTACATCACTCCTCTCCAGGCACCACCTCCAGAGCCCAGTGGAACTGTGACCCCACTCCCCAAAGTCATCTGCATCCATGACACCACACCTGAGTCCCACCCCATCATTCCCATGGCCTCAGCCTGTACCTCCCACCAGTTCTGTTCAGCCTCAGCCTTGGTGAGCTCCACGATGTCTCCAACGTTGAGTCGTAGAAAAGGTCCAAAGGCTCCAGGGGGTGGAGGAAGCCCATAGTATTCCTGAAACACCTCCATCTTGGGAAGACCTGGAGGACAGGGAGGTGGTGGTACAGGGTGGTCAGTAGTCAGGTAGATTTTCAAACCTGAGTCTCACCACCCACCAGAATGGCCACTGGAAATACCAAGTGGCAGTGTGGATTTGGAGCAACTGGAACTTTTATGCATTGCTGGATTGCTGGTGTGGATCTACTTTGAAAAACTGTTTGGCAGTATCTATTAAAGCTAAACATTGGTCTACCCTGTGACCCAGCAATTTCACTCCAGTATATACCCAAGAGAAATGAAAACATACGTCCACTGAAAGTTATGGGCAAAAATGCTCATAGTGGCTTTATTTGCAGTAGCCAAAAACTGGCAGCAAACCAAGTTTCCTCAATAGAAGGGGTAAACAAATTGTGAGATACTCACACAATGGAATACTATACAGCAATAAAAAGGAACAAGCTCCTGCTACAAGCAACCACATCAGTGAATCTCACCAACATTATGTTGAATAAAAGAAGCCAGATGCCCACTAGCAGGTGGCTGTCGAGCACTTGAAATGTGGCTAGTGTGACTGAGTGAAAGGGTTTTTTAACATTATTAATTTTAATTAATTTTAACTTATATTGAACAGTACAGTTCTGGAGGGAAGGAATGTTCTATACCTTGATTTGATTGTTGGTTACATGTATAAAAATTCATTGAGCTGTATGCTTAAGATTTATTCACTTTACACACCTTACAGTTTTTATTTTCTATCTCAATAAAAAGTGTGCGTGCGTGTGTGTGTGTGTGTGTGTGTGTGTGTGTGTGTGTGTGTCCTGCTGTGGTACTGAGGACATTTTGATTGTTTCTAGTATTGACTATTGCTAATAAAACAGATTAATTATTGGTAATTAAGGAATAACACACACACATATGAGGGTACTTCAAAAAATTCTTGGAAAGATTTGTGTTATCTTTTCATTTTATTTCTCTATATATTTCATATTGCACTGAGGACATTTGGGCTGTTTCTAGTGTGTGATTACTACAAATAAAGCTGATAATACACAAATATATATTATATTGTATTTATTATTATATAATAAATTATAACTATAATACATAATAATTATAATATACAATAATATAATATAACATTAAAATATACCATGTATGTTATACTCTATATATTATTTATTATATATAATATGTAAAAGACAGATTATATGTATATTCTGTTATATATAGTGTTATATA
This sequence comes from Cynocephalus volans, assembly GCF_027409185.1. Classification (NCBI taxonomy): domain Eukaryota; kingdom Metazoa; phylum Chordata; class Mammalia; order Dermoptera; family Cynocephalidae; genus Cynocephalus; species Cynocephalus volans. The sequence goes on along the minus strand of NC_084469.1, from coordinate 98,569,315 downwards.
TGTGTGTATACATGTATATGTATGTATGTATATATTGTGTATGATAAACATGTAATATTAACATTATTGTTTTATATACAATATGTACAAGATAGAATACACATAAAATCTGAGTCTTTACACTGACTGTGTGACTGAGCAATGACTTTATTTTTCCCACAAAAACTGTCCTCAGTTCTTTAACAACACTTTGCGCTCCTGCCTCCCAGCCTTCGCACATGCTGTTCCCTCTGCCTGGAACACCCCTGTCCCCTTCCTCAGACCCTGCTCATCTTTCAAGTCTCCACTTTAATGTCTCCTCCTCCAAGAAGTCTTCCCTGAATACTCAGATTTCTCAGTTCCCCCAATTTAATATTCCGAAGTACCCTCCACTTCTCCCACCACAACCAAAATGACTTAAACCAACATCTGTCTCCCCTACCAGCCTGGGAACTTTGGGAAGGCAGGTAGCACTACAGTTTCAGTCGTCATCTGTCCCAGACAATACATATAGTAGATGGTGAGTAGAAGTCACCCATCACTATTGCAATCCCACAGAACTCAATAACATGTGAATGACTCCAGCCTTTTCCCTCACCATCGGGCTTAAAAGAAGTCTGGCTTGACCAAGCTTTTTCTTCCGCTTTCCCCCAGTAAGGAGAAAACCTTGCTGAAATCCTCACTTGTGGGATTTTGTGATACAGAATCAACAGGCGAGGGGATGAACAGAGCTATCTGAGGTGTGCCTAGCTGGCTAAGACTACACAAGGGGGAAAAAAAGAGGAATGAATAGGAAAGATGGACAGAAGAGAAAGATTTTAACAAATATTACTATGCTTCATGCATTCCTTCCACAGTGTTGGAGCAAAGCAAGGAATGAATTTGAGTTCATTATTTTTTTCTTTCTAATTTATTTTTCACCCACGATAACTGTATATATTTATGGAAGACAATGTGATATCTGGGTGCATTTATACAGTGTGCAATGACCACAGTTATTTTTAAATTCCTTTCAGGTTTCTGGGACTGGAATACATGGATCATGGTGTTACAAGCAGGACATTAGGTGGATGTTGGTCGATGTGATGATGCAGATCTGTCCCTAGGTTAGCATCACTGGGATAGAGACCAGTTTTCCTCCTGACCCTACACAGCGCCCCCTGCTGACTCACCCAGTTCATTCCTCTTTTTGTCCTGAGCCCTTCGATGTGCTTTGTCCTAGAAGGAGAGACCAAGAAAGCAAGCATGGCTACCTATGCCCAGCCTGGAGGCTCCTCAGCCCCTTCACTGTCCTCACCCAACAAAAGACCGTGCCCACTGCTGGGGCATCCTGGGTCCTCCCCTTATTATCCCCCGTGATTTTCCATGCACAGAAAGGAGCATGGGGGCAGGGGCTCGTACCTTCTTCATAGTTCCTGCTAAATCTATGGGAGGGAAAAGGAAATAGTTAGAATGGGAATTCTCCCAGGGTACACCAAGTGCACCTCCCATCCTCCCTGCCACTAGTACCTTGCCCATGTCGGCCACATGGAGGGACCCTCCCCAGACACTCCTTGTGTGCAGGTGCCCGGCACCGGTGACAGCGGTAGCCCTGATAGAAGGTGCCTCTGGGATGCAGGGGGGAGACAAAGGAGAGTCAGGGGTCCTGACTGGCACAACTAACCAATCTGCCAACAATGTGAAGAGCCCCCTTAAGTTCTCTTTACAGCAGGGACAGTGACGCAGAAGCTGAAGACCCAAGTAGGACCGCCCTTCTCTCAATTTAGGGGGCCAATTACTGGAGGGACCCCTCCAGAGAGGAAGAACTGACCGAGCCCAGGACCCAGGCCCACCCACCTAGACACCAACCTCAGCAGCATCTGGCACGCCTTGCAGGAAGTGGTCTCCTCAAAGGAGAACATCTGGAAGTCATGCCCATTGGCAGTGGCATTCTCGGGGTAGATGTTGGAGCTGGAGGGAAAGACGGAAGAAGAGAGGACCGACAAGTCAGTCCTTTTAATTGCTAAATACAATTCCATGGAATGGACATGCCACATTGTGTTTATCTGTTCATCCATCGATGGACATCTGGGTTGTTTCCACGTTTTTGGCTATTGTGAATAGTGCTGCTATGAACACTGGTAGAAAGAGAAAGCAGATCAGTAGTTCCCAGGGGCTGGGAATGGGTGTGACTGCTTCATAGATACTGGGGTCTCCTTGGGGTGTGATATAAAGGTTTTGGAACTAGGTAAGGTGATGATCACACAACGTTATGAATGTATTAGATGACATGGATTGTACACTCTGAAATGGTTAATTTCTTATGTGAATTTTACCTTCATATAAAAAGAAGCAGGAGCAGGAGGAGGAGATTTTAGCTGGTGGCTGAAGCTTTCATAGAAACTTGGTATTCTGGAAATGCAGACAGCCTTAAGCCTGTCCCTCCCGTTTTCCAGATGAGAAAACAGGTTCAGAGTGGTACCATGGCATGTCAGGGCAGAGCAGGGACTAGAGCACAGTTCTGCCTTGCAGCCCCTGCACCCATGAGAGCAAGTCCCCTAAGTATAGAAAGCGGGAGGGGGAGGGGACTCACATGGCCATCTCAAACTGTTCCATCCACTTCTTCTTCAGTTCTCGAGTCTTAAAGAACAGCTCATAGCCCTGGGCACCTTGGTCCTCGATGAGGAGAAACATGTGGCTCCACTGCAGGGAAGCAGAGCTCAGAATGAAGGCACCCACCCTGCAGAGGTTGGGACCACAGGGCACACCCACCAAGCCCTCCCTGCAAAGAGCAAAGTGTCAGACTGATAACAGTCTCTCTGCCTTTAGCCTGTAAAGGGCTGCCTAGGATATTCAAATACACATCCACAAACCCCAAAATCACGCACACCTTTTCAGAAACACACTCCAGACAAAGCATGTCATTCTTTCATTTGTTTAATCAACAAGCACTTGTTGAAAGCCTGCTGGAGACAGACTTTTTGCTGTAAGCTGGGGACAGAGCAGTGAACAGGACATTGTCCCCAGGGCTCCAGGCTGGTAGGGTAGACAGACCCACAAACAGGCAATTACAAGAGAGCAATTAGTACCTCCATGAGGCAGCTACAGGGGCTGAGAAACAGAGAAGCAGCAGCTCAGGGGACAAGGGGACTTACCAGGATAAGGGCTCAAGAGAAAGGAAGAGTTAGCAGGAGAGAGAGTGGAAGGAAGTGAGGAAAAGCCAAGAGGGAGAGAGGTCTCAGCTCAAATGTCACCTCCAAGTTCCTGACCAATGGAGGTAAGACAGCCCCGTCCCAACCTCACCCATCACTGTCACTGCCCGTGTTATTTTCTTTGCAGAACACATCACCCTCTTTTTCTTGTTTCCAAAAAAATGTAAGCACCGTACAAGAGGAGACCATATTTGTCTTGTTTTCCGTTTTAAACCTAGTGCCTAGAAGAGTGCCCAGGACATAGTAGGTGCTTAATTAATTTAAAAATTGTTGAAGGAGCTGGCCGGTTAGCTCAGTTGGTTAGAGCACGGTGTTGTAACACCAAGGTCAAGGGTTCGGATCTCCATGCCGGGCAGTCCCCCGCCCCCCAAAAAACACAAAAACTGTTGAGTGGATTAATTAACACACACACTCGAGTATTCCAAAGGCCAAGTGGAGTCCCAAATCGGCCCTGCACTAGGGCCCCCGGTTCTGGCCTCAGAGTCCCACCTTCTTGTTGTCTCGCTCTCCGGAGGAGTCATCCCGAACCTGGAAGCTATGCAGGTTCACAAAGTCCTTGAGGTCGTAGGAGTCCCCCCGGCGCTTACAGATGAGCAGGGCTTTGTCGAGCAGGAAGGCGTACCTGGAAGTCACTGGGTCAGGCGCCTCTGTCTATAGCCTCCTGACAGTCCCCACCACCTCTCTGCCCGGTTCCCTCCACCTTCCTGGCCCCAACCTGCTGTCCACTTAGGACTCTTAACCGCCCTGTACTTGGTCAACTTGGCCACGCCCACCTGTCCCTCCTGACCTCACCCACGTGATCTGTGTGGGCCTAGGCTCCACCCACACACCCAGCTGGCCCTGCCTTCCCTGTCTATCTAGGCCTCACCCCCTTGTTTGAATGGGCTCACCCATCTATCTAGAAATCCGGCCCAACCTCTACCTAGGCTTCTCCCCAGATCCTGTTGACTTGGCCCACAAGTCTGTCTAGGAATCTGGCCCCGGCCAGGTTCGGCCCACCTGTCTATCCAGGAACTTGGCCCCGCCCCTGCGCAGGCCCCACCCAAGATCCCTGCTGACCCTGCCCACCCACCTATCTAGGAATTTGGCCCCTCTACCTAGGCTTCTCCCCAGATCCTTGTTGACTCGGCCCACAAGTCTGTCTAGGAATCTGGCCCCGGCCAGGCTCTGCCCACCTGTCTATCTAGGAACTTGGCCCCACCCCTGCCCAGGCCCCACCCCAGATCCCAGTTGACTCCACCCACCTGCCTATCTAGGAGCTTGGCCCCACCCCTGCCCAGGCCCCACCCAGATCCCTGTTGACTCCGCCCACCCACCTATCTAGGCAGCTTGGCCCCACTTGGCCCCACCCCTGCCCAGGCCCCACCCCAGATCCCTGTTGACTCCACCCACCCACCTATCTAGGCAGCTTGGCCCCACTTGGCCCCACCCCTGCCCAGGCCCCGCCCCAGATCCTTGTTGACTCCACCCACCCGCCTATCTATAAGCTTGGCCCCACCCCTGCCCAGGCCCCACCCCAGATCCCTGTTAACTCCACAAACCCGCCTATCTAGGAACTTGGCCCCGCCCCTGCGCAGGCCACACGCAAGATCCCTGTTGACCCTGCCCACCCACCTATCTAGGAATTTGGCCCCTCTACCTAGGCTTCTCCCCAGATCCTTGTTGACTCAGCCCACAAGTCTGTCTAGGAATCTGGCCCCGGCCAGGCTCGGCCCACCTGTCTATCTAGGAACTTGGCCCCACTCCTGCCCAGGCCCCACCCCAGATCCCTGTGGACTCCACCCACCCACCTATCTAGGAGCTTGGCCCCACCCCTGCCCAGGCCCCGCCCCAGATCCTTGTTGACTCCGCCCACCCACCTATCTAGGAGCTTGGCCCCACTCCTGCCCAGGCCCCACCCCAGATCCCTGTTGACTCCACCCACCCGCCTATCTAGGAGCTTGGCTCCACCCCTGCCCAGGCCCCGCCCCAGATCCCTGTTGACTCCACCCACCCGCCTATCTATAAGCTTGGCCCCGCCCCTGCGCAGGCCACACCGAGATCCCTGTTGACTCCGCCCACCTGTCCATCTTGGAGCGCCGTTCCACCGAGGTGATCTTCAGCTCTCCGTCAATCTTGGGTCGTCCATAGTGCGCCAGAGACTGGTCCTACGCAGCAGGCGGGGGGTCTGGCGAGGGGCCACCAGAAAGGGAACCAGCCACCCTCCCCACGTGGCCACGCCCCGGGCCCACCCGGCTCCCGGCCTCACCAGGTTCTCAATGGACAGCTGGAAGTTGGTGATCTGCCGCAGCGTCTCGTTGTCCCGCTTGACCTCGTTCACGCACTGCGCCAGGTCCTGCGGGTGGGGCGGAGATGAGCCTGGCCCCCACGCCCAGGCCAATCCCTTACCTGGCCCAGGGTAGAGGGTCAGCCCCCACCAGGAGGCGTAGAGAGGGTGACCACAGCCTGTGCACGACCGTCACCCCCGCACCCCACTCACCCTCATGGCGTCCAGGGCCAGTCGCAGGTTCTCTTTCTCCATCGCGTCCTGCGTGTGTTTCACCAGCTCCTGTGTGAACCGAGAAATCAGACATCACCTGCCCCCGCCTCCTGGGGCGGCCCCTCAAACGCTGCTAGCAGCTGGCCGGTTAGGGCACAGCCTTCCAACAATGAGGTCACGGGTTCGGATCCCAGGACCGGCCAGCCGCGCGCGCAGGCGCACACGCACACGCACTCACACACACACACACACACACACACACACACATACACACACACACACACCAATGCTAGCCCACCTGAGACATGACCCGAATGACCCCTCCCAGAGGGGTCATTTTAAGAGCTCCACCTCTTAAAAGCCAGCCCCACTCCCACCCCTACAGACACAATAGACAACGCCAAGCCCATGCCCCGGGGACCCCCCACTTGCGCCTGGCACCTGGAGAAGGAGGTGGTACTTGAGCACCCGCTGCATGGGCACCATCAGCAGATCCCGCAAGGTGAACCTTCCGTTGTTTGCTCGCTGAGAGCATTCCTGGGGGACCCAAGGACAGTGGGGTGACTGAGACCAGGTAGAGGCAGGTGCCCAGGAGGTGTGCATACAGATGTGTATAAATACTCAGGCAGTTCTCCACCCCAGAGCTGTGTGGATTTTTCTAGAGCCTGGAGCACCCTATCTCCCCCCAAGGAAATAAGGAAGGAAGGATGCTATGGGGTGAGGGGCAGCTTAAGACCTATTGGAAGGCTGGCAAATGGTAGAAGCCCATTATTCTGCCAGCTGAGTGGGGCTGGAGAGGCGGAGAGGGACGGGTCTGAAGGGTCCCTATTTTCATTGCCCCTGCCCTGCCTGTGTTTCCACTAGACACACATATCTGGGCTGGGGTTCAGCTGAGGATCAGAGCTTAGCCTGGGATCAGGGCTTGGCTGAGGTAGGGCTCAGTGCTCTGGCTCATTTTTGCCTTGCTCCATTTCCTCCATGGAAATGACTGACTGGTACCTCTCTCCCCAAACCTTTGGCGGATCCCTGGCTGGGCTGTAGCAGAAAGTGGAGCCATCTCCAACCCAGTCTCCTCCCTGATGCCTCCAGGACTTGAGAAGGAGTGGGAGAGCCCCCAGATGTGGCCAGGCCCCCACCTCCAGTTTCATCTGCACGTCCTCCCGGGCTGTGGCCACGCGATCCAGGTGCTTGCTGGCAGACTCTACCTGGCTGCAATAGCGGCCATAGACCAGGAACCTACAGGAAGAGGATATGTCACCACACAATGGTGGCCAGCACCAAGGTCAGGCAGATCTGAGTATCAGTCCTGCTTGCTCTTTTCAGGTGGATAACCCTGAGCCTCAGTCTCCCCATCTGTAAAATGGGCATAACAATCGCATCTCCCACACGGGATTATTATAGCATTAAGTGAGATTATGCGTAAGAGGATCATACCACAGCACCTGGCATATTATCTCTACTCAATGTTTATTTATTTAACAAACACTTATTGAACACCTACCGTGTCCCAGGCCTTGTGCTAAGCATTTTATGCATCGATGTATTCAACCCTCACCACAACCCTAGGAGGCACGTTCCTGTACCCACTGATTTACAGATGATGAAGCAGAAGCACAGAGAGGTTAAGTAGCTTCCCAGTGCCACACAGCAGAGCTGGGAATTGAACCAGAAATGGGCAGCCCCTTGTCCACAAGCTCACCGCAAAAAAAGTCCTCCCTGTTCAGTGGTCTCTGGGGATAAGGTCTTCCCAAACTCCCAGGCCGGACACGGCAGTGACTCTCAGGGCTCTGGTCTGGCCAGCTGGGTCTCACCTCTCCTTATATTTGATGAAGATCTGGTACAGGGTGGGTGCTCCAGGGTTGGCCAGGGCTTCCTTCATCTCCTTTAGGAAGTGGGTGTGCACACGAACCAGGTCCTATTCGGTGGGAGGGGTGAGGGCTGGGGCCAGAGCCTGGGGCTCAGAGGTTGGGGCAGGGAAGGGTCATCAACCCACCCGGTGTTGCTCAATTCCCGCCCCCCACACACCAGGTACAGGTGGAGCCAGCACGTTCTCCCCACTGCACAAATGCCCGAGAGGGCTGGGGGTCGGTTGTCTCACCTCAATGTTGATGAAGATGATCTCAATGTCTTGAGGTTTGAGGAACCGTTGCAGGGGCTTCATAAAGTGCTTCAGGGAGGGGAGAGAGGAAGGAGGGGAGGTGAGACCCCTCCCTCCAGCCCAGTCCCAAAGAGACAGAGACAGAAAGAGACAAACTGAAACAGAGAGACAGATGTGCAGAAAGAGAAAGACAGAGACAAGGGAACAAAAGCAGAGGGATAAAAAGAGATGAAAATGATCGTCCCCTCAAACACTCGAACACACATCTACATAGCAGCAGTACTTGTCACAGCCAAACAGTGGAAACCACCCAAGTGTCCACCGCCTGAGAAGTGAAGACACAAAGCATGGTCCACTCATATGAAGGGACATCACTCAGCCGTGAACAGGAACGAGGCTCTGACACACGCTGCAACGTGGATGAACTTTAAACACATCATGCTCAGTGACAGACGCCAGACGCAAAAGGCCACACAGTGTGTGATTCCATTTATATGAAATGTCCAGAACAGGCCGATCCACAGAGACAGAAAGTGGATTGGTGGTTGCCAGGAGCTGGGGAGGGGACGGGGAGTGACCGCTACGGGGTGTGGGGTTTCTTTGGGGGATGATGAAAATATTCTAAAATTAGGCATTGGTGATGGTGGCACGACCTTGTGGACATACCAAAAACCATTGAACTGTACACTTTCAAATGGGTGGGTTGTATGCTATCTTAACTAAATCTGAATAAAGCTTTTTAAAAAGAGATGGAGAAAGGAAAGAGAGACAGGAGAGAGAAAATCAGGGACAAGAATAGACAGAGGCGGCAGACAGATAGACACAGACGAGGATGCAGGAAAAGACAGACACATGCAGGGAGAGAAAGACAGACAGAGGAATAAACAGAGAGATCCAGAGGGAAAAAGAGACAGATGAGCAGAGAGACAAGAGAAGGAGACGGAGAAAAGTCACAGGCCGAAAGGCAGAGAAACCCAGAGACGGACAGAGACGGAGAAACACAGAGCCCTGGGGACAGGGACAGGCCGCAGCGCGCCCCGGAGGCAGCTGGACAGGTGGACGCGCACCTGCTGGATGGAGCCCAGCGTATCTGTGTACTTTTCCTCTGTCTGCTGGATCTCCCGCAGGCAACAGCACCGCTTGTCATACTCTGTCATCTTGGGCTGAGAGCAGGGAGGAAAGGTTGGTGTTGGAGGGTCAGGGGCTGCACCCGCTGCCCACACGCCCTCCCAGGCCCGGCCCTGTGCCCCACCGGCATGGGCACCGGCTCCGTGCGCATGAGGTCCTCATAGATCTCGTCTCCCTCAGCCTCCTCGTTCTCCACGCAGTCGTACAGGTCCTCATCCTCCTCCACCGTGTCACTATGGGACGTGGAGTCAAGCAGGGCCACCGAAGCCCCCAGGCCAGGGACCCCTCAGGCCCCTCCCATATCTAGGCAGTGTCCCCTCAGACCCTACAGGGCAGGGCAGTGTCCCCTCAACCCCCCACTCTATGAGGTCTTCAGCACTCACTCGATCTGGTCGGACAGGCCACTGTAGATGTCTTCATCACCCACAGTGTCCTCCTCAGTGGGGAAGGGCCTGGGGGACCAGAATGGTGTGAGCCAGGGGACTGGGAGCCAGGTGGGAGGGTGGCTTCAAGGAGGGGGTGGATTGGGGCCGAATGGTCCAAGGTCCAGATGGTTACTCACATGATCCCCTTGTTCTGGGCAATCGGGGTCCAGGACAGAGCGGACAGGGTGTAGATGACCTGTGACAAGGGCCATGGCTGCTCAGAGAGCCCCTTGCCCACCCCCATGCCAGAACACAGCCTTGGACCCCAAGCACCTGAGGCTTGAGGTTAGACCCCATGTCTCTTGGGGGCCTAATTCAGAATTTTCTGCTCCTTTCCAACCCCACGTCACTGTTCCCTAAACTCAGCCCACCACTTGCTCGCATTGTTATATTTAATCCTCGTAGCCACGCCGAGGGTGGGATGATACTATACCCATATTATAGGTAAGAGACCTAGAGCTCAGAGAGGCACAGCCACATGTCCGAGGTCAGACAGCAAGTGGTAGAGCAGGGATTGGAACCCAGTACCACGTGTCACAAGCCAGTGCTATTTGCACCTTGTGTGAGGCCTGGTCTGACTCATCTGCCCATCCCCCAGCAGCTCTTAGCTTCCTCAGCGTAGATGTTAATGGGAGTGAATTGAAACCCAATCGTCGGGCTTTAGGTGCCCAGTTCACAGGCCGCTCAGGCCCAGCTCACCTTCCCAAAATCCTGCACATCGAAGAGGTCAAAAGCCTCAAAGAGCTCGCTCCGCTTAAGGCCAAACTTCTCACAGCAAGTGGACAGGAAGGTTCGAATGTTTTTAAGGCACAGGAACTGTGGGGAGAGAGAGAAATGAGGGTGGGGGGAAATGACGGGGTCGGGGAGAAACCGACCCTCAGGCGCCTGGCTTGGGGAACGACAGAAATGAAGACATGGGCCGCCTTCCGTGAAACCGCACTCTCTTCTGATGAAGATCGAGCTGTACCTGAAGCCAGATCTACCCCTGAATTGTTTTTATTGAGGTGAAATTCACAAAACATGAAATTAGTCACTAAGGGATAAACAAAATGTGGCATATCCATACAATGGTATATTATCCAGCCATACAAAGGAATGAACTTTTGATTCATGCCACGACGTGGATGAACCTTGAGGAGATTATGCTAAGTGAAATAAGCCAGATACAGAAAGATAAATACTATATGATTCCACTTGTTTGAGGCACCTAGAATAGTAAAATGCACAGAGACAGAAAGTAGAATGATGGGTGCCAGGGAGAGTGGAGAGTTACTGTTTAATGGGGACAGAATTTCAGTTTGGGAAGATGAAAAGGTTTTTGAATATAGAGGGTGGTGATGGTTACACAACATCGTGAATATTTTTAATGCCACTGAATTGTACACTTACAAATGATTCGAATGATAAATATTACCAATCGATTTGTATATTTTATTTATTTAATATATTTTTTATTTATGCTAATAAAATATTTTTTTATTTATAGCATTTTTGTTTCCCTTGTACATGTGTATGGGGTACAGTTTGTTGTTTCAATGCATGCATATATAATGATCTAATCAGAATAGTTAGCATATCTGCAACCTAAACATTTATCATTTCTTTGTGGTCGTCACATTCAGGATCCTCTCTTCTAGCTATCTTGAAATATACAACACAATATTATTAGCTATTGTCGCCAGAACTTACTCTCCCTGTCTAATGTAACTCTGTAACTTTGCACGGGTCTACTAACCTTTCCCCAGCCCTCCTTCCCCCCTCCGTTTCCTCCCCTCTATATCTAACCATTACTCTATTCTTTATTTCTCTTTTCCCCTTTTTTGTCTTTTTAATTTATTTTTTTTAATGGACCCACAATAATTGTATATATTTATGGGATAAGATATGATATTTGGGTGCATTCGTACTGTGTGCAATGATCTTATCAGAGCCCTTAGTCTATCCATCACCTCAAACATTTGCCATCTCCTTGAGTTGGGAACATCCAACATCATTATATCATTTTGTTTATATGTATAAACTGATATGGGGCCGCCCGGTTAGCTCAGTGGGTTAGAGTGTAGTGTTGCAACATCAAGATCAAAGGTTCAGATCCCCAAACTGGCTAGCTGCCAAAAAATCAATCAATAAAATAAAATGATAACGATTATGTTTTACCACGAAATTTTACTATTAACTATTTTAAAGTGTATACTGCAGTGGAATTTAGTACATTCACAATGTTACGCAACCGTCACCTCTGTCCAGCTTCAAGACACGTTTATCATCTGAAAAGGAAACCCTGTACTCATTAAGCAGTCACTCCCATTTCCCACTCTCTTTTATCACCCCTGGCAAGCACTAGTCAGCCTTCATCTCTATGGATCCATGCCTATGTCCATCAACTGATAAATGGTAAAGCCAATGTGATCCATCCATACAATGGAATATTATTCAGCCACAAAAAGGAATGAAACTCTGGTGCATGCTACAAGCGGATGATCTTCCAAAAAATTATGTTAAGTGAAAAAAGTCAGACCCCCCCCAAAATGATTCCATTTGTATGAAATACCCCTGAACTGTTTGATTTCATGAGCCAACACATTTCTTTTCTTGTTTAAGACAGTTTAGGTAGGGTTGCTGTGACTTGCAACCAAAAGATATTAACTAATACAGCAGTCAGGCACATACGATATGACGCCAGCTTTTGGTTCTTGGCTCTGATAAAAAACAAGCCCTCGTGTCCCTTACATTTGCCCAACATCAGCTCATCTGATGATCCAATGGGCTCAGCTGTCTCTGAGGTTCTTCAGATCCTAGAGAATTCTGACCAACTTTCCATCCACCAGCCTCCCCCAGCATGCAGACGTGGCCCCTGTGCAGTCCCCAGCACTCTCCACGAAGTCAATGTGGACCTAGTCCTGAAGAAAATTTGTCGGGAGAGCTGTTTAAAATGTATCTTCCAAAGACATATAGTTGTCCCAACACTCTCCATGAAGTCAATGTGGACCGAGTCCTGAAGAAAATTCATCAGGAGACCAGTTTAAAATGTATCTTCCAAAGACAAATAGTTGTATGATCCACTCACATAAAATGTCCAGAACAGGCAAATCTATACAAAGGAAAATTACTCAGCCATAAAAGGGAACAAAGTACTATTTCATGCTACCACATGGATGAACCTTGAAAACATGCTCAGTAAAAGAAGCCAGTCACAAAAGACCATATACTGTATGGTTTCATTCATATGAAACTTCCACAATAGCTCTGGAGACGTGAAGTCCAAACTCAAGGTGTCATCAGAGTTGGCTTCTTCCAACCCCGCCCTCTCCCTCTGGCAGCTGGCTGCCTTCTCCCCGTGTCTTCACACGGTTGTCCCTCTGTGCCTGTTTGTCCTAGCTTCTTCTTAGAAGGACACCAGTCATACGGATTAGCACCCACCCAAATGACTTCATTTTAATTTAATTACCTCTGTAAAGACCATCTCTCCAAATATGTTCTGAGGTGCTAGAGGTTAGGACTTTGAAATATAATTTTTAAAAAAAATTTAAAGACTAGTAAAGTGCAAAACAGCTAGGTAGGGAAAGTAAGTTCTATTGACATACAGCCGAGCTCAGCACCTATAATTAACAATAATTTACTGCGTGTTATCAAATGGCTAGTAGAGAGATCAAATGTCCTCAACACCAAGAAATGATTAAGCTTCGTAAGGATGAACATGCTAATTATCCTGACTTGATCATTGCACATTGTCCGCAGATATTGATACTCAACTCTGCACCCCACGAATATACATAATCGATTATGTTGCAATAAAAAATTAATAAATAAAATAAAGACCAGTCAAGTACAGTAGTGAGAAGAGGGGAAGAGTAAAAGCAAGGAGTTTGATCTGTTACTGACTGTGAGCCATCAATTGTGATAACTCACTAGCTATGGACCAGCCAATGTATGAAATTTGGAGGGACCCAATTTCACCCATAACACAGCAGAAAGTGTATTCCAAGAAGAGGAAACAGCATGTGCAAAGGTCCTGGGACAGGACCATGCCTGATGTGTTGGGGAAATAGTGAGGAGGCGTGTGTGGCTGGAGCAGAGTGAGCAAGGGGGAGACAAGGAGGAGGGGACAGGAGGGAGGGGATAAGGGTATTTATTATGAGAAAAATGAATAAATCTCTGTTGTTTAAGCCTCCCAGCCTGTGGTACTTGGTTATGGCAGCTGTAGTGGATTGAATTATGTCCCCCCCCCAAACTCACTGAAGCGTGAATTGTGCCCCCCGAGTTTTATGTATTAGCCACTTAGCCTCCACTATGACTGTTAAGAGGGTGGGAAATCCTATTACAGTCTTTGGAAGGTGGAGCCCTGAGCAGGTAATTGGAATGCAGGACCTCGCAGTAGTGAACGGATTAAAAATGGTGCTAGGGGCGTGACTCTACGGGCGTTCAAAGAAGAGGAGGGTCTGTCTGTCTTGCTCTCTCTGCTCTGTCTGCTTCCACCACCTTGCAATGTGAAGGGTCACTGCTGCCACCACTGGTTGTGTTCCTTGGACTGTGGATTTTCCACCTCAGAAACTGTAAGCAAATAAATTTCATTTTCTTTATAAATCACCCAGTTTCAGGCAACAGAAATAGACTAAAACAGAAAATTGGTACCAGAGAAGTGGGGTGTTGCTTATAACAAATACTTGAAAATGTGGAAATGGCTTTGGAATTGAATGTTGAGGAGAGGCTGGAGGAATTTGGAGGAACAGGCTAGGAAAAGTCTAGATACTGGAGAAAGTTTAGAAGACAGGAAAACCAGGGAAAGTTTGAAACTTTTTAGAGACCAGTTAAATGGTGGTGAGCAGAATACTGATAGAAATATGGACTGTAAGGGCCGGCCCATGGCTCACTTGGGAGAGTGTGGTGCTGACACCAGGTCAAGTTTTAAGATTCCCTTACTGGTCATCTTTAAAAAAAAAAAAGAAAGAAAGAAATATGGACTGTAAAGACCATTCAAAGGTCTCAGATAGAAATCAGAAGGAGTTTGTTGGAAACTGGGCAAAGATCACCCTTGCTGTGAACTGGCAAGGAATTTGGCTGCGTTGTGTCGATGCCCTAGGACTTTGTGGAAGTTGGAATTTAGGAGTGTGAACCAGAGTATTTGGCAGAAGAAACTTCTAAGCAGCAAAGCTTAAGGAAGTTGCATGGTTACTTGTAACAGCCTACGCTGAGTTATGGCAGCAAAGGCATTATATAAAGCTAGAATTTAAAAGGGAAGCAGAGTATGAAGATCTAGAAAATTTGCAGCCTGGCCATGTGGTAGAGAAGAAGAGCCCATTTTCAGAAGAAAAATTCAATGGTACTAAGAAGATTAACACAAAAGAATGGGATTATCAAGAGAAGGAGGAAAAGGCCCTGAAGGCATTGCAGAAGTCTCTGGGGCCAACCCTTCCATTTCAGGCCCAGAGGCCTAGGGAGAAAGAATGTTCTCGGAAACAGGCCTGAGGTGCCCTCCACAGGCTCACTGCCCAGGGCCACCTCGGAAAGCTCTTTCCACACCAGCACCCCAGTGCTTTGGCCACTCCAGCCATGGCTAAATTGGGTCCAGGGGTGGCTGGACCCACAGTTTTGGAAAATACAAGCTGGAAGTCTTGGCAGCACCCATGTGGTGTTAGGTCTGCAAGCTCACAGAATGCCAGAGCTAGGAAGGCTTGGGAGCCTCCAACAAGATTTCAAAGTATGTACGGGAAAGTCTGGGGGCACAGGAAGAGATCTGTCACAGGGGTGGAGTCACCACAGACAGCCTTCGCTACAGCAATGGTGAGTGGAAATGTGGGGTTGGAGCTGCAGCAGAGGAACCCCAACAGCACCATGTCTAGTGGAGCCATGAGAGCGGGACCACCATGGGGACCCCAGAATTGTGGAGCTACCAGACTGCAACGCCAGCCTGCGAGAGCTGAAGTGTGTGTGACCTGAGACCAGGAAAGCCATAGGAGCGGGGCTACTTGAGGACTTGGGGACCCAACCCCCTCACCATCATGCAGAGGAGGTCAAACAAGGAGTCAAGCTAACTGATTCACCATCTGTAGGATTTGATGCCTGCCCTGCTGGTTTTCTGACTTATTTAGTACCTGTTACCTCTTTCTTTTGGCCTATTTCCCCCTTTTGGAATGGAAATATGTACCCTATGTTTGTCCCACCATTGTAACTTGGAAGTAGTTAACTTGTATTAATTTCACAGATGGGACTTTGAACTTTGCCCTTTTGAGTTGACACAGTTAAGACTTTGGGGATGAAATGAATCCATTTGCATGTGAAAAGAACATGAGTTTTGGGGGGCCAGGGTCAGAATGTAGTGGATTGAATTGTGTCCCCCCCCAAACTCCCTGAAGCTTAAATTTTGCCCCTCAAGTTTTATGCATTAGAAACTTAGCCCGCACTGTGACTGTGGGAAATCCTATTACGGTAATTGAAAGGTGGAGCCTAGAAGAAGTGATTGGATAAGTAGTGATAAGTAGTGAATGGATTAAAAATGGTGGTCAGGGACATGGTTCTGAGGGCTTTAAAAGAAGAGGAGAGTCTGTCTTTTGCTCTCCGTTCTCTCTGCTTCCACCATATTGCAATGTGAGACCCCTGGGTCATGGTCACCACCACCAGATGTGTTCCTTGGGCCTTGGACTTCACAGCCTCAGAAACCTTAAGCAATAAATTTTGTTTTCTTTCTAGTATATGTGCTGCCGAAGCGAGCATAAATTTTGTTTTCTTTCTAGATTACCCAGTTCTGGGTATTTTGTTATAAGAACAGAAGTGGACTAATACAGCAGCCTAAGCAAACAAACACCCCCTGATGACCACAAGATTCTTTGCTATCTTCTTCAGGTCTTTGCTTAAAGGTCACCTTCTCAGTGAGACCTCCTCTGACCACCCTAATTAAACTCACACCCCCTTACTCTGGCATTTTCTGCCTGCTCTACTGTGCTTCAATTGTTTCATTGCTCATCTCCCCCAAATAAAATGTCAGTTTGAGGACGGCAGAGCCTTTGTTTTGTTCTTTGATGGATGCCCAGCATCTAAAATAGTGGCTGGTGTGTAGTAGACCATCTATATTTATATTTGTTAAATGAATGGGTGATGGTGGGGACTGATATCCTGCATGTCAGCCATCTCCCCCGGTGATTCCTCTGTACAGGCTCACACCTACTTTGTGACTCTTCCGTAACAATATTTGCATTTCTTAAATGCCTACGAAACGTGGTTGGGCATTCAGATGGATTCCATTCTCGTGACCACACTATGAGTTTTGATGTCTTTTTTACCTATGAGAAAGCAGGTTCATATTGGGAGGGAAAGCTCCCCAAGGTTATTAACAGCAATAATAAGTCAGTGGGCTGGGCTCAATCGGTTAGAGCACAGCCTTATCACACCAAGGTCATGGGTTAGGATCCCCATACTGGTTAGCTGCCAGAAAAGAATAAGTCAGTGGAGGAGCTTCAATTGAACTTCAAGACAGTGTAAATATAGAGCCCACTTTTTGGACACAGCTTCATTTCCTTGCCTTGCATGTAGAGGAAGCTAGCATGAATGCTTGCTGTGGGCTCAATCCCTAGTACTCTGCAGAGGAAATGTGGAATCCTTGCAACAATCCTGCAAGGTAGGTGCTATTATTATCCTCATTTTACAGATAAGGAAACTGAGGCAAGGACACACAGTTGGGACTCAAACTCAAGCAGAGTGACTTCAAAGGCTGTACTTAACCATTATGCATAGCTGAGTATATGAATGAATTCAATACATAGTGTTTACTGTATCTATGTTTCTCTTACTTCCACATTGAGATTGTATCTTCTCCATAGAGAATCCACATAAGCCACTGCATATGAAACATGAACTTTAACCTTAATTTAAACAAATGTATTTTAAAAAGAGAACTTAGAGGCTGGTGGGTTAGTTCAGTTGGTTAGAGCTCAGCCTTATAACATTAAGGTCATGGGTTCAGATCCCCCTACTGGCTAGCTGCCAAAAATATAAAAAGAGAACGTTACATCCTACTATAAAAGGAAAACTAGGATCATTGGTTATAAACAGAAGCACCCGTAAAATAAATATGATGCAAACAGTGTTACTAAATTCTAGCTGGATGCTATTGCCTGCTCAAAGTTCTGACCCAAGGCCTTTCCTCTCTCTGCCAAAAAGAGAAATTTGCAACAGTTAGAGATGCATAAAAGATGCTGCAACAACTCAACATCCATTTGTGATAAAGAAAGAAAGAAAGAAAGAAAAACTCTTGGCAAAATAGAGATGGAAGGGAACTTCTGTGACCTAATAAAGATCATTTTCAAAAAACCTAGAGAAAAACATTATACTTACTAATGAAATGTTGAAGAGATTCCTTTGGAATCAGAACTAAGGCAAGGGTGTCTGCTGTTACTGTTTCTAATACAGTGGTCATTTTTGCAGAAAATATTGTTGTCAACATAAAAATAATTTAGTGATGTGGCTGAATAAAAATTCAATATACAAAGTTCCCTGCTTGTTAGTACATTAGCAACAATCAATCAGAAATTGTCATTTTTTAAAAAGTAGCATTTGTGGGCCAAGCCCGTGGCGCACTCAGGAGAGTGCGGCGCTGGGAGCACAGTGACGCTCCCGCCACGGGTTCGGATCCTGTATAGGAATGGCCGGTGCACTCACTGGCTGAATACCGGTCATGAAAAAGACAAAAAAAAAAGAAAAAGAAAAAAAACCGTAGCATTTGCAAAACTAACCTATGATGATAGAAATCAGATGAGTGGTTGCTTCTGCGGAGGGAGAGGAGGTAAAGATTGACTCAGAAAGGCCACAAGTTGTAGAAATGCTCTGTGTCTTGATAAGGGTGTGGGTTGCATTAGAGTACGCACTTTCTAGAACTGATTAAATGGTAAACTGAAGAATTTAGCATTTCACTGCAGGAAAATCAAACTTTGATTTAAAAATGATACCATCTGCCACAACCTAAAAGCTGTGAAAGAAACCAACAAAAAATCTAGCAATATCTAACATTTAACAAAAAGTGCAAATCCTTTATGGAGAAAGCTGTAAAATTTTATTGAAAGACAGGAGAGAAGACCTAAATAAATAGAGTGGAATGTCTATCAGTTCTTATCTAGGAAGACTCAATATTTTTCAATTGTCAACACTCTCCAAAATTGAGCTATAGATTCAACACAATTTTAATTCAAAACTCACAAAATGCTTTTCTTTTTTTTTCTCTAAAATGTTTATTTATTTTTGATTGTACATATTTGTGGGCTACAGAGTTGACTATCAGTATTTGTGTACAGTATGTGATGATCAAATCAATATTATTAGCATGTTAATCATTATAAATTAATTAGTTTTAATTAATTATAAAGTAATTAGTCTTTGGATGCCTTACCCAATTACTCCCTAACCCCCCACCCCATCCCCCTTTCCCACCTCTAGTAACTAAAGGTATGTTCTCTCCTTCCAAAAGTTCAACATCCAAAATGGTTTTACATTGAACTTGACACACCAATCTTAAGATTTATATGGAAAAGCACAGTCATGAATAGCCAAGACAGCTCTGCAGAGGGAAAACAAAGTGGGGGTACTAATCCTACCAGATATTAAGACTTATCATAAATCTACAGTGATTAAGACAATGTGATTGTAGTAGCCAGCCTCCAGTGGCCCCCAATGGTCTGTAACTCGTGATATTCATGCAGAAGATACGATGCCCTTTTGTCATTGCCTCTCATATTGAGCTAAGACTGGCCCTGCGTGACTAACAGAATGTGATGGAAATAACAATATGTGACTTGTCAAGACTAGCTAATCAAAAGCATTGTGGCTCCCATTTTGGCCTGTTGGATCACTCACCAGCTGCCATATTGTGAGGCCACTCAATCAGTCCTACGGTGAGGCCCATGTGAAGGAGGACTAAAGCTCTGTGTGATCGAGCCACCTGGGAAGTGGATCCCCCAGCTCCAGCCAAGCCTTTTTGCCCCGGCTGACATCTGACTGCAGCCTCATGAGAAACCCCAAATGGGAAATACCCAGCTGAGCCATTTCAGAATTCCCGACCCAGATAATCCATGGGCATAATAAATGGTTGCTTTACACTATTAATTTTAGGGATAATTCATTACTCTGTAATAGATAGGTAATGTGGGGATAAAGACAAATAATCCAGTGTAGAGTTTATGTCTACTGTGACTTGTTGTTGAAATTCAGTGATATAATGTGTATAAAGGGCTTGACATGGTAAGAGTCCACAATATCTGGAAATTATCGTGACCATTATGACTATCATCAACATCACTATTATCACCGCAGTCATCACCATAATCACCATCATTATCTTTAACACCATTACCATCACCATTATTGTCATCATCAGTATCATCATAATCACCATCATCATCTTAGCTCCAGCTAGGAAGCCCAAGAGCATTCACTGACTCAAACATTCTTGAAACTGGAAAAGACCTCAGATATCAACCAGTTTCCAATCTTCCTCACCGGGAGAGAGGGATAAACTCAGACAGAAAGAAGCGTTTACTCAAAAGCACAAAGTAAACTGAGTATCTTCTGCCTCCCAGGCCTTAGTTCTATACCTGCTGCCTACCTGTGGCAAAGGCCACTAATGATCCACCAAAATTCATGCTTTCTCTTCCATAATGTGGAATTTCTCCAGCAAAGAGGCTGCCCAGCTAGAACTACATTTCCCATCTACCCTTGCATGCAGATGTGGTCACGTGACTAGTTCCAGCCAATAGAATATGAGCATTTGTCATAAGCATCACTTTCAGGGCAACATATTTTAAAAGTAAGAATGACTTCTCTATGCCCTCTTTCTGTGCATTCTCTGCAGGCGAGACTCTAAGGGATGGCAAAGCCACAAATGAAAATAGCCTGGTTTTCTGAATCACCCAGTGGGGAAAAGCCCCCTACCAGTGACCAGGAACACATATATTGAACTGTTATGTGGATGAGAAATAAATGTCTACTCTATTAAGTCGCTAAAATGGCTTGTGTGTTACAGCAGCTAGTATTATCCTAATACAATACGCTCAATAACCAGAGCCAGCTGTGACCTATCTGGTCCTCAGAACCCCTGTGACTCTCCACTCTAACTCCTCTTGACAAATTTTCCAGTAATTATATACAGAGAGATGAACAAAGACTGATGTCTGAGCTAATAGTTCCTCTTACATCTGCCTGGTGAACTCCTATTCATCCTTCAAGGCCCATCTTCAATAGCTCTTTCTCCAGGTAGCCTTCCCCAACTTCTTCACCAAGACAGAGTCCTTGCTCTCTTTCCCACCCCAGGCTCCCTTAGTATAATGTTTGTCCCACCCCAGGCCCAATAACCATTTATTGAGTAAAGGAACAACATGAGAGTAACTAAAAGACAATCTGGACCTCTTTTCCAGCCCAGGGCCAAGTTGTCATGACAACAGCTGGAAGCACCCTTTTCCATCACCATAAATTTCTTTGCCATTTAGCTGGGGAAACAGGTTCATTCATTCAACAATGGGCACCTCAAACTCACCAGGTCCAAGGCTGACATCATTGCCACTTCAAATTCACTCCCCTTCCAGCTGTCCCATCTCAGTGATGGGTCCATCATCACCTAGAGACTTGGCTTAGAAACCCAGGGTGATTCTCAATGCTCCCCATCCTTTTTAATCAAGTTAGAATAAGTTTATGGAGTATTTTCTACAAGCCAGAAATGAGTCCAAGTGTTTTGCAAGTACTGATTCATTTAATTCTCTACTTTCAGTCAGTCAATAGATGCTTCAGATTCTACATCTAAAATACCTCTCAAATCCAAGACCTTCTCATTATCCCCTTTACCAGCTCCTAAAGCAGCCACAACCAGCCTCCTCAGTGGTCTTCCTGATTTGTTTTTTATTCCTCCCAACCCACCTCCACACAGCAAATCTGACCATGCCAATCTCCACTTGATATCTTGTCGTGGTTCCCCAGCATCCTCAAGGTAAAATCCAACTTGACCACAGCCTTCAAGATTTGGCCCCTGCTCACTTCTCCAGTGACTCCATTCTTTTACACACTCTACCTTTCTCTGCTCCAGCCAGGTAGAAATGGCTTCCATACTCTAAACGCAACATAGGTTTACTTTCTCTTGTCTCCAAGCCTTGTATTGAAGTTGCCTCTGCCTGAACGCCCTTTGTGGCAAATCACAACTACTTTCCAGATCCTACCAGGGAGAGGCAGAATCTATTTCCCCAACTTTTGTGTCTGGGCTGGTCTTGGGACTTACTTTGGCCAGTGGAATGAGTTTAGACATCAAGAGGCCTGGCAATTTCTCCTGTTCCTTTCTTGGAATGCTTCTACCAGATGAAAGAGATCAGGCTAAACTACTGGAGGATAGAGACCACACAGAGCAGAGAGAGCAGTCCTAGCTAAAGGTGTCCTACACTAACCAGCCTACCAACCAGCAGGCCTGCAAATGGGGCCATCCTAAACCACTTTCCCCAGCCAACCTGTTAACGAACCACAGAGATCAGCTGATCTGCCTGGCCAGCCCACCAACCCAAACGTCCATCGACAGGCTTGAACTGAAACTTTGGCTCTTCCTGGTCTTGAGCCTGCCAACCTTCAGACTGGAACTACACCATCAGCTCTCCTGGGTCTCCAGTTTGCCAACTGCAGACCTTGGGACTTAGCCTCTATGATCGTTTGAGCCAAATAATATACATGTATGAACCAATCTCCTGTCGGTTCTGTTTCCCTGGAAACCCTGGCTGATACACTGATTAATACTCCGTTTAATGAATTTTCAGTCATTTATTTATCTGTTTTTCTGTTGATGGACATTTGGGTTGTTTCCATTATTGTGCTGTTATGAATAAAGCTTCAATGAACGTTCTTCTCCATTTCTTTCGATGAACCCACTTATCTTAGGCTACGCATAACCAGGAGTGGAACTGCTGGGTTATGGGGCATATAAATGTTCAGGTTTAGCAGATATTGCCAAACAGCTTTTCAAAGCAGTAGGGTGCACTTTTTCTCCCACAAACGTTGTGGGAGGATTCCGGTTGCTCCACATTCTACTGTGGAGTAAATGGGAATGTTATTCCCTTTCACTCTGTAAAGGTTTGGATGATAAATTAATGTCCACCCAGATGTTTCAGTAGCAAAACCTCTATCCTAATGAGTACACAGTATTGACTGCACCAGGTTGTGACTGTCCAAACAGATCATGGAATCCCAGTAGACTGTGAGCACCATGAGAATAGAAAAAAGAATGAGCATATTCGTTAACTAATTATGAACATATTAAGTAACTAATGATGGCAGTACAATCTGGTCTTTGCCTATAGAAATCTTAATTCTTGAAGTTGTTTCGATGAATGACTAAACCGAGGTTCAAAGGATTGAAATCTAGAACCTCCAGACCCCTCAGGACCCCTGGCTCTCCATATTTTCACCCTTGTGGGTGGTTGTAGTGTGTTCATTCACACACACACACACACACACACACACACACACACACACACACACACACACACACACACACACCAGAACCCTGATTTACATTTGGAAAAATAGCCCCTCCCCCTTTCTCTTCTGGTCACATGGGATAAGAAGGGCTCCACCCCCAGTTTCAGTCAATTAGCATAGCCCATCCTCCTGTCCATGGCTATTGGTTCAGGGATTACCACATGACCCAGTTTAGACCAATGAGAGTGTGAACCCAAGATCTTAAGCTCCAGCTTCCAGGACAGTGATTTATTCTCCCTCTGGGTAATGAAGGGTGAGGTTGTGAGGTCTGGAGCAACCACAGCCACTTTGCTGCCCTGAGGGAGTGAATCTTGAGTTTCCTGCCTGAAGAAAAAGCTGTCGCAGACAGATATCCAGTGTTTGATGACATTGTCGGAGCTACTGAATCGAGCTATATCTAAAATCCACATATGATTTGTGTTGTATGAGTCCCATAAGCCCCTTTGAATTAGGACCTTATTAAACGTTTTCTGTAAAGGGCCAGATAACAAAAATGTTTCAATTTATGCCATGTACGATCTCTGCTGCAACTACTCAGCTCCATCATTGTAGAGCAAAAGCAGCCGCAGACAACACGTAAATGAACAATCATGACAATGTTCCAATAAAATTTCATTTATGAAAAAAAAAAAAAGGTGGCAGGCTAGATTTGGCCTGGGGTCATGGTTTGCTGACCACTGAGTTAGGTTTGCAAACCCCTTGGGGGCATACCCACTGCGTTGATGAAACGTCAGGCCCTGTCAGTCTGGAGAGAGGGAAGGGACCACCCCACAAGCCCCCTTTGACATCCATGACACCTCCATCAGTGCAGTCCAGGGGCTCTGGTCTGCCCTTCTGTCCTTCCTGTCTTCCTCTCTCTTCTTTCTTTTAATAATACATTTTTTTAGAGCAGTTCTAGGTTCACACCAAAAGTAAGCAGAAGGTACAGAGAGTTCCCATATACCTCTGTCCCCACACATGCATAGCCTCCCCCGCTATCAACACCTCCCTCCAGAGTGATGCATTTGTTACATCTGATGAATTTGTGTCGATACATTGTTATTAACTAAAGTGCATAGTTCACATGAAGGTTCACTCTTGGTGTTCCTCACTCTATGGGTTTGGATGAATGTAGGACGAAATGTGTCCACCATTACAATATCATACAGAGCAGTTTCATCCCCCTAAAAATCCTCAGTGCTCCCTCCCCACCCCCACCCCACCCTCTGAAAACCATTGATCGTTTTACCATCTCCATAGTTTTGCCTTTTCCAGAATGCCATGTACAGTTGATCCTTGAACAACATGAGGGTTAGAGGCACCAACCTCCCACGCAGCCGAAAATCCATGTATAACTTTCTCCCAGGTCATGGCTGCTAGTTAAGTACATAAAGAATTGGGTACTTAATAAGTTGACCCTGTGAAACCCACACATACGAAAAGTTGACCCCCTGTATATGCACGTTCTGCATCCCGTGAATATTGTGTTATCCATCTGCAGTTGACTAAATCCACAAATGCTGAACCCGTGTATAAGTGGACCGGTGCAGCTGAAACTCACATTATTCAAGGGTCAACTGGAGGGACTGGCTGGTGAGCGCAGTTGGTGATAGTGTGGCCCTACAACACCAAGTTCAAGGGTTTGGTTCCCCTTACCAGCCAGCCACCAAAAAAAAAGGGGGGGGTCAACTGTAGTTGGAATCATACAGGATGTATCCTTTTCAAATTGGCTGCTTTCACTTAGTGATATGCATTTAAGTTTCTCCACGTCTTTCCAATAGCTTCATAGCTCATCTCTTTTTAGTGCAGAATAACATCCTGTCGTCTGGATGCACCACGTTTATTTATCCACTCGCATACTGAAGGACATCCTGATGGCTTCCAAGTTTTGGCAATTATAAATAAAGCTGCTATAAACATCTGAGGGCAGGTTTGCGTGTGGATATTCCAGCTCCTTTGGGTGAATGTATTTCCTACTGTGGGGTGGCAGGGAAGCTGGCCCGTGCAGGGATCGGAGCACTGGACCTTGCCATCACCATGACTGTGCTCTACCCAACTGAGCTGCCCAGCCAGCCTCCATTTCCTTTTCAATTAAACGTTATGGGTACGTCTCAACCCCACGTGCAACGTTCTCTAATCTCATTCTCTTCTTTCCCTCCCCACTGCCAGCCCCCATCCAGAAACAGGTGTGTATTATTCTTCTATGTTTTTCATTCTTTTATTGCACACGCACCTATCCACAAGCAACATACAGCATTGTTCTGTATTGTCCATGTCTCCTTCTTTTCTGTCCCTCCCCCTCCCCCTTATCCCACCCTCCCCCACTACAGCCTTGATTTCCCAAAGTTGATTCTGAAGAGTCACTTGGGCAATCAACATTCCCTGCCGGAGCCCCCAACCCTTCTGGGGAGACACATGTATTGAGGACTCAGCCCTTTGCCAAACCGTGTGCTGAGAGTTTGACACGCACTGTTTTGTTTAATTCTCCCAACAGAGTTGCTGCAGAGATCCAGGCGGTGACCTCTAACAGTATCTGTCCTTCCATTCATTCAGACCCAAAATGTTGGAATCACCTTGACTTGTCTATTTTTCTCCCACTCCACTTCCAATTCATCAGCAAATCCCATTGGTTCCACCATCAGGATACACCCAGAACCCAGGCTGGCGGGTTAGCTCAGTTGGTTAGAACAGGGACTCACAACACCAAGGTCAAGGGTTCATACCCTTGTAATGGTCAGCCACCAAATATACATATATATATGCCCAGAATCCAACCCCTCATCTCCACCTCCACTGCCACCTCCCTGGTCCAAGTGTCATCATTGCTCAACTGGATTGCTTCTGTGCCAGAGGCCCCTATCGTCTATTTTCAACACAGCAGCCAGAGTAACTCTGTCAATACCTCCCAGGGCTTCCATCCCACCCAGATACAAACCCAAGTCCTCTCCGCAGCCCACAAGGCCCTGCACAACCTGCCCCGTCCCCTCCCTGCCCTTCCTCTTCCCTCTGTCCCTCTCGCTCACTCTGCTCCAGCCACACAGGACTCCTCGCTGTTCCTCCCACACGCTAGTCTCGGTCCTGCCTCAGGGCCTTTGCACAGACTGTGCTCTGCACTTAGAATGCCTATCCCCAATTAACCTTATAGCCCTCTCCCTTGTCTCTTGCAGATCTTTGCTGAAATGTCACTTCTCAGTGAGACCTTCCCCAACCACTCTATTTAAAATTGCAACACACACGTACACACACACACACACACACTCACACACACACACACACAAACATTGACTCCACCAGGACAGGGTTCTCCATGCACTTTGTTAATTGTTGTGGCCTCAGCACCCAGTACCATGTGGAGCACATAGTAGATGCTCAATAAAAGTTGTTGAATAAATGAATTTCCATTTGACAGATGGGACAACTGAGACTCAGAAAGGGGACATCACCTCCCCAGAGCCACACAGGTAGAAATGGGGAGACAGATACCAGCACTCCGAGCCCAGACACCATGCTCCTAACACTGCACCCTGCCTCTCTGAACCACCCTAAGTGCCTGCTGGTGCCTTATAAGAGGTGGTATAGTGGGGGGAAGAGGGTCAGCATGCGACAGGAACCACATGCTCCACTCTCCAGCCCAGCAGCCTTTGCAGGTTGTCCTGGGCTAGCCCCACACAGGGCTGGCAGGTCACCAGAGGCAACAGAACAGATGGCTGTGTCTGGCCCAAGAGAGGAAGTCCCCTCCTGACCTCAGAGAGATCAGCTGAGCCTTGACAATGCTTCCTTCCAGTCATGTGACACCTCGAAGGGGGAAAGGGGTATGACTCATCACCCCTCTGGGCTGCAGTGGGGCACAGCTAAAGAAAGGGGCTCCCTCAGACAGCAGCAGTGACCACAGTTAGACCACTAGAAGGACTTCCCAGCCACCTGAAGTGTGTGAGAAGGTGGCCCTTTAACCAAAGGTAGGAGGGGAGTGTGAGAATGGCTCCTCCCTGCTGGGGGCAACCCTTTCAGCTTCCTTCCTCCTTCCTCCAGGATCTCAGAGACAGGCCACCTGTTGAGCTGGCACCTTGCCCATATGCAAATCAGCACCCAGGCCCTGCGGTAAACCCTGAGGCTCATTCTTCTCCATTTTTCACCATGTCCCCTATCAACCCAACCCCTGCCTGAGACAAAGAAAGAACCCAAAAGGTTGGCCAGTTCTCCATCCTCCTTCAGGGAAGCAGCACGCAGGGACAGGGATGCCTCTCTTGGGGGCTGGGAGAAGGGGACCCAGAGCTCAGTACAACTGCAGCAGTCGGCTCCCCCACCCCCACCCCAGCCTCAGGGAGCAGCCGGAAACAGGAAATGCCTGTTACCAGGGCTTGGTTGGGGGAGATAAAAAAAAGCGGGGGGAGGGCGTTCTGCATTCAGCCCCTCATCCCCTTAATGGTGCAGTCTCAGGCTCTCTGAAGGACCCACATGCTGCTCAGAGACGGTGAGAATGCTGTGCACCCTTTTCAAAGCTTCAAAGCAGAGGTGCAGGTTATACATGCTTCGCCCTGGCCTTTGGAGCCCTCTGTGAGCCCGTGTGTCTCTCCTCTCCTTGCTCACCTCCCACCACAGCACACACTCCACATCTCAGCGCCAGTGGGAGGTGACGGACAGACCTGGTTTGACTCCCAGCACAGCTCAGCAAGCCCAGGGATCTTGGGCAGGTCATTGCACCTTCTGGTGCCTCAGTTTACCCACTGCACTTTAGGAATGGAAAATACCAACCGAATTTCTGCTCTAGCACTTGGCACTAGGCTTGGCCCACCAGGCCTGGTTATGCATTGATTCAGCAAGCAGGTACTGAGTACCCACTATGTGCCAAGCACTGGGACTCAGCGACGGCCAAAGCAAATAGAGCCCCATTCCCACAGAGCTGATGGTCTAGCAAGGAGCAGGTAGTAACATGAATAATTGATGGATGACAACTGTGGTGAGCAACTGTGCCAAGAAGCACAGAAAGCTTTGGGATCTGGTTAAAAACAGGAGGTGTCTGGGGCCAGCCCGTGGCTCACTCGGGAGAGTGTGGTGCTGATAACACCAAGGCCATGGGTTCAGATCCCATATAGGGATGGCCGTTTAGCTCACTGGGTGAGCGTGGTGCTGACAAAACCAAGTCAAGGGTTAAGATCCCCTTACCGGTCATCTTTAAAAAAAAAAAAAAAAAACAGGAGGTGTCTGGTAAGGTTTTAGGTTAAGGGGGAAAAACTAGTGCTATATAGGTGGCCGGCTCCAACACAAAGAGGTGGTAAAGAAAAGAGGAGACATTCTATATTGAAACTTCAGGATTGTTCATGTGCAGAAAGAGAGACACAAAGAGCATTTTCTTTAAATTTTAAAATTAAAATGCACCCAAATAAATCAAAGATACTATTAAAAAAAAAAAAGCAGTGTTCTAGGCACCCCTCACATGCTTCTTGGGGGGACATCATATGGTGTGTTCACTTTGGAAAAGCTTGTCAGTTTCTTAAGATGTTAAACATACCCCTACCATACAACCCATTCCATTCTCAGGCATTTACTAGAGAGAAATGAAAACACATGCTCACACAAACCTGAATGTTCATAGCACTTTATGTGGAATAGGCGGAAGGTGGAAACAAATCCAAATGTCCATCAGCAGGAGAAAGGAAAAGCAAACTGTGGTACGTCCATACACTGGAACACTACACAGTGATAACAAGGAATGAAGCACTGATATACACTGCAGCGTGGATGAACCTTGAAAACATGCTCAGTGAAAGATGACCGACACAATCTGATGCCATCTATATAAAACTCTAGAAAACGCAAACTAATCTATAGTGACCGAAAGCAGATCAGTGGGTGCCAGGGGATGGGAGGTGAGGGGGGGGGACAGGGAGGATTGGAATGGAAGAAACTTTGGGGGGTGACGGATATGTTCACTCTCTTGATTCTGGAGCTGGTTTCACAGGTGGATATATATGTCAAAATGTGTCAAATCGTATTCAGTGCTATAACCCACAAATATTTTTGTCAATTATGTTCCAATAAATTTTTAAAAATTAATAATAATGAATGTATCGAATCATATATTTTAAATGTTATTTATCGTATGTCAGCATAACTGGATTTTTGAATTTTTTATTGAAACGTTGATTGTACATATTTATGGGGTACAGAGCTATATTTCAATACATGTATACAATGTCTGATGAGCTATTCAGGGTAATTAGCATATTCATCATTGCAAAATTTTATCATTTCTTCGTGATGTGCACATTGGAACTTCTCTCTTCTAGCTGTTTGGTAACACGTGGTGAATTACTGTTTATTATCTATAATTATAGATTCCTGGGTCTACTGTAACCAACAGGACTTATTTTTCCTACCTAGCTATAATTTTCTGTCACTGTCTCCCCTCTCCTTTCCCATCTCTAGTAATCACAGCTCTTCTTTCTCCTTTTAACAGCTCAACTTATTACTATTATTATTTATTTGGTTTTTGTTTTGTTTTGTTCTCTTTTTTAGCTCCCACATATGAGTGAGGACATGTGGTATTTCTCCATCTGTGCCTGGCTTATTTCACTTAAGGTAATTCTCTCCAAGCTCATCCATGTTGCTGCAAATGGTAGAATATCATTCTTTTCTATGGCTGAGTAGTATTCCATTGTGTAGCTATACCACATTTTCCTTATCCACTCATCTGTCTATGGACATGTAGCTGTTGTGAATAGAGCTGTGATAAACATATGAGTGCAAGTATCCCTTCGACATGATTAATATACTGGGGTTTTTTTGTTTGTTTTGTTTTGTTTTAAAAAGATGACTGGTAAGGGGATCTTAAGCCTTGACTTGGTGTTGTCAGCACCACGCTCTCCCAAGTGAGCTAACCGGCCATCCCTATATGGGATCCGAACCCATGGCCTTGGTGTTATCAGCACCACACTGTCCCAAGTGAGCCACAGGCCAGCTCTGAATATACTGTTTTCAAAAAAGCCAGCAGGATACCAGCTTCCCTGTTGTGTGTTTCCCTTAAAACTAGGAGCATAGGATGACTGCTGGCTTTAGGGAAACAAGGGGTGAGAGAGGGGATTGGAAAGAAGGGAATAATGTAAACCACCAAAGGTTGATAATGCAAAATATACAGATGGTCCCCGACTTACGACGGTTCAACTTACGATTTTTTGACTTTACAATAGTGCAAAAGCCATATGCATTCAGTAGAAACCATACTTCAAGTATCCATACAACTGTTGTTTTTCACTTTCACTACAGTATTCAATAAGTTACCTAAGATACTCAATACTTCATTATAAGATAGACTTTTTGTTAGATGATTTTGCCCAGTAGTAGACTAATGAATGGGTTCTGAGCACGTTTAAGACAGGCTGGGCTAAGCTACGATGTTCGGTAGGATAGGTGTATTTAAATGCCTTTTTAAAATTTTTATTGTGGTAAAACATATATATCCTTATATGAAATACAGGAGGATTGCCATTTGAAGCATTTTTAGACATACAATTGTATGAAATTAATTACATTCACAATGCTGTGTAACCACCACCTCCATTTATTCCCGAAAATTTTTTGTTATTCTAAACATAAACTCTGGCTGGCCAGAGTTAGAGCGTGGTTTTGACAACACCAAGGTCAAGGGTTCAGATCCCCTTACCAGCCAGCGCCCCCACCCCCCAAAAAATTAAATATAAACTCCATGCCCATTAAGCCATAATGTCTCATTATTCCTTCCCCTCACTTTCTGAACGTCACTAATCTACTTCTGTCTCCAAAATTTTTTTTTTAATTTATTTTTTCTTAATTGACCCATGATTATATTTGTGTGGCTGTTGCCTGCCTTGGTTAGTTGGAGCATGGTGCTGATAACACCAGGGTCTGGGGTTCAATCCCTGTATTGGGCAGCAAAAATAATAAAAAATAAATTATCGAAGTCTATATATTTATGGAGGACAATGTGATATTGGGGTCCATTTATACTGTGTGCAATGATCATATCAGGGTATTTAGCATATCCATCACCTCAAATATTTGTCACCTCTTTGTTTTGGGAACATTCGACATCCTTTCAATTAGCTACTTGAAGTTATACAGTGATTTGTTGTTGGCTGTAGTCTCCCTGTATTGCTGTAGAACACTAGATCTCAGTCTGTCTCTCTACAATTTTGTATCCGTTGCCCACCCTCTCCTCATTCCCGTTACAAGTATCTGGTCACCACGATCCTGCTCTCAACTCGGAGATCAATGTTTTAGCTTCTACATATGAGTGAGAACATGCAGTATCTCTCTTTCTGTGCCTGGCTGATTTCACTTAACATAATTTTCTCCAAGCTCATCCATGTTACCGCAAATGTCAGAACTTTGTTCTTTTTTATGCCTGAGTGGTGTTCCATGGTGTGTATATGCAAAATGCATTTTGACTTACGATATTTTCAGTTTACGAGGAGTTTATCAGGATGTGACCCCATCATAAGTTGAGGAGCATCTACGCTACCCGGTCACATGACTGTTCTTACTCGTGATGAAACACACTAAATGAGAGACTAATATGTCCTCTGCCTATTCAAGTCAATCTCACTTTACAGTGGGGGAGGAGGGAGTGTTCCAGGCAGAGGAAACAGCACACGAGGGGTCCCTTTTCATTCAACCACCACTTCATTGGTTTAACAAGTATTTATTGAGCATCTGTTATGCACCAGGTACTGGTCTAGGTGCTGGGGAAACAGTAGTGAAAAAAAGAGAGAGAGAGATAGACATCCTCACCCTCGTGAGGCTGATATTCTGGCAGAGGAAGACAACGTATGTATTACAGGAATATTTTTCATAGCTTGTGAGAAGGTGGTAAGTATTAAGAGAGAAAAATAAGTAGGAAAATGGGATAAAGAATGCCAGGAGGAGATGCAATTTTAAATAGAGAGGTCCAGGAAGACTCATTAAGTGACATTTGAATAAAGGCTTGAAGGAGGCAAGGGGACGATCCAGATGCATGTCTGAAGGAAGAGCATTCCATGCACAGGGAACGGCCAGTGCAAAGGCCCTGAGGCTGGACTATGCCTTGTGTATTGGAGGAAGAGCAAGGAGGCTCGTGTGGCTGGAGCAGAGTGAGCAAAGCGGGAGTGGGAGGGAACGAACCAAGGGTGGTATTAGACGCCGATCAACCAAAACTGGGGCTGTGTGATCAAAATGGAGTAAGCGGTTGTCACCCCAGCACTCCATCATCCTGCCATTTCTCCCAGAATCCCCGAGAGGGAAGTATCTGTAAATGATCGCTGCCTTTTGGAGTATTTCTCCCCACACCCCCTGGTCTCATGCTCAATATCAGGTCAGGCTGAAGGCAATAGACCCACATCTCTTGGAGTTCTTAGATACCTCACCCATCTGGGGGTTATTCTGGGTCCCCCAGGAAGATAGGCACAAGACAGTAACTCCAGAGTGGAGTTCTGGAAACTCTGTCCACTGAGGCACCGTAAAGGGGCTGTGGGTGTTTGCCCTGGAGCAGAGGCTACATGAAGGAAGCTAGGGACATAATCACGGTAGGCAGATCTGTGACAGACAGCTAAGAGGAAAGCAGATTAGCCGTGTGCTGGTGGCCTGTGGCAGGGAGAGTCATAAGAAAGGAGATCTGGGCTTGATCTAAGAGTGGACCAAACCCCAAAGCCAGCAGAGCCAGAAATGCTAAGATGCATCCTGTCCCAGGAGATAGTAAACCATTCCCTTCCATCAATTCTCAGATAAATAGCAGTTATGGTAGCTCACGTTAGGTGACCACCAGGCACTGAGTGAAACAGTTTGTGTGCATCTCAGTTGGCTCTCTTGGCCCTCAAAACAGCCCTGTAAGCAGGTAGGGCTCCTTTTCTGCAGGTAGTCATCTCCTCAAGGTCTCTGCAGGTCATTAACCTGCTTGGTTAATGATCCATTCCTCCTCTTCCTCTACTTTGCTTGGTATGGAAGGAGACTACATTTCCCCAGCTCCTTTGCACCCTGGTTTCCAGATAGGTTCAGCCAGTAGGAGACCCTGGCTGGAAACCAGTTGGGAGAAATATTTCAGAAGACAGAAGCCTG
Source organism: Cynocephalus volans (assembly GCF_027409185.1). NCBI lineage: Eukaryota > Metazoa > Chordata > Mammalia > Dermoptera > Cynocephalidae > Cynocephalus > Cynocephalus volans. The sequence goes on along the minus strand of NC_084469.1, from coordinate 98,536,480 downwards.
GGTATTTTTCCCTCTCTTGCACGGCCTCTCCAGCAACGAGTCTATCTCCACCTTGGCCTCAGCTCCTTGCAGACAACCCTTGCCCAAGGTTCTAGTTCCCACTGAAGGCCCCTTGGCCCTGGTAACACCATTTCCTTCTATTGTTTCTCCAGCCTAGAAGTGGTGGCAGCTTTCTGCAGTGGCTACTCTCTGGGTTGTTTCACTATTCCCCATCTCCCTTCTCAGCTCCTGCATTATCCATTAGCCAATTCCCTGAATTAAATTCTCTCTGTTTGAAAGACCTAAGATGATTTCTGTTTTCCTGGCTGAACCCCAACTGAGAGAATAGGAAATCTGAATCCAGGGCTGTCTTTATAACCAAACATCTTGAAAGGCTTATATGCAAACCTTCCCTGCCTCCCCATAGAAATAATATTTGTATGGTACTTATGATCATAGGTTTGGGGATCTGGACACTTGGATCCAAATCCAAGCACAGTTATTTATTCACTACATAACCTTGGGCAAGTTGCTTAAACTTTTCATTTCCATCTCCTCATCTGTGAGATGAGGCTAGTAATGGACAGCAGGTTGTACTTTCCAAAGAGGCCACAAAATATCACCCATCCACATACTGTTCTGCAGTGCAAAGTCTGATTCCCCTCACCTTAAATCTGGCTGTTCTTCATGACTTGCTTGTCACTAGGAATGCAGCAAGGTGACAACAGGAGATTTCTATGTAGGTCAGAAGAAGCCTTGCAGTTTCTGCCTTGGTCTTTTGAGTGACACTTGGTCTCTCTCCATGCTTCTAGAAATCCAGCTGCCATGTTATGGGGAAGCCCAAGCCACGTGGAGAGGCCACATGGAAGTGCTCCAGTCAAGAGCCCCAGCTGAGCACCACCTCGAATCACCCTGGTAGAGTTTGGATGTGTTGTCCCCCCAAAACTCATGTGGAAATCTAATCCCCAATGTGGCAATGTTGGGAGCTGTTTGCATCATTGGGGCAGATCCCTCATGAATGGATTAATGCTCTCTGTGAGGTGGGGGGAGAGTGAGTGAGATCTCACTCTAGTAGTTCCCATGAGAGCTGGTTGTTTAAAAGACTCTGGCACCTCCCCTCTCTCTCTCACCTCCTCTCACCATGTGATCTGCTTGTACCCGTTAGCTACCTGCCACTTTCCACCATGAGAAGAAGCAGCCTGAGGCCCACACCAAATGCAGCTGTCCCAGAATCATGAGCCAGATAACCCCCTGTTTTTTATAAATTACCCAGTCTCAGGTATTCTGTTATAGCAACACAAAATGGACTAATACATACCTCAATCTAGGCCCCAACATGTGAGTGAAGAATCCTCCAGACTATTCCAGTCCCCAAACATTTAAGGTTTCTCACTGTGAAGCTGAGCAGCCCTGTCTGAATTCCTGAGCCACAGAATCTGTGATAACATAATTGTTGTCTTACATCACTAAGCGTGGGGTGGTTTGTTTCACAGCTGCAGATAACCTAAACATGATGGTACCTGCACAGTAGGTTTGTTGTGAAAGCCTAAAGCATTAAGAAGTGTAGAGTACCTAGAACAACACCTCCACATAGCAAGAGCTCAATAAACATGACCTGTTGCTTTTGTTGCTGTTTGTTGTACTTTCTGAATCTTCTTCCCTCCACTTCATTAAACTGTTTTTTATTTGTTTGGTGGCTGGCTGGTTTGGGGATCAGAACCCTTGTCCTTGGTGTTACTACACTGTGCTCTAACCACAGAGCTAACTGGCCAGCCCTAAGCTGCTCTTTTCAAAGTACCAAGACCTCAGTGTTGATACACTTTCCTCTTTTGGTGTCTTGACACCACACCCTTCTGGTTTTCCTCCTAAGTCACTGGACTCTCCCCTTCTGACTTCTTTGCTGTTTCTTTCTCCTCTCCTGAGACTCTCTATGCTGTTGTACCCTAGGGCCCCACCCCCAGATCTCTTCTCATCCCTCTCTCTCCTCTCTCCCAAACGATCTCATCCATCCTGTGGATTTATTTACTAATCACTGACAGGGACCACTTGAAGCCGCTTACAACTTTACAACTCTTACCTCATTTTCAATTCTTAATACAACCCTATAAGATAAGAACTATCTTTATCCCCATTTGAAAGATGGGGAAACTGAGTCACAAAGAGGTTCAGTAACTTGCCCAAGACTCCACAGCTGGGATTGGACCCGAGACCTCCAGGCAACTGGAGTCCATGCCCCTAACACCAAGTTTCCCAGTCTCAGCACTATTGGCATTTGGGAGGTGGGTAGGGGGCTATCCTATGCACTGGAGGACCTTTAACAGCATCTCTGGCCTCTACCCACTGGACGCCAACAGCACAACACTCCCTCCAGGAGTGACAACCAAAAATGTCTCCAAGCATTGCCAAATGTCCCCCTGGGAGGACGGAGTTGCTCCTGACACCCCAACTCCTACCCCACCCCTGAGTTGAACCATACACTAACCACTATGCAATACTGCCTTTCACCTCTAGCTTGACACGGCCCAATCAGAACTCCCTGAGAACTGTTCCTCCCCCAGTCTTCCCAGCATAGCAAATGATACCCTAATTTACACAGGTCTCTAAGCTACAAACTCAGACATCATCCAGCTTCCTCTTTTAATTTACCACTTTCCCTCCCTGCTCATACAATCCCTCAGCAGGTCTGGTCAGCTCTGTCACCAAAATGTGAGCCTCATCCAGGCCACCATCATTCTCTCTGGGACATCATCATCAACCTTTTCCTCCCGGGTCGCCCCAGCTGACACCTCTAGCACCACATGGAGTAGCTAGAAGGACCTCTTTAAATCACCAATCTGCTTAAACCCTCCTAGCGTTTAAATTCTGCAAACATCCCCATAGCCACTCGAGGGAAGCCTTCCTCCCAAGCCTCATTCCCCACCACTCTCCTCGCCTCCCTCTGGCAGATCCTGTATCCCACTTCTTCCTGCCGCAGGGCCTTTGCATGGCCTTGGCCCTCCCTGCCCCGTGCTTCCCAGAGCGACATCCTCATCCTTCCATGTCCAGCTTGCCTTGACACTCTCCAGAAAGCACGCCCCTCCTGTTCTTTCCCACCTTGGCCCCTGGTTTCTTTCATCTGCAGCATTTATTACAAGGTACCTGTGTCTTGTTGACTCGCCTAAGTCTCCTTGTGTACTGTCTGGAGCAGGTTGAATGGTAGCCCCCCACCCACCCCCAAAGACGTATTCATGTCAGGTCCCTGGAACCTGTGAATATGAATGTTATTTGACAAAAAGGATTCTGCAAGATGTAAGTTAAGGATCTTGAGATAAGGACATATCTAGGGAACACCCCGATAATCCAGGATGATTTATCTGGGTAGGCCCTAAATCCAACGACAAGTGTCCTTGTAAGAGACACATAGCCACAGAGGAGAAGGCCATGTGAAGACAGAGCCACAAGCCAAGGAACGTTTGGAGTCACCAGACGCTGGAAGAGGCAGGAAGGATCCTCCCCTGGAAATGCCAGAGGGAGTTCAGACCTGCAGACACCTCGATTCCAGACTTCTAGCTTCCAGAACTAGGAGAGAATAAATGTCTGCTGTTTTAAGCCACTAGGTTAGTGGCACATTGTTACAACAGCCCCAGGGAACAAATACACTGTACTTCTCCCCCACAAGGCCTTGAACTCAGAAAAGCATGGACTATATCTGTTGTATTCTTTCCCATGACCCCAGAAATCAGCATAGCGCCTGTCGCTGATAATAAAATAAATGATATTCTAACTCCAAAAAGCTCCTGATCTCTTCTTTGCTGTCCCCAGCCAGTTACTGTTCGGCTCTCTTTGGATCTTCCTTTAGATAGGAAGTTCATTCTCTCCAAAACTCCAATTCTGCTCCCATGGGGACATCTGGCAATGTCTAGAGACATTCTGTGGTCACAACTCCGGGGGAGAGGAGGTGCTACTGGTATCAAATGGGTAGAGCCAAGCTGCTAAACATTCTACAGTCCATAGGGCAGCTCCCAGGACAAAGAAGACTCTGGCCCCAAATGTCAAGAGTACTGAGGTCAAGAAACTCTGGCATAAATTTAGCACTTGATGCCAATCTAAAATCAATTGCGTCCTGGGCTGGCCCGTGGCTCACTCGGGAGAGTGCGGTGCTGATAACACCAAGGCTCCGGGTTCGGATCCCATATACGGATGGCCGGTTCGCTCACTGGCTGAGCGTGGTGCTGACAACACCAAATCAAGGGTTAAGATCTCCTTACCGGTCATCTTTTTAAAGAAATAAAATAAAATAAAATAAAATCAATTGCGTCCTGACGTATTATTCCCCCTTCTTTTGGTAACAGTACCTCAGTTTCCCCTGTGGAACCACCCCTCCCCCACTCTGAGTCTACCACCCCACCCCCAACTCAAGGAATGAGCATGTGACCCTGGCCTGGCCAATCAAAGCATGGTATTCTCCTGGTCACAGCAGTTGGTTCAGAAATGAATGTGTGACACCCCCCCCCCAAAAAAATCATGTGCAATGAAAGAGAATTCTGAACTGAATTGTGAAAACATAAATTTGGAGCAGCTGGACACCTTCGTCTGCCTCCATGAGGGGAAGGAATGACTGAAAATGGAGGAAAACACTCAAAAGAAAGCAGAGTTAAGAGCTGGAAAGAGCGGAGGGGATGGGGTGGTCCTGAGATACTGTCTGAGCCCCTGGGTACAGCCAGGACTGAAGACATTTCTCTTAACCTAGTTATTTCAGTTAATAAATATTATTTTTGACTAAGCCATTTTCGGTTGGGTTTTCTGTCCCAACATCTAAGACTGTTGATTAAAATTTCTGCAGACTGAGCTCAGAATTTCCTTAAACCTTAAACTTCTCCAACCAAATATTTCGTATTTCTTCCGCTGTCCCCTGAGTTACCTAACTCCCAAGTCTCTCCTAAAGCCCAGGTCTCAGAGCACCATTCCTCATTCTCAAAAGAGGACAGTCCCTCTCTACAACATGGTCAGGTCTCCAGAAGCCCAGAAACACCCATTCAAAACATTCTAGGGTCCTGCCCACTTCCTGGCACCATCAGTGTTGGCAAGTGAGACAGCAGAGCTCCTTTCAGCCCCTCAAGTATGTCCCAACCTCCCACACTCAATTGGCATGTCACATCCCCCAGGGAGCCTGCCCTGATTGCTTCTGGGGTTTTCCTTCTCTCTGTTCTCACAATGCTCTGGGCTTCACCTACCTATTGCTGAATGTGTTACACTATTTCCTTATCTATATTTATGAGCTGCACGAAGGCCCGTGCCTCTTTCATCATGGAATCCTCTATCACCCATTTCATAGTCTAATACAAAGAAATGTCTATGAGGTGGGTGGTTTTATCCTCAGTAATAGTATCACTATTTTCGTCATCATTATCCCCATTTCACAGGTAAGGAAACCAAAGATGGGAAAGCTTAGACACTTGCCCAAAGTCACATAACTAGGAGCTAGCAGGGCCAAGATTGATCCAGACAATTCATACTCAATGGCCGCTAACCAACCACCACTGACCACTAATAAGGAGGCACTCAACAAATACCAGGATCAGCAAACTTTCTGTAAAAATCCAGATAGGCATGATTTTAAGGCTTGCAGGTCATACGGTCCTTGTCTCCAGGACTCAGCTCTGCTGCTGTGGTTTGAAAGCAGCCACATATAAGTCCACAAATGGGTGTGAGTGTAGCAATTAAATTTGGTTTACAAAACGAGACAGCTTAGCCCACGAGTTATAGTTTGCCGGTCCCTGAGTTAAATGAGTAAAGGAAGTGAATAGATTCATTCATTCAATAAATAATTTATTGAGCACCTACTACATGCCAGGTGCTTTTCTAAGGCACTGGAGACACAGCTGTGAACAAAACAGACAAAAGTCCTTGCCCTGACATTCTGGTGGATCGTGGTATGCATCTGGGGGGAGAGAGATCCGTGAAGAAAGAACAGCAAGCATGAAGGCCCCAAGGTTGGATTGTGCCTGATGGGTTTTAGGAGCAGTGAGGAGGACAGTGTGGCTGCAGAAGAGTGACCCGGGGAAGAGAGGGTGGAGGTGAAGGCAGAGAGGTGGACAGAGTCCACATACATAGGCCATGGTGGGTCATGGTAAGGATTTTGGTCTTTTTTCACCAAGGGCAATAGGGAGCCATGGGAAGGACATGAGTAGGGGAGGGACAGGGCTTTCCAGCATCCTCTGTGAAAGTGCTAAAGGGTGATATTTCCCAGCACTGGGCCCAGAGAGGTCAGCAAAAGGAACAGAATTGAGCTGGCTGGTTAGCCCAGTTGGTTAGAGCATGGTGTTATAACACCAACATCAAGGGTTCAAATCCCCATACCAGCCAGCCACACACAAAAAGAATAGAATGGAAAGGAAGGCAAAGTGCCAAATGTTGACCCTTCCAGATTTGTCCCCATTGGCCCTAGCAGGTGCATTGAGATGAAATCTTTCAATCAGCCCAACCCACATCACTGAGGTTTACTCCCACCCAGCACCCCCATTTCCAGCTGATCTCCTCCGCCGTGGCCGCAGCGCGGGTCCACCTCATTCCTCATCCCACTGAGATCTTCTCCAAGCCAGTGCCCTCCAGACCTGCATTTCTGAAGCCAGCTAGGCACTGCCCTGAGGTTCTAGGGCACTGATTTCTCTGTGTCCACCCAATCCATTTCCTTTTCCTGCCTAGTTCCCAGCTTAACCACATTCCCAGTCTCTCTTGCAGTTGGATGGGGCCCTATAACCAAGTTCTGGCCAATGGAACAAAAATGGAGGTGATGATGGCACTTCCAGGCTTGTGTCCCCCATGAAACCCTCCCATGGAGATCTTCCCCCACCCTCTGTCTGAGTAGAGAGGACCCCAAGGGCCTCAAGGAGGGTGGGGCTATGAGATAAAAGGAGTCTGGGCCCTGTAGGGTCTTCATAAAGCAGGATCATCCCCGTCCAGTGCCCCAGTTGACCCATGCTGAACTGTGATGTGAGCAAGAAGTAAACTCTTATTATCATTGAAGTGATTCAGTTTGTTACAGCAGCTAACATTACATACCCTGACTTATATCCCACAGCCTACAGGCAACTCAGACTCGATGAAATCAAATTAACAAAAATAATGGCTCCCATTAATTTAGCACTTGCTATAAGTCCATCGATCACCATGCTAGGAATTTAACTTACCTTATCAGGGTTAACCTACACACAACTCTGAGATAAAGGTGCCATCAACATCCCCATTTTATAGATAAGATAACCAGATATCAGATAGTTTAAGTAATTTTCTTTCCTCCAAGATCATAAAGCTATTAAGTACCTGACTTGAAACTCAAAGCCAGCCTAATATAAAGGGAGCTCCTAAAAATCAATAAGAAAAAAGTCCAGCAGTCCTGGAGGGGAAAAAAAAAAATAGTTGGCAAATGATATGAGCAGATATTATTTCACAGAAAGAACGTATACATAGCTCTAAAACATAGGAAAAGAGGCTCAACCTCACTCGGAATAGGAAAAATGTAAACTGAACCATAATGAGCTCCATTTATCACCCATCCAGTTGGCAAAACTCCAAAAGCTTAACAAGAGAACAGTCAGAGCCATACAGAAACAAGCTCTCTTTTGCATTGCTAGCGGTATCATAATTGGAACAATCTGTATGGAAACAATCCCACGTGGAGAACAACTGGGCAGTATTTATCAAACCCGTAAAGGCTCATACACTTTGACCCTGCAATCCCACTTCTGAAAATTTATGCCGTGGTTATTTTTGCTCACGTGTAAATAATAATAAATGTAGTAGTGATAATAACAGTTATATGCAGCTAATGACTTTTTTTAACTAGTAAATAAGTTTATTACAAATTTATTCATCCCTCAAAACAATGTTTTAAGATAGGACTTTATTATCCCCATTTTACAGATGAGAAAACTGAGGCACAGAGAGGTTAAGCAACATACCCAAGGTCACACAGCAGAGGTGCTACAAAATGATTCATGGACTATGCTATTTTTCTTTTTTAGAAGCTATAATTGCAGAATAAGAAAATCTGCACTCCCCTTACTGAGGTGTAATGGACAAATAAAAGTTGTAGGTATCCAAGGTGCACAGCGTGATAATTTGATATACGTATATATTGTGCGATTATCACCATCAAATTAATCAGCACATGCATTGCCTCACACAGTTAGCCTTTATTGGGGAAGGGGGTGTTAAGGACACTTAAAATCCATGGACAAGGTTATCGATTGCAGTAAGCTTGTCATGACAAAAGCCTGCTACGATCCAAGTGTCCATCAATAGGAAGGATGGTCAAATAAACAGTAGTCCAGCCATGCAATGGAATGGAGGCTGTTCAGAGTAAGCAATCCTAGAACCGGGCTACCTTCATTCAAATACCGACTCTACCACTTTCCAGTGGGGTGACCTGGTGCAAGCTACTTAGCTTCCTTGTGCTCCAGTTTCCCCATATGAAAAATGGGGATAACGATACCATCCATCTCACTGGTGGTTATGGGGATTGAATGAGTTAATGCAGAGAAAGGGTTTAGACCAGGGATCAACAAATTTTTCTACGAAAGTCCAGAGAGTACATATCCTCGGCTCTGCAGCCCAGTCTGTTGCAACTACTCAACTCCGCCATTGTAACACAAAAGACAGAAAACACACCAAATGAATGGGCATGGCTGTGTGCCAATAAAACTTTATTTACAAAACACTGCAGTCCAGATTTGACCCTCAAACTATAGTTGCCGGACCCTGGCTTAGACTAACGTCTAGCACATAGTGGGAAAAATACGTGTCTGTTAAATAAATGGAATATCATGCAGCCATGTTTTAAAAAGAATAAGGACAGTCTCTACGTATTGATTTGGAAAGATTCCCAGGATGATTATGAAGTGAGGGAAGCAGTTACAGAGCAATGGGTAGCATGGGCTCACTTTCCTGTTAAGGGAGGAGTGCAGTAAATAAGAATCTGTATTCCTATTTGCTTATGTTTGCATTCAAAAATTCTGGGAGAATACACAGTCAACCTAAAAAAGGAAAAAGTAGTTACCAGTGGGGGAAGGGAGCTAAGAGATAGAACCAGAAGTTAAAGCTTTCTCTGTGCATCTTTTTAAGAGTTTTACTATTTGGATCCTATGAAAGTATTATTTAACCAAATGGTTAAATGTTTAAAATATCCTAGCTCCTTCGGTATTATGGACATTTGGAGCTGGATCATTGTCTGTGGTGAGGGGTGTCCTGAGCATATCTGTTCTCCACCCACTAGACGCCAGTCGCAGGCCTGCCCCAGTTGTGACAACCAGAAATGTCGCCAAACACTGCCAAAATCTGGGGGGCAAGGGAAGGGCGAAATCTACTACCTTAGCCCAAACTCCAACCTGCTGTGTTATTCTGCCTACCCTCTCACCACCCCACATCCTTCCTAAAAAGACTTTTTCGTGACTGTTTACCAGGTGCCAGACCCTGCTAAGAAGTACTGAAATATCACAGCAGTCATCCAAAAAAAAAAAAAAAAAAAAAAAGGTACTGTTTTTAGCCACATTTCTGATGGGGAAACTGAGGCTCAGAGAGGTAAAGCCAGGAAACAGTGGTACCAAGATATGAACCCAGGTCTGGCTCCTTCAAGCCACCGAGCCCCCTCCCCCAGCTCACCTCCCTATTCTAACTGTCCCACCCTCTCCTTTTCCTGACCCCAATGGCATTACTAATTATTAGGGCTGGGGACCTTGGTGTCATCTTGGTCCGAGCAACTGCCCCCACCCCAGTGTCTGCTAAGCTCCCGCATCCTGGTGGATCTTTCCCATAATCTGTACCTTTCTCTCCCTCCGCTCCCTTGGCCTTCAAGTTCCAATTCTCCAGTCCAGATTTTAGACTCCAAGAGAGCAGTGGAGGAGAGTGGGGGTTTCTAGGGGTTGCTGGGCTGCCCATGGTGGTACCTTGGAAGAACCGACTGGCTTTGAGATTCACTGCAATCTGACCTACCCCACCATTTCCACCAGCCAGGCCAGTCACAGCCCTGAACACACAGGTACCAGCCGGCCTCTACCTCAGGGCCTTTGCACTGGAAGGACCCCCTGCCTAGGACACTTTTTCCCCAGACTCACATGGCTCATTTCTTCAGTTTCCCCAGGTCTCTACTCCAATGTCACTTTATCAGTGAGGCCTCCCAAATCCCCATTTAAAAGTGCCACTCCCGCACTCCCAAACCCCCTTTCCTGCTTCATTCTCCTCAGAGCACATGCTACCTCCTGAAAAATTCTACATTTTCTTCTTTGCTCATTGTTTGGCCTCCCCCACTAGAATAAAGGGTCTTCAACAAGAGGAGTCGTGTGTGTCTTATTCCCGCTGTCCCAGCACAAAGAACAGGGCCAGGTATACTCGGTAATTGGTGGGTGGATGGGTGGATGGATGGGTGGATGGACAGATGGACAGATGGATGGATGGACATGAATTGATGGATGAGTAGATGGATGGATGGACTGATGGACAGATGAATGATGGATGGGTGGATGGATGGGTGGGTGGGTGGACAGGTAGATGAAAGGATGAATGGATAGGTGGATGAAAGAATGGATGGATGATGGCCGGCCTGTGGCTCACTTGGGAGACTGCGGTGCTGATAACACCAAGGCCAAGGGTTGAGATCTCCTTACCAGTCATCTTAAAAAAAAAAAAAAAAGAATGGATGGATGGATGGTTGGATGGGTGGATGGATGAATGTGTGGAAGAGTAGATGAATAGATGGACGGATGAATGGATGGTTGGGTGGATGGATGAGTGGGTGAGTGGATGGGTAGATGCAAGAATGGATGGATGGACGGATGGATGGATGGATGGATGGGTGGATGGATGGATGGATGGATGAATGGATGAATAGATGGATGTGTGGATGAAAGAATGGATGGATGGATAGATGGACGGATGGATGGGTGGATGGATGAATGTGTGGAAGAGTAGATGAATAGATGGACGGATGAATGGATGGTTGGGTGGATGGATGAGTGTGTGAGTGGATGGGTAGATGCAAGAATGGATGGATGGTGGGTGAATGGATGGGTGAACGAATGGATGGAGAGATGAATGGATGGATGGGTGGATGAAAGAATGGATGGGTGGATGGGTGGATGGGTGGGTGGATGGATGAAAGAATATGCTCATCCCTCTCTCTTTCTTGGAAACAAGTGAGCAAAAGAAGAGGGACTAAGAAAAAATGAGAGAAACTGGGAAACATCCTAATTCCAGCCTCCACATCTCTGTTTATGCCATTACCCCTTCAGGAGAACCTTACTTTTTCTCTCTATCTTTCGACATCACATAGGCCATTCATGGCCCTGGCTTAAATCTGTTGACAGACAGGCACCCAGAAACCCAGAGAGGTTGCTCCTATTGCACCTTTCTCTGGCTTATTGTGCGTGCCTTTTGCTTCACACACACATCCCCACTCTGTGCCAGGCACAGGGCTGAGCTTCAAAAAGAGGCAAAATGAGCAGAGGCAGGAAGGCACAGAACTCCCAGACAGGGAGGGTCAGGGTACATCCCTGTCCAGCTTGGAGTCTGACACAGCTGTGCACAGGAAGCCAGAACAATAAGAAAACTCCTACTTCATCTTCAAAACCCAACACAAATGTCCCCTCTTGCATAAACCCCGACTTTACCAGGCAAGTCCTGCCCTCCTCCTAGAGCCCCCAACCTATACCACATAGGGATGTGGGGGCATCTTTTTCTGTTTCCCTCAGTCCAAGAGCACTTTGAGGGCCAGGCCTGGGTTTCTGGCACTGCCTAGTAGAGAGGATTAGGACTGTCCTTAGAGTGTAACTGTTCCCTAGAGATTAGCACCACAGTCCCTCACCCCCAGTCAGAGAACTGGCTTTAGCCAGGACACGCACAGGAGTAGAAGTTCATCCTTAAGTCCGTCCACTTTCCCACCAGCTGCTATTAGAGCATCAGAGAGGACCTGACCCCCTGTCAAGTCTGGGTCCTGACAGATCTTACACTACTACTTCCTCATGCCTTGGAAGCCAGAAGGAGATTAAGCAAATCTAGGCAAATTTGGGATGGCCCGTGGCCAGAGGGGCTGGCCATGCAGGGAAGGGGGCTCTGGAGCTTCCTCCTTCCAGGAAGCCCTGCTGGGCTGAGCAGGGAGTAAGGCTCTGGTCCTAAGGAAACAGAGGAGGAGTGAAAAGCCACCCACCTCTCCCACCAATGGGAAGTTCCCCCTCGGGAACCTATGGCCCTCACTCCCTCAAGCAGCTGGCCCCAACCCCCATCCCCAGAGAGACCCCCCCACAACCCACAGCTCCTCAGGACAGGGCCCAGATCCTGGAGTGCCAGCCTGATGGCCAGATGGCAGTTGTCCCCTCAGACCACGGGGCAGAGCCACATCCCCTCACACCCCAAGGCAGGCTGGGCACCACCAGACCAGCTCCATCCTCTGTCCCCACCCAGCAGCTTTGGGGCACCAGAGAAGGTGCTACAGAGACTGGATCCAGCCATGTGACCACCCCACCTCAACCGCATTCAAATAGGGACTTAAATATATTTCCTGAGCCTGGTGGGGGCGGCCACAGTCAAATCCACCTCCCCGTGGAGCCTGGGCCCCTGCAGAGAAAATGCTGCTGTTCTAGGCTCCAAAACCCCAGGACCCATTCTCGGAGCCCACGACCAGGCCCTGCCTCAGTATCTCCCCAGGGATGGATGAAGAGGGGAAGACCAGAGCCCTGAGGCTGCAGCCCCCGCCTGCCCCACATTGCCCCAGGCCCCGGCAGGAAGCCAAGGGGAAGGAAGATGTGAAGGGAAGGAAGCGGCCCAGGGCCTAGGAGGAGGAGACGCATGTAGGGGAAGAAGTTGGTGGAGGCCCCTCCCCTACAGCCAGAATCGGGGGTCAGAAGGAGTCAACCCCAGGCACCGGCTTGGCCATCCAGGGGGTTCCTAGGTGTCCCCTGGGATCCCCAGATGGTCCCATCTGGGGGCTTGCGCCCCAGTAGAGTCAGCCTGGAGCTTGAAGAGTTAACCCCTAGTTTGCTAGTTCTCAGCCTAGATGAGGCCCGACTCACGGCCTATTAATGCATTCAAGGGGTCTCTTAACTTTGGGTGGGCCACCCCAGAATCTCAGAGTGTGATCACCCCTGGACCTATAAGCCTATTCCCCCTACTCTGCTGGCCCAGAGGTGGACTGCATGGATCCCCTCCTGCGTCAGCCCGGGGCGCCCCCCACCTCCATGCCTTGACACACCAGCCAGCTGTGGGCTCACCTGGGACATCTGGGGGCGCAGGTTGACCTCACGTAGGTTGATGGCCTGGGGCAGCAGGTTGTTAAGCAGCTGACACAGAAGGACGCCATCCCGAAGGGCCTGCGCCAGCTCACACACCTGAGCCCCATCCCAGGTGACGCGGTGGCTGGGCGGCAGCACTCGGCATTGGATCAGCCAGTGGGTACACTGGCGCCACAGCTCCATGGTGGCTGCCTGCCCCTGGCGCCCCGTGCACCCTTGCGGCCTCCACCACCCACCCGCTTGCCCGCCTGCGGAGCGACAGCTAGTGCTACCACTTCCTCTTCTTTGCCTGTAACTGTCGCCCTGAGAGGGGGTGGAGGAGGAGGAGCCGTGGGGCACGCGGGGGGGGGGGGCTGCACCCGACGCCCAGCCCCACCCCATGCCCTCCACGGAGGATCTGGCCTCTCTTTCCTCCAGCGACTCAACACAGGCCTTGGCACCAGGGAGGGGACGGCTGGGGGGACTCAGGCTGGCTAGACTATGAGGCGGGCCGCCTTCCTCCATATCCCACCGATTGGCAACATGAGCAGTGCCACCCTCTGAAACATGCCCAGAATCCGCCCATGTGTCACCCCTTCCTCGGCCTCCACCCTGGTCTGGCCCCATCATCGTTGGCCTGGACCATCACAGTCACCTCCACTTTGTTCCCTGACTCTGGCCTTTGCCTACCTTACCCTCCACCCCCAGTCTGTCTTCCCTGCAGCAGCTGGAGAGCGCTTGTAAGCACTGGAGTCAGGGCAGATTCCTTCTCGGTCTACAGCCCTCCATGGCTCCCACTTCCCTCAGGGAAAAGCCCATGTCCTCCCTGAAGCCTAAAGGGATGACCTGTCCCTATCACCTCCCTGCCCTTCGCCCCCTTGCTCACTCGTTCCAGCCACACATGGGCCTCCTTGATGTTCCACCAACACTCCAGGCACGGTCCTGCCTCAGGGCCTTTGCACAGACTGTGCCCTCCACTTTAGGCAATTTCATGGCCAACTTCTTCACTTCCTACATGTCTTTGTTCAAATGTCACCTCCCATGAGGTCTTCCCAAACCTCCTCATTTCAAATCACAGCCTTTTCCTTATCCCATCACACCCTACCCACTTCCCCACGTTAAGCCCTGATCACCACCCGGCAGACCTGATACTATACTTATTGCTTTATTGTTTATTTAGGAATTTGTGGCTCTTTTGTTTATTGCTGACCCCTCCTTCACCCAGCACCTGACACATACACTTGCTCCATAAATATTTGTTGAATGAATAAATAAATGATTGAAAATTCTACTGGCTGCACCTTTGATATTTATCCCAAATCCACTCTGTCACCACACCATGACCACCCAAATCAGATCCAAGCTGCCGTCATCCACTCCTTATTGACTGCAACAGTGTCGTTCTTTAATTCGTTCGTTTAGCAAACATTTACTGTCTTCGTAGTCCTTACTATGTCACTAGCTAAAGTCTTCTCTACGAGGTCTCTCCCCACACTCGCATCCCACTAGGCTGTAAGTCGTCCCCTCCCCCTCCATCTGACATGGCCCTGCCCGCTTGAAGTTTCGTTTTGAATTCTTGTAACCACTAGGAGGAGCTAGACCCCTTCAGGGGACAGGCTCTTATCCTCTGTACCAAAACTAGGCCTGTGAGGGTCAAGGAAGGGACCCTGCCCCTCCTGAGACTGGAGTCCCTTCCACATTGGCGGGAGGAAAGCCCCGCCCGGACATTCCCAGCTTTGCAATCCCACAGGCATCAAAACTTTTGATCCCCAAGCACCCCCGGGTCTCTACGCGTTAATTTCCTCCTCTGTAAAACAGGCGACAGCACATGATTATCGTGGGGATCAGAGAGGTGCGGCGGCGAAGGCGAGAGCGAAGCAGACAGGACAGGGCTCCGAGTTGAAATCCCACCTCGACCACTCGCAAGCCTGGTGAACTTAGACACATGGCTGAGTTGCCCCATGCCTCGGTTTCTGTATCTGGAAAATGGGGGTGATGAAAATAATGCGTTGAGGCAGGTCAAGTAAGTAGAACATCCCTGGTATACAGTAAGCGCTCAATAAATGTCAGCTGCGGCTACTGCTTTCAAGACCGTCGTTTCGTGTTATCGTGAGCCCTTGATAAACGTGGCCAGAGTGTTCTCTCTCTCCTCCAGGTCCCCCCCCCCCTTTCTCTTGCTTGTCTTGCATGATCAAAGCCTCTCTTCCACCCCCCAAATCCAGCCCAACTCCATCATCCTGCTGTCGCTGGGGGAGGCTGTCGTGTTTTCCTACATGACATGTCTCCTCCACGAAACCCGCCGCCCAGCTACGGGTTCCTTTCCGGGAAACCCAAGTGAGCTTCCTGGAGGAAGCGCGCCCCTCTCTACTTCTCAGCAGCAGCCACCCCCGGCCACACGTGAGAGCCCGAGGGGGCCGCCCCGCCCCCACCCGGAACCCCGGGGGTCGGGCAGAGAGAGACACCACCCACCCCACCCGGGACTCCAGGGACCGGGGCTGCTAAGGGCCAGCCCGGGTGGAAGCGCAGGGCCGGATTCTACGGGGTGCGGCTGTTGGGTTGAAATTGGTTCTATTTTCCTAAGAGAAGGGCGGGGAAGGGGACTGCGGGCGTGGCCAATCGGGGAGGGCGGGGCGAGGTTTCAAGGGGCAGGGCCATTCGAAGGAAGGGATGCGCGGAATTTCCCCAGGAGCCGGGGTCTACGCGGAAAGAGTCGCAAAGAAAAGTCCTAAGGGGGAGGGGCGAGGACGAGGGGCGGGGCGGGGCGAGGACGAGGGGCGGGGCGAGGACGAGGGGCGGGGCGAGAGCCTCGGAGGTCCCGCGTGGGGCGGGGTCTGCGGGGGGCGGGGCCTGTAGGGGCGTGGCCAGGTAGCTGGGTCTGGTTCCCTCTAGGTGCGGCAAGGCTGCACCTGGCTGGGGCGGGGAGAGAGAACCCCCATCCTCGTGGGAGCCCTGTGGGTCCGGCTCAGGTGAGTGGGGGTCGGGGGAGGGCTCAGGTAGACCCAGGAGCAGGGGATGATAGAAGGGGGGAGTCCACCCTTTCCAGGAGGGGCCACCGGCTCTCAGGAAGGATCTGGGGGTCTGTCCCCGCGCGTCCGCGGACGTGGAAGAGGTTGCCATGTGAGTGAGTCACTGTGCATTACGCGTGCCCGTGTACCTGGGCGTACCTGGGCGGGCTCCTCCAAGCGTGTTTTTTGTGCAACACGGAAAGCCTCTCTGCTTCCTCTTTTGCCCTGAGCGATCTTTTTAAACCGTAAATCGGATCGTGCCCCCTCCTCGCTGAAAACCCTCCATGGCTCCCGTTCCATCCCACTGAGATTAAAATTTGGGGTCCACGAGCTCCTGCGTGGTCTACCCTGTCGGTCTCCCTGACCTGGTTGTCTTCCACCCTGCTCCACGCTTATTGTATTGCAGCCACGCTGGCTTCCTTGATGACGTAAAATGCAAGCTTCACTCCAAATCTTCGCCTACCTGCCTCCTTCTTACTCTTAGGAATTATCTTCTTCATGCATTGTGTCCTTGTTTGTAGTCTGTCTTGCCCACCAGACTGCCATCTCTGGAGAGCAGGGCAGGTCAGGGCTTTGGTCTCCTTATTCACTGTGTCTCCAGGGTCCAAAACAGCGCCTGGCAAGGTACTGAAGCAATCAATAGTTGCTTCAATAGTTCAGTGTCAAATCAGTAGCAATCAATAGTTGCTCGATGTCAAATGCGAGTCCCTGCGTCCATCTGCTTTCATGTTGTCTGTGCGCTGGTGGCTGCCCCTGCACGTGTGTGCACACATGTGCACGTGTACACAGTCAAACAAGAGCATGAATGATCCCCTCCCTCCTTTCCGCATTCTTGGCCCGACCCTACCCTCTTTCCTGATTCTGCCCCCTTTCCCCTGCCCAAATAAATTATCCCAAAGGACCCAGGCAGGAGGATGACTTAGTTGGCCTTTGGCTGACCTGGGCCCACCCTGAGCTCCCCCAAACTAACCAGAGCCTTGCCGGTCACCCACCTCCACTCCCAGTAAGGGGGGCACAAGACAGAGGAATTTGGGAATGTGAGACTCCAAGACCGAGGCCAGGCCTGGCCCAGCTGACAAACAGGAAGTGCACAGGCACTCAGCAGACACACCTGGCTTCAGGTATGCAGCGCCTGGAGCCAGCTCCCTACCCAGCTCCCTGCCCCTAAAGCTTCCTAGGGCGCATCTGGGAACGTTGTGCCCCTTCCAGGCCGACTGTTTGCTGACTCAGGAGGCAGGAATCCTGGTGCTATTTCCCTGTAGACCCCGCCAGACCAAAAGACCTTGGTGGGGAGGGGATGAGGGGAGAGTAAGAAGCAGACTCCCTTCTTCCCTCCCACCCAGGACAATTGTCTCCAACGGACACTTAAGATACACTGGCGCTGAGGCCTGTGAAATGATCGGGGAACTACCAAAATGTCTGAGATCTGAATATAATAATATTTATAACTTATTATAAACAGTAACATTAGTTATATTATTAATAATAATTAATTAATTATTAATTATATAATTATTATGTTATTATAATACTATTACATAATAATAACATTACGGTCTCCAAAATATAAGAAGAATCTGCAAGTGCAAAATTGCTGTTTGCTGACATTTCTATAAAATGTGGCCTTTTAACACCCTTAAAAATGGCGTTGCATGCTAAAGCAATGTGCGGGTCCAACTTTTCTCACGTCCCAAGAATCCCCGAGTGTGCACATGGATGGCTGAGAAGCTATGGACATTTGTCAATTAAATCCCCCTGCTTAGAGTGTTTTTTCACCTAGAGATCTCCCTGGCTCATCCCTCAAAATCCGTACAGGTTTTACTCAATGAGATCTTCCCTGGTCCCTCTATGGAATATTTCCACCCTACCACCCAAACCTCCAGCATATCCGGTCCCTGGTTTAGCACTCTCTGACGTATTAGCCAGTTTTCATATATATATATATTTATATATATTTATATATATTTATATATATTTATATATATATATATTTATATATATATATTTCGGCAGCTCCAACTGAGCTAACTGGCCAACCCATATATTTTATATTTCTATATATAAACAAGTTAGCCATAGCCAGGTTTTATATATATTAAATATATTATAAAAATATATGTCACTTAATAAATATATATGATACATAATATATAATATAAAAATAGATGTAATGTTTAATATTATATTGTATCATATTATACTAATATATAATATATTTATACAATATATTTTTATATACATTTTATTTTGATATAATATATACATATATTTATTTATAAATTATGTTACTTATCAATGTATAGATAAATATAGAGAACTTAAACAAGTTATTAGTAGCTGGATTTTATATGTCATATATAATATATAAACTATATAAAAATTTTATTGTTGTATAATATGTCATATATTTATTATTTATTTATATATGAAATATAGATGAGGGGTCTTCAAACAGTTCGTGGAAAGATCTGTATTCTCTCTCTTTTTTTTTTTTGTAAAGATGACAGGTAAGGAGATCTTAACCTTTGACTTGGTGTTGTCAGCACCACGCTCTCCCAAATGAGCTAACCGGCCATCCCTATATAGGGATCCAAACTCATAGCCTTGGTGTTATCAGCACCACACTCTCCCATGTGAGCCACGGCTGGCCCTAGGATCCGTATTCTCTTAATTCCAATTTTCCATGAACTTTTTGAAGTACACTGCTATATATAGAATCTGGCTACGAGTAACTTGTCTAATTTAGAATATATATATATAAATAAATATAAATATATAGAATATATATAAAATAAATATATATATTTGTGTAGTTACGTTTTAAGGTTTGACAGAATGTGGGCTGCTGTCTTCAAAACTGAGAGGAACATGGAAGAAGCTGACCCAACCACTTGGGAAGCAGGACTAATTATTCCCATTTTACAGATGTTGAAGACTGAGTCCTGTTGAAAGTACAGAGCTCAGCCCTGGCACCCTCTGCCCCTCAAGAGTTCCATGCAGGTGGCACAGGATGAAGAGGGCCTTGCTGGCCAACCCTGGTACCATGGCCCCCTGTCCCGCGAGGTACTGCCTCCTGCAGGCCCTTAGCACCATATAGTGGGGGGTTTCTCCCACTCTTGACTTGCTGGGGATTCCTGGGTCTTGGCTGAGGGACTGAGGGCCAAGTCTGCTGGGAGCGGTGGCTGGGGGACTGAGGACTCTCTTGAAGCTTGCTTGGCTAGGCATCGTCACTCTTTATGTTTACTTTCTTTGGGGTGAGGTTGAGATTGAACAGGGACCTAATGCCCCCAAAACCACCCCTTGGCCCTGCCATCTCTCCCTTTGGGCCCCATCTCACTCCTGGCATTTCTCTCTCAATCTGAGACTCTCCAACCCTTTCTCCAACTCAGGTGTCACCCTCTGGAATCCTAGAACCCCAAACATTCAATGGAATCATGAGAAACAATATAACTTAGTGGTTAAAATCCCATACCATGGAGCCAGACATCCTGGGTTCAAATCCCAGCCCTACAACTTACATTCTATTGTGACCTTGGGCAAGGTATTTGACCTCTCTGGATCTCAGTTTTCCCCATCTTACAAATGGGGATAATAACACCTACCACTTAATCTTGTTATGAGGATTAAGTGAGTTAATACGTTTCACATTGAAAGCAGTGCCTGGCATCTAATAAGGGCTATATATGGGTCTACTACCTTTATTGTTCAGTTTCCAGCCCCCATCTCCAGCTCTGCTTGGAATCCTGGCTCTTCTTCCCTATTTGGACCCCAGTCACCACAGCTGGCATAAGACTGCTTGAAAATTCCTATAAAGAGGGCTGACCATTTAGCTCAGTTGGTTAGAACATGGTGTTAAAACAGCAAGGTCGAGAGTTCAGATCCCTGTACTGGCCAGCCACCAAAAAAAAGAAAATCCCTATAAAGGAGAAGTTTAGGAGACCACATCCGTTTGGAAAGATCCAGTTAACCTTTTGGCAGTTGGCCAGCACAGGGATCGAACTCTGGACCTTGGTGTTATCAGCACCACACTCTAACCAACTGAGCTAACTGGCCAGCCCTACATATATATATATGATGGCATTTTTAGAAGCCACATTTACGTAACAAGCCCAGAACATTTACCGGTCAGAGGTTTCATTGGTCAGGCCTGGCTAGCAGCTGCAGCAAACAATCCCAAGATATCACCGGCTAAACACAACCAACATTTCTGGGCTTCTTCACATCACAGTCCAAGGTAGTTGAGGCATGGGGATACAGAGCTGTATAAATCAGTCAGGACCCAAGTCCACCTTTGGCTCCACCATCCCCCAGGGTTTGGGGGATATCCAGCTGGCAGATAGGAGACAGAACCTGTAAGATTATGCAGGGGGAGTTTCTGGGCTAGGTCTGGACATTTCCCGCAGGACATCTGGCCCACATCCCATGGGCCAGATCTTGTCATATGATGATCTTACTGCAAAGGAGCCTGGGGAATGTCATCTACCATGTGTGTGCATGAGACAGGGAAAAAACACTTTGGTGCAAAACTACCCAGTCTCTGCCTGCCACAAAAATTTAACTAGGGTGGCTTTTCTTGTGTAGGGGGTGGGGGGAAGGGATGCATGATGAACTGCTGGTCTGGGCTCATTCCTAAACCCCCTGCTCCCCGTCCTCCATCCTCAGAAGGCTGAAGCTCTTCTTCAGCAAGATGGCGACTTCCTGGTTCGTGCCTCTAGGTCCCGTGGGGGCCACCCTGTGATCTCCTGCCGCTGGCAGGGCACGACCCTACACTTCGAGGTCTTCCGTGTGGCCCTGCGTCCCCGACCGGGTCGGCCCACAGCCCTCTTTCAGCTGGAGGATGAGCAATTCTCCAGCATGCCCGCCCTGGTTCACAGTTACGTGACGGGCCAGCGGCCACTGTCTCGGGCCACAGGGGCTGTGGCCTCCAGGCCTGTGACTCGGCAGGGGCCTCTGCAGCGCAGCTTTAGTGAGGATACCCTTATGGACAGCACAGCTCGGATAGAGCATTTCAGGTACTCACAGTCTCTCTACCTCCTTAGAAACTCAACACCTCCAGGGTTTCTCCACCTTGGCACTATTGATATTTGGGTCCAAATGAGTCTTGGTTGTGGGGTCTGTCCTGTGCATTGTAGGATGTTAAGCAACATTCTGGCCTCTACCTGCTAGATGCCAGTAGAAACTTGCCCGCCCTCCCCTGCTAGTGTGACAACTAAAAATGTCTCTGCACATTGCCAAGTCCCCTGAAGGTAGATCACTTGGCTGATAGTGAGCAACTGGATGCAGGGTATTCCTGGCATTGGTGGGGGCTTGTGCTGCTAAGGCTGGGACTACAGGTCTCTCCCACCTCTGTCCGCCAGGGCTAGGAAATGGAGCAACAGTCAGCCTGCAGATTTGGAGCATGTGAGGTGGTCAAGAGAAGACCACTCTGGACCAGGTGAGGGTTTACCAGGACAGCACATGGCTCAGAGATCAGCCCTGCCACTTACCACCTAAGTGATGATTTAACCTCTCAGAGCCTCAACTTCTTGCTCTGAAGAATAGGGACAAAAATGCTCTCGATGTTGTCACGGTGATTTTTTTGTTTTGTTTTGTTTTTTGGCGGCTGGCTGATACAGGGATCTGACCCCTTGACCTTGTGTTATCAGCACCACGCTCTACCATGAGAGCTAACCAGCCAGTCTGGATATTGCAACTTTAAATAATAGTCAGGAAATGCCCCACTGAGAAAGATTTGAAGGAGATGAGGAGGGAACAGTGAGGATGACTGGGGTTGAGAGTGACCCAGGCAGAAGGAACAGTCAGTGCAAAGGTCCTGGGGTTGAAGCAAGAGTTTGAATTTTTCATTCAATCATAAGGAGATGAATGTAGCTGAAGCAGTAAAAGTAGTGACAAGGGGAAAGTCAGAGGGGGACCCCAGGGCTCAGATCATGAGGGCTTTTGCCGCTACTCTGAGGGTTTTGGCCCTTACACAGAGTGAGCTGAGAACCTTGGGAAATTTTCGAGTCCCTAGAACAGAATCTATTTAAGTGCTTGGTAAATACAGAGTCCCCCCAAATGTCTTGGTACAGTTTTAACCCCAGAAGCAAACATGCCACAAACTTCCTTTTTTTTTTTTTTTCTTTTTTCTTTTGCCAGCTGGCCAGTGCAGGGATCCAAACCCTTGACCTTGGTGTTATCAGCACCACGCTCCAACTAAGTGAGCTAACTGGCCAGCCCACATGCCACAAACTTACAAAAAACATCATTTGCTGTACTGGGCAGCCACCAAAAAATATATATTTTTTAAATTTTTTAAAAAAGACATTATTTGAAAGTTGAATATGTTTAGTATCTTTGACACTTCTGTACTTTTGTGAATTTTGACAAATATGTATTTTTTATTTTAATTTTGTTCAGTCAATGCTTGCCATCTTCAATCAGAGGGGCAAAAGCAAAGAATTCAAATTTAAAACGCAGTATTCAGAATTCACAAAACTACAGAAGTGTCTAAGCAAGTTCATTTTCAAACCGTTTTAAGTGTGTAGCACTTATATTGGTGAAGTTGTTAAAGCTCAAAGCTGCACCAAGATAGGTTGGGATACCTTGTTATTGGCTGAATGAGTGGATGAATCAGGAAGGTGAGTGACCCCCCACCCCTACCCCACCTAGCAATCTTCTCTGTGTACTCCCATCCCCCCCTCTTGTATGACCCCCAGGAGCCTCCACTATGCCCATATCTGCCCTGCCCAGGACGGGCAGTGACCCCGTATTGCTGAAGGTCCCAGCTCTCCTGGGAACCATTGCTGACAGTCTCAGGGCCTCCGACGGACAGCTTCATGCCAAGGCACCGACCAAGCCCTTCCGGACACCCTCACTGGCACTGCCTGATGCCTCTGGACGCCCCCCAACGTACTGTGAGCTGGTGCCCCAAGTGCCCAGTACCCAAGGAACACGCCCTGGCCAAAGCTGCCCAGAGCCAGAGGCCCCATGGTGGGAGGCCCAGGAAGAAGAGGAGGAGGAGGACAGATGTTTTACAAGACCACAGGCTGAAGTCTCTTTCTGTCCCCCTGACAATCCCTCCTGCCTGCTGGGGCTTCGGAATCGGCCCCTGGAACCCGAAGTCCTGCATACACTCCGTGGCCTGTTCCTGGAGCACCATCCTGGCAGCACCGCTCTCCATCTGCTATTGGTCGACTGTCAGGTGGGTTACTGCCAGCCGCCTCCTCCCCAGGCAGGGCGCTCAAGCCAGGCCAAGGCCCGACTGCAACCTCTATACTCTGTTCACCTGACTTCCCCATTCCCTCTAGCAGGCTGCAGGCCTCCTGGGAGTGACCAAGGTTCAGCGGGTGGCCATGGGGGTCGCCTCCGGCCTGGAGCTGCTCACGCTTCCTCATGGGCATCGCTTGAGGTTGGAACTACTGGAGAGGTGAGCCAGCCGCCTGGAACCTTGGTTGGGGGGCTGATTCCCCCAATTCCCCAGGGTTTCTAAACATCTCTCCATTCAAGGCCCCCCAGGGAGGAGGGGGGATGGGCAATGCCACCTCCCATCTCCCCTCACCCCCGCATTACAAACCTCCCCACTGCCCCCAGTCCCTTGCCCTTCCCGTCTGCAGGCATGAGGCGCTGGCGCTGGCCGGGGCGCTGGTGGTGCTGGGCTGCACTGGACCATTGGAGGAGCGCGCAACCGCACTGAGGGGCCTTGTGGAGCTGGCCCTGGCGCTGCGGCCAGGGGCGGCAGGGGACCTGCCCGGGCTGGCCGCGGTCATGGGCGCCCTGCTCATGCCCCAAGTACGTGGGGAGCCAGGATGGGGAGGAAGCCGGAGTGCAGGTGACGGGGAAGAAGGGAGAGGAGACATACTCAGGTCTCTTCCACCAGGTGTCCCGGTTGGAGCGCACGTGGCGCCAGTTCCGAAGGAGCCACACGGAGGCTGCGCTGGCCTTTGAGCAGGAGCTGAAGCCGCTGATGCGGTCCCTGGATGAGGCCACCGGTGAGTGACGGTCCTGAATTTGGCATCGCATGGAGCCTCAACACTAACTTTAACCGGAATCTTAATCCAGTCATTGGCCCCGCCCTTACCCTAGGCCCCGCCCCCGTTCTAGGCCCCGCCCTCTGCACGGGCTTGGCCCCAACCCTATCCCTTGGTCTCGCCCCCTGTACGTGTGTTTGACCATTTCCGAGGCCCCTCCCCGAGCCTGTTTCCGCCCAAACTCTGCCCCTGCCCTAGACCCGCTGTGTTAGGCTCCGTGTCTGTCCCCAAGCTCTGCCCCATGCTTCTGTCCTGGGCCCCACCTCGGCCCTACGTTGCGTCCCGTTTCTGTTCTAGGCCCCGCCCCCTTCGCCGTAGGCTCCGCCCTCTATACCAGGTTCGGTCTTGGACCGTTTCCCTAAGCCCCGCCCTCTGATCTAGGTCACGCCCTTGACCCAGTCCTGCTCTGCCCTGGGCTCCACCTCCGCCCTATGTGCGGTCCGCTGTCCCCAAACCCAGATCAGACCCTCCCACTCCGCAGGACCCTGCGACCCAGGCGTGGTGGCGCTGCCGCACGTGGCACCCGCCGTGCGCCTGCTGGAGGGCGAGGAGCTCCCGGGGCCGTTAGACGAGAGCGGCGAGCTGCTGCTGCGCGCCCTGCACAGGGCGCGTCGGGTGGCCCGGGACGCGCCCAAATTCCGCGAGGCGGCGGCCGGGCGCCTGCGAGGTGAGCACCCCATCTGCGCCTGGCTGCAGAGGGCCCCGACTTCGGGAACGCCTCGCATGCTTTAGCTGGCTGCCTCACACCCAACCTGTCTGGGGACGAGAGCTTCCCGCCACGCCCCCCAGAGTCCCACCCAAACTGGGAAGGCCCCGCCCCCAGGGAGTTATCACCCTAAGCACGCGCCGCCTATGGAGAGGAAAAGTACCCTGCGCCTCGAAAGGGTCGTCCCCACCCCCAAGAGCCATGCCCAAGGGGTCCCACTCCCACCTTCTCACCAGGAACGATCTTACCCCCAAAGGATCCTGATCCCAAGGGCGCCCAGCTCCCTCCAAAATGACTCAGTCCTTCAAACTGGTAGGAGAGAAGTGTCTCCACTGCGCTCAGAGCCACACCGCCCTCCTATCCTGGGGCAGCCCAGCCTCCAGGATCCCCCACCTGGATCGTTCCAGGCTTCCCTGATGACGTTAGAACTCCCTTCCTTGTAATGTGGCCCGTCCTACACCCTGGCTTGTCGCCCATGGAGGCCCGGACCTCAAATCCCGCCCCCGGGCCGGCACTGTCTCCAGGCACAGCCCCTAAGGTGGGGTCCCCAGAATTTCACACCTAGAACAGGCCACCCCCATGCACCCAGGCATAGCCCCTCACGCACCCCACCCCCTTTCTTGCAGGGACCTAGGAGCTCCTTCCATGCTAGCCCTGCCCAGCTATCCCGAGTGCTAGGGCAGAGTCCCTCGGGGCCTCCACTGGGTCAAAGTCTCCAAGGGAAAGGCGGGTGCGGGGTGGGGCGAGGCCGGCGCCTGAGCGCCGCCTCCAGCTCATCTGCCCGCGTCTCCAGGATTCCGGCCTAACCCGGAGCTGAGGGAAGCCCTCACCACTGGCTTTGTGCGGAGGCTGCTCTGGGGGAGTCGGGGCGCGGGGGCACCGCGATCCGAACGCCTGGAGAAGTTCCAGCGGGTCCTCAGCGTCCTGTCCCAGCGCCTGGAGCCTGACTGCTGAGAGCACAGGCCCCCTTCTTCACACCCGGGACACCAGGCTTGGGGGGACCCCCAAGGTGAACAAAGAGGTCACCTCACACAGCCCGGCACGGTGGAGACCTCCCTGCCTCATAGATGGAAGAGGGGAGTCTAAGTTTGCAAGAATCCGCACTGCTCCCTAAAAATGGACTTGGATCCTGGGGAAGCAGGGGGGCAGACAGCAGCCTCCTCCCTCACACTAGCAGACAGACCCAGGGGTCTGGAGGCCACCCCTCCACAGACACACACACACACACAGCTGGGACACCTAAGAAAGCAGTAGCCACGTGGTGAACATGAGGCTTTTAATAGTAAGAGATTTTGCAGATCTGGCAGGGGCCAGAGTTCAAATTTGACTTCGCCTTGTAAAAGCTGTGTGACTTCTACCAGATCGCTTGACCTCTCTGTGTCTGCTGTCAACATAAAGAAGAGAGACTGTGGGGCTGGCTTGTTAGCTCACTTGGGAGAGCATGGTGTGGTAACACCAAGGTCAAGGGTTTGGATCCCCTTACCAGCCAGCTGCCAGAAGGAGACTGGGTACTTTCTAGGGGTTGTGGTGGGGGGTTAAAGCTCAATGTTTAAATGAGATCATGGGTGGAGAATGCCTGGTACATAGTAGGTGCTCAATAAACACTACCTGCTCTCAGTAAGCTACACTGCATACAAAAGTGGTGAAGTTTGGTGCCTTTCTCCCTAAACCAGTCACAAACAAGCACCCACTGACTTAAAGCCAACTCCCAGGAAGGGGCAAGGTTTGTTCAAGGTGTGTTCAAGTTCACCTCCCCTTCCTCATTCCCTGTGTAGCCTGTAAGGTGGATGGTGCCTTGAAGATCCAGCCCTAGTATCTCAATCCCCTAATAAGGCACAGACTCCAAAAACTTTATATAATTTTTCTTTTATATATAAAACAAAACGGCCCAAGCCGAGCGGCAGGAAGAAAAGATTTGAAACATGAGTATGTACATCAATGGTAGAAGGCACAGCGGGTCTACTTGGGGTGACAGGTGGAATAGGGTGGGGGGGGCAGCAGGTTACACAGGTCTCAGCTGAAGCCACGGGGGCAGAAATAAAGTGCATAGGTCCTGGGGCCCCCCATGGCCCAGAAGCAGCAGCCCACAGCCCCCCTCTTCCCGCCTCTGGCAGGATCAGTTGAGAGTGACTCGGAGGTAGGAGGTGGGTACATAACCCTCTCCTCCCTCTTTCCGCCGGACTCGAGTCCAGCCGTCGCCTTTGTCCCCTTCCATGAGACTGAGGTCTTCACCCTCGGCCATGGAGATGGTGCCCTCGCTAGAACCTGTCATGCAGGTAGACCCAGGTCTGCTTTAGGCGAATTTAAACAGCACCCAGCCAGACACCCCCGTCTCCCAAGCAACTGACGCCTCCCTCTCTCCCTCCGTCCCCCAAGCCCACCCAGGCTGTTCTCACCTTCAAAGTGGTAGATTGCTACGCAGTGACCTATGGGAGATGTGGGCTCTTCCTCAAAATCCTCATCGAACTCCGTGTAAATGGGGGCGTCCTGGCCCTCTTCTGAGGGAGGCTCATCAGAGCTGGTTGGGAGATAAGGCCGCTACAGACAGGTCCCCCTGGGTCCCTGGGGCCAGACCCACTTCCACCTCCCTGCTCACCTCTCCTTGTGATCCTGTGACCTATCGTTGCTGCTGCTGTCCGGTGGGGCACTGGCTGGGGGGTCAGGAGGCCGGGCATGTCGGCCTAGGCTGTCCCCCCGGTTGCTTAGGACCCGACTTTCAGCCTCTGCCAGCCAAGCCTGGAAGAACGAGACCAGAAGATCAGTTCTAGGGCAGGGCTCCGGGGTCAGCCCACTCTGGACCCAGAGCTTTCCTGAGATCACCCATGCACACCCAAGGCTGTGATGAGAAACAGCTGGAGACCTCCCCCCCCAACACCTCCCTGTCCCCCACCCGGCAGTGACTCAGCCGGGCCCCGCCAGCCCCCGCCCGTCCCCAGGGTCCTCTCTTACTTCATACTTCTGCACTTCTAACTTCAGCCGTTCGATGTTGCTCAGGGTTTCTGTGATCCGGGGTTCCAAGCTGGCAGGGTCCCCCATCTGGGGTGTCTTCTCATAGACATCCTTCATTTTCTTCAGGGCTTCCCTAGGATCATACAGACAGACAGAGAGACAAGAAATCATAGTCCCATGTGATTAAATAAGCCAAGAACAGGGGCTTTGCATCAAGGAGCAAGTTGCAAGACAGGACAGTAGCTAAGAATTGAAATGCTAACAGCTGGGTTTGAATCTCAGTTTGGGTTCAGTTATCAAATTCTTGCCTAAGTATTCTTATCTTGAAGATGGGGAGAAAGGGCTGGTGGGTTAGCTCAGCTGGTTAGAGGGCAGTGTAATATCAAAGCTCATGGGTTCAGATCCCCCACCAGCCAGCTGCCCCCACCCCCCCAAAAAAGAAAATGAAAACACCTATCTTGTGTGGGTTGGTATGAGGATTAGTGCAGGGCCTGGTGCACTCTAAGTCCTAACTATTATTCAATTATTTATATACATATTGAGTACGCACTGCCTACCAGGTACTGTTCTTTTTTTTTTTTTTTTTTTCATCTTTTTGTGACCGGTAAGGGGATCGCAACCCTTGGCTTGGTGTCGCCCACACCGCGCTCAGCCAGTGAGTGCATTGGCCATTCCTATATAGGGGCCGGCCCCTACCAGGTACTATTCTAAGCATCAAAAATATAGCACTATTACACCAAGGTGAAGGGTTCAGATCCCTGCACCACCCAGCTGCCAAAAAAAAAAAAAGAAAGAAAAGAAAGAAAGAAAGAAAGAAAGAAAAATACAGCACTAAACAAGACAGTCAGAATCCTAACTCTACTTACAATCTCAGGAAAATTTGAGAATTCTACTGAATTCACGTAAAGCGTTTAGAATAGTGCCTGGAATACAGTAACTGATGAACAAATGCTAGCTGTGATTATCAACAGTCTCCCATCCCTATCTCCTCTTATGTCTATATATACAGGTAGTACTGGCTATAAGAATACTCGTAGACTTTTGGAATATATCAGACCTGGGCTCAACTTCCTTCCAGTTCTGATACCTGACTCACATTAGATGAGGAAACAGGAATAAAAGCTAAAGCAAGCTGCCCAAAGCCTCACAGACAGAGATGGAATTCAAGACCAGTCTGTCTCGACTCCAGAGTATATATGCACCCTTAATCCCTCCACCGTAAACACCAAGGAACTACAGAGTTGGGAACAACTTTACACCAGTAAAAGCCATTTTGTCCAAGAAGTTACACGCAAACAGCAAAATATAATTTGGCTGCCTCTTGGCAAGTGGCAAATGTCTTTGCTATTATGTAACAGGACTGGGAAGAGGATCTTGTTGCTTGGAAAGAGTGAGTAAAGATTTTCTTTTTTTTTAAATCTGGCAGACTTTTTATTGTTAATATTTTAAGTGTTTGAATTATTAAATAAATAACCATACACTTTTCTTTCTTTTAGCTAACGAACATGGTGAATTAGGCCGATAGGTTTTTTGATATTGAACCATCTTTGCATTATTATGAGAGCACCCAACTGGTTGTTTATTTTTTGTCTTTAAGAAAAAAAAATTTTTTTGATTGTGGTAAAATACACATAACATAAAATATACCTCTGTAGGCTGGCAAGTTAACTCAGCTAGTTAGAGCCCAGCCTTGTAACACCAAGGTCAAGGATTTGGTTCCCATACTGGCCAGCTACCAAAAAGTAAATATATATACATATGTATTTTATATATATATATAAAAAATTTACCATTGTAGTCACTTTTAACTGTACAGTTCTGTGGCATTAAGTACATTCACACTGCCATGCAGTCATCACCACCAAATGATGTATTATTTTTTAATACACCCCATTGGATTTGCTTGGCTAGGATTCCATATCTAAGATCATTAAGTGAGGTAAAATGAGCCCGTAATTTTATTTCTTGAATTCTTGCTCATTGACCTGGGAATCGAGATTCAACCAGCCTTCTAAATAAGCTGGCAGCTTTCCCTCTCTTTGTGTCTGCTGCAGTGACCTGCCTAAGACAGGAAGTGACTGTTTCTTCTAAGTGTGGTAGGAATCACCTGTAAAACCATCAGGGCCTGGGGTTTGTTGGGGAGATCTTTCAGTACCATTTAAATGTAATTTATTTATCATTTTATTTTGTTCCTTGACTCCCCCTCCAATCACCAACCCCCCACCTTACCTCTGGTCAATCTCCTTCTGAAGTTCACGATTCCGTTCTTCCAGTTGCTGTTGAAGACGCTTTCTCTGTTGTTCTGGAGGCAAGTGGCTAAAATCCTCGGTCACCACTGTCTGCAAGGTGGGAAGAGGAGTAAGTTTGGGATCAAGGAGTCTAAGCTTCCAGGTTCTGCACATTCCTGAGCAATACCAAGTCCACCTTTCTCCCCATCAAGGTTCTTGGGAGTAAGGCCATGCACAGAGCAAAGCAGGTGTGGGTCAGGCATCTGGGGAGGGGGCCCAGCCAGCGGCAGGAAGCGAGCCCAGGGTCCCGCCACCCAGCCGCTGGGTGGGCTAGGGCCGCCACCTCCTCCTCCCCGAGGCCTCACTTACCCCACGGCTGCCTCGGAGGCTGCGGAAGGATGCTAGCCGCGGTTTGACCGACTTACTGATCTCGCTCAGTATGGCCAAGGGGTCACGGCCGGAGCGGGGGGATGGGGGTCCATTAGGCAATGCCGAGGGTAGGGGGCCCCCCAGGGGGGAGAGGGGTGGGGGGTACGGCTACCGGCAGGGGCCAGGGAGAGGGTGAGTGGGGGGATGGTATGAGGACGTAGAGAGTGAAGACGGATGGACAGAAGGACGGATGGATGGAAGGACGGATGGACGGTAGGACGGATGGACGCAGAAAAGAAAAAATAAAGAGAGAAACAAAATGGAGAAAGAAAAAATAAACGGTAAGAAAACCACAACTCAGGATGCACAATCACACACAGCAGACACATGCAGGAGCAACACAAAAATCTGGGAGGACCTTAGACTGTGAGCGGGAAAGCCAGACCCGGGGCTACCTGGTAGTCCTTGTCCCTTGAGTCTTATGTCTAGTAACTGGAATGAGGCCAGGGGAGGCAGAGGCCCACATTTCTGCCCATCCAGCTTTCTGGGCTCACAGTCTAGGTAGGGAAACTGCACGCAGGAATCAAGGTCTCAGACAGGTATGGGGCCACAGACGCCAAAAGTCCAAGCTAAGAGAGGGGTCCCAGGCAGGAAATATCAGAAAGGTTACAGCTGGGGATTCAAAGGTTTAAGCTGGGGGGTGGGAGGGATAAGTAGATGAAGGATATCAGAGTGTAAGTCAAATCAGATCAACACTATACAACAAGGGTGTCAAGGTATGTGCCTGACATTGGAAGCCAAAAAACCCAAGAAAAAAGGGTCCAGCGGCCCATCTGTGGGATGGATGGAGAGACTCGGCGAGTCCCTGGGGACAGTATCTCTAGCCCTCAGTCCAGCCCGAAATTCCACAAGCAGGTCTTCTCCCAGCATCCTGAGAAGCAGCACACAGACGCCACAGGCCCCCCTGCCCCGCCGGGCCCCCCCTTAGCCTCGGGGGATTCCCAGGCCAATCGGCCCGCCCGCCTTCCTTCCCTGCAGCCCGGGCCGGCAGCCAAGAGGAAAATTCCTGCCCGGGACTCAGCGTTCCAGTGGCTGGGACTGACTCAGTAGGGGCCCCGGCTGTCCCCAATCACTGCCCTCCTACCCCAAGGGCCCCGGCCCCCACCTTGTTCTTCTTGCTAAAGGGCCAGCGCTTGGCACGGCTGCGGCCTGGGCCACGGAGCTCGGGCCGTCCATCTGAGGGGGTGCCCAGACTGCTGTCCGAGGGGGCGCGGTTCATGGGCTGGCTGAAGTCTTCAAATTCCACATCACCCGGGCGGGCAAAACCTGACTTGTGCAGCTCTATCAGGACCTGGGAGTCCTGGGAAATGGGGCAAGTGGGTGGGCAGTCAGAGGCAGGACCCAGTGCCTAGCCCTTGGGAATCCTCTCTCTGCCCACCCCTCGGCCCAATGGACCCCGACTGGACACGCACATTTTTGGCATCCACAGAATCTGCAGCCACCTTCATGCCCTCCAGGCACTTGGCGATGATGGGCACCACCTGTAGCTCGGCCTCCGAGAGGAGCCTGTACCCGGCCCCTAGGCGGGTGGCCCGGCGTTCATCCATGTCCTGCAGCTTCTGTAGAGGCAGTGACAGGGGTGGCTCAGGGGTGTTAATAGAGGAGCCAGCAGCAGAGTGATTCATTCTGCAAATATGATGGTGTTCCACAATGGCCCCAGCCCTAAGCCCAGTTTGGTGGGGAAGACACAGAGTCTAACACAGAGACTCCAGCCCAGTGTGGCTGGGGAGAGAAACAGGGCCAGGGGGATCCTAGATTGGGCCCGTTGCCTAGGAAATCAGAAAAGGCTTCTCAAAGGAGACAACAGAGTAGGGATTTGAAGGAAAAGTAGACCGAGCACAGATACTTCCAGTGCCAGGGCTGGGAGAGAGAGTGGAGTACAAGGCTGAAACAAGAGGGGAAATCTGAGGCCTTTCAGAGGGGCTGCAGAGCTGCAGCTTAGAATGAGCAGAAGTTTCAAAAGGAAAGAAAAGCACCCTCGGCTGAAAGAAAAGCTTGAATAAAAGCACAGCTCGCTGTTGCTACAGGTTCCAAATTCCTTTTCAATCTAGGGATTGGGGCATTGCAGCTGGGGTTTTGACAAATGTGTAGGAGTTGGTTAACTCTGGGAGGTTTTTGGCAAGGAGAGCCTAGGAGCTTGAAGCACTCACATCAAATATTTGGGGCATCTGTGAAAAATAGAAGTGCGCCTGGTCTCGGTTAAAGCGCTGGAGTTGGGCTGCATATTCGTTTTTGCTCTCCTCTGCCATATGACTCCGAAGGTGGGCTTGCTGCTTGGCCTGTGAAACATTGAGGTGGAGGTTACTGCCAGGTTCTGGTCACATCCCACCCCGACCCCCCCAAGTCTGTCCTAGGCCGCCCACATACCTTCTCCACGTCGGCCTTGGTGGCATTGATATCCTGGTCTAGCCGCTCAGCCGTCTGGGCTGCCTTCTCTGCTTCCCGACAATCCCGCTCAAATTTACGCTTACTCTATGTAGGGGACAGAACCGGGGTGAAGAAGCCACCATCCCCAAGGTAGGGGAGTGGGAAAACAAGGTTTATAGGAACTGGTGGGAAGTCACCCCACCCAGTAACTAGGGGACAGTGGAAAACGGGATCCCATGAGGGAGAAAGGGGATTACTCCATGGATCAGCAACCCTCAGCCTGCTCGTCTGGGACAGAGCCATCTGCCACCCCTGCAAACTCACATTCTCCAGCAGTTTAAAGCCATTTTCCAGCTGCTGCTGGGCCCGCCGTCCTTCTTGGAAGTGCTGTGGAAAGCAGAGTGATAAGGCTCACCAGGGTGCCGGCAGGGACTCAACAAAACCCAGAGAGGGGTCTCCTCACCATCTTCCTCTCCTGTTTCATCTCCTGCGAGTACTTGGCCAGCTCAAGACACACGCGGACGCTGAGGTTCTCGGCCACCAGCTCCCGCTGGCCCGCGAAGTCATTCACCTCCTGGAGAATCTGCACGAAGGACTGATGCTGGCTGAACCTGGGGCAGGGTGGCAAGCAGGGAGCAGGGAGTCAGGCCCCTCAATGGGAAGGGTAAGCTCCAAGACATTTATCCCCAAAGCAATGATGAATTCTGGTCCGTATCCCATACCCCCAACCCTTGGGTCGGACACACTTAGGAACTCAGAATTTTTCAAGTTTTAGAAAGGGGATCCATTTATAACCACCTTTTATGCATACCCCAGTGGGGTTGGGGGCAGTATTCTGTAACCAAACACCATAAATATTTTTACACTGGGAGGTATTAATATTCACACTAAATGGCATAAAAACCAAGACTACAATTAACATCAAGTCAGTTCAGGTGGGAGGTCGCTGCCAAACAAGTTACCAAAAAAAGTTATGCCACAACTTGGACCCAGATACTGATGGTCAGCTCTGTGTTCATGAATATCTATAATCAATAATTAACTGATTATTTTGAAAGTTATGATTTCTAGAGCTCTTCAGATTTTCAAATTGGGCTCTGGAAATAGTCAAATATTCCTACAACACTACGGGCTGGGCACTGTTTTAACACATTAACTCATCTTCACGCAAGCCCTAAAAAGTAGGTAGCATCATCATCACCCCCATCTCACACATGAGGAAAACAGGGGCACAAAATTTAAGTCGTTTGCCCAAAGTCACTGATCTTGTAACTTCTGGAACCTCCCCATTTAATACGCAAAAAAAAAAAAAAAAAAAAAAAAACAGAGGCAGAAAATTCATGCCATTTGTCCACAGCAGTTCAGCTAGAAAATAGTAGGATTCCAACCCAGATAATCTAGATCTTGCATCCACGCTTTTGCCTCCAGGGAGGAATTAAGGTGAGAGGTGAGGTGGCCCAGCTGAGGGTAAGGAAATGGGACAGGCCCCCCCTCCCCGCCTAGCCCAGCAAGCCCTCTCCAACCTTACTTGGATTCAGGGTCATCCTTGGCAGGTCTCTTGGGCAGATATTTTTTCACCAGGCTCCTGAGGGGAGACAGAGGCAGGAAGGCTGAGCCCCCAGCCCTCCAACCGCTCCCCCTCGCCCCAGGGCGCGCCCACCTAGGACCTCACCGCAGTTGCTTGGCATAAGCCTGTTCCACTTCGGTGCGTTCTTTCACGAACTTCACGTATCTGTCCAGCAGATCCAGCCCCCACTGCGTGTGACGCTCGAGTACCTCGAACTGGTCCTGGAGAGAGGCATGGAGTGGGGAGGGTCGTGCTCACGACCTCGAGACCCCACAGCCCGAGGACCGGGCGCCCCGGGAGCCTTCGGGCTGGGCGCTCCGAGGGGGAGTGGCTTCTCGGCGCCGCCCCGGCGTGGCGCGGAGGGAGGCAGGAAACTGGCGGGAACCCCCTCCCCTTCCCGGGAAGGGCCGGAGACCAGGGCCGGGGCCCCAGCCGGACTACACGGTCTGCGTCTCAGGATGGCCAAGAGCGGTGTGGAACGAGGCCGGGCCACTCCCCCTGTCCCGGCTCCCCTAATCCCCCCCAGATTCCGGAAAATCCGGCCGGCCCGGCGTGAGTCAGGGGCAGAGGAGCAGGGTTCCCTGAAGCTTGGGGGTGCCCCCGCAATGGCCAAGTTCCCCCGAGTCGCCATGCTTCCCGGGGTCCTCCGATGGGTGCCTCAGTTTCCCCAATGACTCCACTGCATCTCCAAAAGAAATCCCAGAGTTGGGGGGAGGGGGGCGGTAGCGATCGAGTTATCCCGCTGCACTGAGGAACTCAGGGATTCCACCGCCCCCAGAAAGGGGAGGGGTCAGAGGTCGGGCTAGGATAGGGGGAAATTTCTGGGGCTTCCTGGGCTGAGGTTAGAGGCAGCCAGGTGGCGGCCGCACCCTGTGCCTGGGGCAAGCTTGGGGAGGTTGGAGAGGGGGCTGGGCCCAGCCTCGCAGCCCCTTCCCCCTCCAAGAGAGTCTCAAGCCCCTAGGTGTTGATTAAATGCGACGGAAGGGGCGGCGAGGACTTCCAGGTCCCACGTGGGGGAGAGGGTGGCCAGAGGGTCCCCTCCCCCTCCCAGCTGGACAGGAGGGCGGCGGGCAGGGACCCAGGGACCGTAAGATAAGCCGCCGGCCCGGCCAGTACGCTCAAAATAGGTGACCTCGCCCGGCCGCCCCGGCCGTCCCGGCCTGGTCCCAAAACTTCTGTTCGCCTCACTCGCAATCCCGTGCCTCAGTTTCCCTACACCGCTCCTGCAAGATCATTCTTCGCCCCTAGGCGTTCTGAGACTCTCTGAGAAATTCCAAGAGAAGGCGGAGGGCGGGAGCCCAGGGGTCGGTGGAAGGGAAAGCGCGGAGACCTCGCTAAGGCACGGTGGCGACAAAAGGGAGGGGTCTGGACGCCAGCACGGGGAAACCTGGAGCTGGGAAGATCGGACTCACCCACAGCTCGGTGCCCCAATCCATGCTGCTCCCGCCGCCGCCGCCGCGCCCGGTCCCCACCGCCCGCAGCCCGCCGCCCGCCGCCGGGACACTCAGCCACCGCCCCGCCCCGCCCCGGCCACGCCTCCTCCCACTATGCCACGCCCCCACACGCTCTGCCTCGCCCCGGCCCTCCCGGAGCCCGGTCCCCCTCTAAGGAGGCGGGGCCCAACAGATGCTCCGCCCCCTCTTAAAGGAACGTTGCCACTTGGACCGATTCCTTAAAGGACCCCCATCCCTTTTCCTAATCCCTGGGGCCCCTCTCATCCTCCCACCCTCCTCCTCCGTCCCAGATGGTTCTTCCTTTCCTCTCCAAAACACTAAAACCCTAATCCCAATAAGTCCTTCCCACACCCCGTCGCAGGGAGAACCCGAGGTCACCCCGCTCTTGCAGGCCGGCCAGACTCCAGGCGTCTACATTCGTCCCACTAATGGTCCGGTCCCTCCGGCCACAGGGCGGATGGAAGGACTTCGATCCTGCCCAGGACGCGACTCTGCCAAGGCTGGGTCCATTAGCGCCCCCACCACATCCTGCCTTCCCTCCCCCAGAGTCTCCGCTGGGAAACTGAGGACGGGCCGTCCTTGGGGCGCCGGGCCCATACCTTTCCCAGGCTCTGGTAGAGTTTGCACGTGCACCTGCCCATTTTCCAGTCCCATCCACTAAGGCCCAGTCAGATTAAATTATGAGTACTGTCCTTGGGATTCCAACTCCGCCACTCCCCCAGACGCCGGGCCCTGGGGCTTGGAAGTCTGTCACTTCCCCCATAAAAGTCTGTTCACACCTTGTAAAACCCTTTGAGGCCTGGATGAAAGGCGAGAGGCACCAGCGGCTCCCACCTTCATTCTCTCTGGCCTTTGGCGCTTTCTCTGTAGCTACAGAGGTGACAGATGCTCTGCTGGGCTGCGGGAGGGGTCTGGGCACCCCGGGGACAGGTTCCAAGTTCGCAGAACTCCCAGGCTCTCAGTACAGAGAGATACCAGAGATACCGGGAAGCCCAGCAGGATAGCTCAGGGAGCCGAAACTGAGACAGATGGCTCTGCTGGGACCTGGCCCCACCTGCTGGTGGCTTCTGGGCTAGAAAACCCGGTTGCAAACTGGGCTCAATCTGGGATTGGGGCTCAGACCAACAAAGTTCTGGGCTCAACTTTCTCTGGTTAGAGACTCAAATTTAAATTAGGGTTATGCCCAAGTTAGCACCACAGTTGGGACTGGGGTCTCAGACTGGGATTGGAGGCTTGCAGAGGGGTCAGCAATCTAGTAAGGGGTCAAGGACTCAAACTAGGGTCCGTCTGGTGTAAAGCCTAATCCAGGCTGAGGGGTAGTAGGTGGCTGAGCCAGAGATTAAGGCTCAGTGGGGGTGGGAAGTCGGGAAGGTGTCAGTCCAGGGTACGAAGTGGGGGTGGGGAGGGTCTGGGTATCAGGCTGAAGTCGGGGCTCAGCAGAGATAGGGAGCTCAGCCTGGGGTCAGGGTTCAGCCCACAGTCAAATCTAGCCTGGAATCTGGGGGTGGTTCAGCAGCTGCCGCATTCTGGAATGGGAGGCTTAGCCTAAGGCTGGGGACTCAGCCTAGGGTCATTGGTCATCCTAAGGTCAAGATTTAACCTGGGGCTAGGTTTAGGCCACTCTGTGGACCAGAAAGATTAGGTGAACAGGAGAAGCCTCTACAGATGCTTGTGTTTACCAAAATCCTGAGCTATGGCTAGAAGCCGCATCCCCGGGGTAAGAAGAGGAAGTCGATCCTTGGGAATACTGGGAAATGTAGTTCGTTTATGCGTTGTTGCACTTGTCTGCTCCCGCTGCTTTCTGGGTAATGTAGTCCTGGACGGTCAACAGTGGGTGGAGGAATTCTGCTTCAAGGGCCGAATATCAGCTTCATTATAATTGGTTAAATAGACTGTTTATCAAGTTACATCCGGGACAATCTTTTTAGTGATTGGTGAGCGTGGGGGCGGGGTTAAGCGGTATCAGCTGTCCATCTGTTGTTGTGCTGTCCATCTGTTGTCGTATGGGGCGTGCTTGCAGAGCGCCAATCACTGATTGGTTGGGTGGGTAGGAATGGCTGAAGAGCCCGGCCCCACCGTGCGGCGATTGGCTCACCGGTAGGTGGGCAT
This sequence comes from Cynocephalus volans, assembly GCF_027409185.1. Classification (NCBI taxonomy): domain Eukaryota; kingdom Metazoa; phylum Chordata; class Mammalia; order Dermoptera; family Cynocephalidae; genus Cynocephalus; species Cynocephalus volans. The sequence goes on along the minus strand of NC_084469.1, from coordinate 98,498,443 downwards.
GGGGGCGTCAGAGGCGGTGTCAGGGGAGGCGGCGGCTCCAGAGATGGCAGTGAGCGAGAGGAGGGGGCTCGGCCGCGGGAGCCCGGCGGAGTGGGGGCAGCGTTTACTTCTGCTGCTGGTGGTGGGCGGCTGCTCCGGGCGCATCCACCGGCTGGCGCTGACGGTGAGGCCCGCCGCACGGCGGTCTGGGGCGGGGGACACAACTATGTTAGGGAGAAGCGGGAGTGGTCTCGTCCGACCTCCACCGCTTCTTACACGGGATGGAGCGGTCCGGCGCCCCCCGCTTCCAAGCCCGGAGTGGTCTCTCCCAAGCTTTCCCCCTCGGTCCTCCGGTTGGAGTTGCCTGGCAGGACAGGCTGGGGGCGGGGCTCCATGTCTCGGGACCCCTGACTCTAGCCCTTTAAATTCTTGGGATCGCTTTGGGGATGCGCCTCTCGGGAGAGGGGCAGTCCTCTGGGTACTCGGGATCTTGGGGACTGAGTTAGAATCTACACGTTTTCCGGGAGGTGAAGGCCAGGCACACCGAGATGAATAACTCCTGTCGGGGTGGCACCCGCCCCAGTGGCGGGACTTCCAGGTGTCCCAAGATTTCCCTTCCTGGACTCTCAGGACAGTGGTCGGAGGATCCAGAGCCACCCTGTCCCTGCCTGGGACTTTCCCGGGTCCCCGCCTCTAGGGAGGCAGGCTCTCTCAGCCGCTCTTACCACCCTGTGGGCCTGTCCTAAATAAAGAGGTACCAGGGGCTCTTGCGGGGGCCCCTCGTGCCAGAGGCTGGGGCTGGGCTGGTGGGAAGGAGAAGTGTGAGCTGCCTCTGCCTCCTTGGCCTCCGGCAGGGGGAGAAGCGAGCAGACATCCAGCTGAACAGCTTTGGCTTCTACGCCAATGGCTCCCTGGAGGTGGAGTTGAGCCTCCTGCGACTGGGCCTCCAGGAGACAGAAGAGAAGTCCCCGCTGGTGAGGGGCTTTGAGGAGCTTGCTGGAGGAGGGCGGGGTGCACAAGCCTCACAGCGCTGCCTCAACCCTGGTTCTGGATTCCCATCCTAGCTGTGCCCCCTCACCCACATGATCTTGGGCAAGTCCCTTGGCCTCTCTGAGCCTCAGTTTCCTAGTCTGTAACCTGGGAATAATACATCTGCAGTGTGCGCTACGCACTGTTCTTAACATGGGGGGTGGGGGGCATAGCGATGAACGAGACAGCCCCAATTCCTGAAGTCAAAATGAATCACGAGCATTTATTGAATGTGCATTAGGTACCAGGTACCACGCAAAGCATTTTCCATGGGGCGGTCCCCTCATAGCCACCTGTCAGGGATGCTGTGAAAATTCACTGAATCCAATTTTATGGGTACAGCACCCAGGCTCAGAGGTATGTGGCTTGCTCAACCTGGAAATGGCAGAGTCTGGATTCAAATCCGGGTATGCTGGATTCCAGAGTCCAGGGCAAAAAGCCATCAACATTTTAAATGGGGGGAAACAGGATGGGCAAAGGTCTCCCTGAGGAAGTGACATCCAGATTGAGTCACATGGGTTGGTTTAGGAGTTAAAAGATGATGGGGGAGATGGGGAGATGGGGTAGGTTGTTGGAAGATTCAGAGAGAATGTGGGATCTAGCACATTGCAAGTATTCAATAAATATGAGCTTATGTTTCTGTTGCTCCTGCAAGGGATGGTTTGGGGGGTCCCTGCTGGAGTCCTTCACATCCTCCCCTTTTCTTTCCACCCACCAGGTGGGGTTCAGTCTAAGCCGAGTTCAATCTGGTAGCATTCGATCCTACTCAGTGAGTGAAGGGGGTGAGGAGAGGGTGGGATGGGGGGGGTCGTCTCTCCTTTGTGTCTGGAGCTCAAAGGCAGCCTCTATTTCCCAGAGGCAGGAACAGGAAGAGACACTGGGTGGACAGGGAGGGAGGCGGGGCTAGGCCCCTGGGAAGGGGTAACCAAGGCTCCCTCTTTGCCCACTCCCCAGAGCCGAAATTCCCAAGAATGCCCTCTCCAGAAAAACAGTAGCAACTTCCTGGTCCTGTTCCTCATCAACACCAAGGATCTGCAGTGAGTTGAGGGTTTGGGGCCTCGCTAAGATCCATCACTCATGTTTCCCTGGGTGTGATACCCACACGTAGCTGAGCTGATCAGGTGGAATGAGAATCTAGCTGAAAAGAACCTTGACACATACAAGAAGAAAGCCACTCGCTTTTTAGTTCCACCTTGAAGCTTTTTAGTTTCATCTTGAAGTGGAAGGAGGAAGAGAGGGGAGGGTACTCAGGGAGAAGACCCGGATACAGAGAGTTGTGAGGATCAGTAACAATTGTTCATGATAATTAATGAACAATTGTTCATTGTTGAATGTTTCCTGTGTGCCAGGCAACGTCCTGGGAGCTTTAACAAGTATTAACTCATTGATTCCTTATACTGTTATTATCCCCATTTTACAGATGAGAAAACTGATCCCGAGAACTGGGATTCAGACCCAAGCAGCATGTAGATACAATGTTTTCTTTTTAAATAACGTATTTAAGTAGAACAAGTTCGTTGATGTCTTGGAAAAGGCAAAATAGCTAGCACAAGCAGCCGCCTTGTCGGGTCGTGGCCAAATGCTGAAACTTGGTGACCATGGACCCAGCTGGATGCCATCCCCCAGGGAGGAGACACAGAGGGCCTTGAGTTTTCTGCCATGGGTTGTGTGCCTGACACTAGGCTTTAGACTCACAGCCTCATCCCCCCACCTCTCACCCTCATCACAGAGTCCAGGTGCGAAAGTATGGGGAGCAAAAGAAGTTACTCATCTCTCCTGGGCTCCTCCCCAAAGAGCCCTTTGAACTGGGGCTTCCGAAGCCAGAGCCCACAGTCACCCCCAAGGCGGGCAGTGGTGAGTCAGGCTGGCTGTGCGGGCAGGGAGGGGCAGATGGGCAGTGCCGCTCTGTGGATCCCCCCATTTTCCTGCTGTGCCTCTGTTTGTTGACCTCTTAAAACCATTCACCTGTCTCCTACAGCGACCACCACAGGCGACAAGGCCAAGCCAAAACCCGAAGTGTCTCAGGTTTGGGGGAACCAAGGCGGAAGGGAGAAAGTCCTACCCCCGGGGCATATGGGGACCTGAGCTCAGGGCCAGCTGGAAAGGCCAGCTGATGGAGTGCCTCTGTCCCTTTAGGGCCCCAGTGGGAAGGACAAGGAGCTGGTGTTGGGTCTGGGCCACCTCAACAACTCCTACAACTTCAGCGTGAGTGTCTGTAGTACCCACGGCCCCACTTTCCCCCAGATCAGGGGATGCTCCTAAGCTGAGACCTCCTCTCCCCCTGACCAGTTCCACGTGGTGATCGGCTCCAGGGCTGAGGAAGGCCAGTACAACCTCAATTTCCACAACTGCTACAACTCGATTCCTGGCCGGGAGCATCCATTCGACATCACAGTGAGGAGAGGGGAGGACAGCAAACTAAGGGAGTGTGGGTGACAGGCCAGGAGTGCCACGTCAAGCTCAGCTTCCTACAGTACCCCCGCTGCATGGTGCAAAATGGAAGCTATTGTACCCATCTGGGAGACAGGGCAAACTGAGGCCCAGCAAGTGGGAGAGCTGGAGACTCACACTCCCTGCTCTCCAAGTGCAGAGCTAGGGCTGTGTGACCACTGCCACCCACCACTGTCCTCTCTCCAGGTGATGATCTGGGAGAGGAACCCTGAGGGTTTCCTGTCGGCAGCCGAAATTCCCCTTTTCAAGCTCTACATGGTCATGTCTGCCTGCTTCCTGGCTGCCGGCATCTTCTGGGTGTCTGTCCTCTGCAGGAACACGTAATGCCCTTGCCCCCAGGGGTGCCCACCTCCCCGAGTCTGGCCCTCCTGTCCCTGCCCCCCACTAATGATCTTCACCTCCCCCTTCTCTCCCTGACCCTCCTGCCAGATATAACGTCTTCAAGATCCACTGGCTCATGGCGGCCCTGGCTTTCACCAAGAGCATCTCTCTCCTCTTCCACAGCGTGAGAGTCTTGGGCCAGGGTGCAACAGGGGGGTGGGCTGGGAAGACAAGACTGTCCAGGCCACCCACCAAATCTCTTCTGACCCTGGGCTTGAGAGGTCTGTTTGTCCAACTGTCTACCTGTCTATCCACTTCATCCTTGTGGCCAGCTGTCCATCATTTCATGTCTGCTGGTCCTTCTGTCCAGCTGTGACTTTCCACCTCATTGATTGTCTAACTGTCCACCCATTCAACTATGAGTGTCCCTCTGTTGTTGCAGCCGGGACTGTCCATGTTTGAGTCTCCCCCCAACTTCTAACACCCCCATCCATTCACCTGTCTGACCGTCCATCTGTCCGTCCATCTCCAGATCAACTACTACTTCATCAACAGCAAGGGCCACCCTATCGAAGGCCTCGCTGTCATGCACTACATCACGCACCTGTGAGTGTCCCGTCTCCATGGGCAGGTGGGGGGAGGCAAGCAGGGGAGGGCTGGGCCCCCCACCTCACCACCACTCATTGTCCCACTCCCCCAGGCTGAAGGGCGCCCTGCTGTTCATCACCATCGCCTTGATCGGGTCAGGCTGGGCCTTTGTCAAGTACGTCCTGTCGGATAGGGAGAAGAAGATTTTTGGGATTGTGATCCCCCTGCAGGTACGTATGGGGAAGTCCCCAAAGGGGGCCATGGTGGTGGGGGGCAGAGGGGCACACATCCGGCTGGCAGGGTTGGGGGTGCACATCGGGCAGCACTCACTCACACACCCACCGCACCTTGGCCTGGCCACACAGGTCCTCGCCAATGTGGCCTACATTGTCATTGAGTCCCGGGAGGAGGGTGCCAGCGACTACGGGCTCTGGAAGGAGATCCTGTTCCTGGTGGACCTCATCTGCTGTGGTGCAATCCTCTTCCCAGTCGTCTGGTGAGGACCCTGGACCTGCCTCACTCCCCTACCCCACAGGCTGAGACCCAGCTCCTTGTGCACATGGGGGCAGTCAGCACTGACTGCACCACGTGTCCCCCACCCTGTCCCAGGTCCATCCGGCATCTCCAGGATGCGTCTGGCACAGATGGGAAGGGTGAGGCCCTGCTCCTCCTCGGGACCCTTTGCCCCTGCCCGCCCCCTTCCTGCTCCCGTCCCTACTTTCTGTCCCTGGAAAGCCCCTCCTGGCCACTCTGCCCACTCCTCTGGCCTCTGCCTCCCTGCACGCCCCTGTCTGGCCTGTCATTCCTCTCAGATACCTACATCTAGCCTCTCTACCCTCTTGAGGTCCCGTCCAGACCTTCTGCCCCAGGGACGCTCCCCAAGATGTCCTATCTGCTCCCTCCACCAACCCTCTCCCCTTCCTGCCACCCCCAGTCTTCTTCCCCTGATCCCCACTGTCTGTGTCAACCCTCAGTGGCAGTGAACCTGGCCAAGCTGAAGCTGTTTCGGCATTACTATGTCATGGTAGGAGACTCACTCCCACTCACAGGGAGGGGAGTGGGGAGGTGCGCTGGGAGCAGGGAAGGGACAACCAGCCTGTTGACACCAGCCTGTTGACACGCTCACCCCATCCACTCCGTCTGCCATCCCTCTGGGCACCCTCCCCTCTGCCCTCTGCCCCTAGTCTCTAAGCCGCCACACTAGCCATCCACAGTCCCACAGTCCCGGTGGTCCCTCTGTCCCATGCACACCCGCCCCTGCAGGTCATCTGTTACGTCTACTTCACACGCATCATCGCCATTCTGCTGCAGGTCGCTGTGCCCTTCCAGTGGCAGTGGCTGTACCAGGTCAGTCTGGAGGCCCCAGGTGGAATAGGAGGGTGGGTCAGACCTTGGACGTTGCGGGGGTGCACCTGACCCTCGTGCTTTGCCCCCTCGTCCCCCAGCTGTTGGTGGAGGGCTCCACTCTCGCCTTCTTCGTGCTCACGGGCTACAAGTTCCAGCCCGCAGGGGACAACCCGTACTTGCAGCTGCCCCAGGAGGATGAGGACGTGCAGATGGAGCAAGTGTAAGGGGGGAGTAGGCGGGGCGCGGGCGACTCTGGAGCCAGGACGGGCAGGGATTGGGCAGCTCTGGAGGAGGGCGGGTCTGGACCAACTCTGGGGACAGGGCTGGGGCCTCTTGGCTGGACTGGAAGGGCTGTGAGGGTTAGGCTAGGGCAGTTCTGGAGGCGCAGCAGCGCAGCCAGGGTGCTCTGCGGGCGGGACGTGGGGCGCTCTGGTGTGGAGTGGGCGGGGTGGGGCTGCTCTGGGGGCGGGACCTGGAGTGCTCTGGTGTGGAGTGGGCGGGGTGGGGCTGCTCTGGGGGCGGGGCCTGGGGCGCTCTGGTGTGGAGTGGGCGGGGTGGGGCTGCTCTGGGGGCGGGACCTGGGGCGCTCTGGTGTGGAGTGGGCGGGGTGGGGCTGCTCTGGGGGCGGGGCCTGGGGCGCTCTGATGTGGAGTGGGCGGGGTGGGGCTGCTCTGGGGGCGGGGGCTGGGGTGCTCTGGTGTGGAGTGGGCGGGGTGGGGCTGCTCTGGGGGCGGGACCTGGGGTGCTCTGGTGTGGAGTGGGTGGGGTGGGTGCTCGGGGGGCGGGGCCCGTGTCACTCTGGTGCGTAGTAGGCGGGGCCTGGGCAGCTCAGGGTGTGGAGCTGGGGTGGGCAGGGCCTGCTGCCCTTCAGCTCCAGGGCAGCCTCTTTCTCTTCCCGCAGAATGACGGACTCTGGGTTCCGGGAAGGCTTGTCCAAAGTCAACAAAACAGCCAGCGGGCGGGAGCTGTTGTGATCGTCTCCATATCTCGGACCACACTGTACCATCCTCCACCCTCCTCGTCCATCCACCTCCCTCCCCACTCCTGCCCCTCTCCCAAAGCGTGTGTGGGGAGGAGGAGGGGGCCGGGTGCATAAGGCATCCAGCTCCCTGGGACCCGGGTTCCCAGAGGAGCACATTCAGAAGACAGACAGCCCCTTCTTTCCCTCGAGTATTGGGCAGCCCTCTCCTCACCCCGGGATCACTCCCCACTTCCAGCTGTACATTAATGACCAATCTTTTGTTACCCTGGTTCTCGCCTTCCTGGAGTTTGAGGTCTAACACAGAAGTTATGTTTACAATTTAGAAACTTGCATTCACTGTCGATTGCTTTATACATTCAATAAATATTAATTGAGCAACTACTGCATGCTGGGCCCTATGCTGGTTACGGGAGAGAGAGCAGTGACCAAGATCCACCAGGTCCCAGTCCTCAAGGGGCTCACAGTCCCTGGGGTGAGGGTAGAGAGAGGGATGTCACCTGTCACCAGGCAGTTCCATCCTTGGGCCATCAGACCTGTGATGGGGGCTGAACAGTGCCCTGACCCAGCCAGGGAGGTCAGGGAAGGTGAATAGGGATGTGGGGAATATTTCATACCCAGATGAGGGGACAGTGTATAGAAAAGCTGGAGGTGTGGGAAAAAATGGTCATTTGAGACCACAAGTGGCTCAGGCTGAAGAATGGAGATAAGACTAATGAATATTAGCTGACAGGTAGGTAGTGGTTGCGGTCATGCCACACCCTATGTTAAAGCGGACCTTAACTCATTAAAAAGCCTGTAAGGCACAGAGAGGCTAAGCAACTTGCTCAAGGTCACAAAGCTAATAGGTTAGCAGGAGACTCGGGGTCAAAGCTGACCAGCCTGGTTCCACTGCTGTCCATAATCACTGTGTACATCACCCCTCTGCAGCTAAACTCCCTGGGACCAAACCCCCAACCATGCTACCATTCGCTGTGTGACCCTGGATCACTGGCTTAACCTCTGTCCCCTTACATGTCCAACGGGGCCTCATAAGTTCATTGAGTATCACATACCATAATGGATGGTAGTGGCTCAGCACAGTGTCCAGCAACACAGCCTCAGCCTGACCTCTTGGGGACCTGCCCTGAATCTTGAGGACCAACCACAGAATGGACAGCCATCCGTGCACACACTTCCACGCAGGTTCCCAAGATGCTTCTCCCCTCACCCCTCCCCTGCCCGCTCTTCAATGGAACACCCAGAACACCTTTTGGAGCTCTGAAAAACATTCCTGGGTGGGGGCACTGGCATGGGACAGAGATGGGGAACAAGGCCCGGGTGAAAGCTTCGTATCAGCAGAAACAAGTCTAACTGGGGCCCAGATTCATAAATAGCTCAGCCAGACAAAGAAGGAAGAGGGGAGGCATTGCAGTCTGGGGAAGTTGTGTAAACAAGGCAGGGAAGCCTGGAATAGCCTGCAAGTCCAGCTACAGGGTGGGCTGGGGTCAGTAGGAGGACAGAGCAGCCAGTAGAAGCCAAAAGACAGGCAGACACATTTGGAGCTTCACACTGGGGCACCTTGGAGCCACGGAAGAACTTGCAGTAGGGAGGGACGTGGCCATATAGAGTCAATGTTTTACTCCATGTGCATGCTGTGGTAGGCAGAATCATGTCCCCTTAAAGATGTGCACCTCTTAATCCCCAGGACCTGTGGATATGTCTCCTCCAGTGGTAGAAGGTACTCTGCAGATGGGATGAAGTTAAGGACCTTGATCATGCTGGGTTATCCAGGGCCCAGTCTCCTCACAGGGTCCTAGAGACAAAGAGAGACTGGAGGATGCTGAGCCACTGGCTTTGCAGGTGGAGGAAGGCGCCAGACACCGAGGGCTGCAGGCGCCTCTGGAAGCTGGGAAAGGAGGACACAGGTTCTCCCCTGGACCCTCCAGAAGGAAACAACACTGCCCACATCTTGGTTTTAGACTTCTGACTTCACAAACTGTAAGATAAAAAGTGTGTGCTGTTTTAAGTCACCAAATTTGCGGTAATTTGTCACAGCAGCAATTAAAAACCTCAAACTACTTAGAAGCACAAACTCTGTAGCCTGATTTCTTGCATTCAAATCCCAGCTCTTACGTCCTGCAAAATCTTGGGCAAGTGGCCAAAGCCTTTGTTTCTTTAATTTTTTAATTAATTTTTTATTTTATTTTTTGGTTTTTGGTTTGTTTGTTTAGCCTTTGTTTCTTCATCTTTTTTTTTTTTCGTGACCGGCACTCAGCCAGTGAGTGCACTGGTCATTCCTATATAGGATCCGAACCCGCGGCGGGAGCGTTGCCGTGCTCCCAGCGCAGCACTCTACCGAGTGCGCCACGGGCTCGGCCCTGTTTCTTCATCATAAAGTGGGAATAGTAGGGCTGCGTGGCTCACTTGGGAGAGCGTGGTGCTGACAACGCCAAGTCAAGGGTTAAGATCCCCTTACGGGTCATCTTTAAATAAATAAATAAATAAATAAATAAATAAATAAATAAAGTGGGAATAGTAGAAGCACTTGCAGCATGTGCAGTAAACAAGTTAAAATACATGAAATAGATAATATGCTACTACTGAGCTCCATGTAGCATGAGTTTATGTTTTATACACCATCATTTTGTCAAAGGAATACAAAAGTGGGTTTGAGAAAGAGTCCCCAGCTGCTATTGAGAGGATGGACTGGAAAGAAGTAGGGGACCCCAGGGGTGGAGAGAAAGGATGGGCTGGGAGAGAGATTCCTGGCAGGGGCTTGGTGAGCGGCTGGATCTGGGGAGTGACGGATTGGGAGGAAGAGAGGCCTCTGGCTTGGAGGCCTGGTGGGGCTGTCACCAAAGTAAAGCAAAGGGGAGAAGCAGCAGGTGCTAGCAAAAGTAAAAACGTGGTTCAGGCACATTGAGCACTCAGGACGTGCGGGGTGCCCCAGTGAGATTGTTTGCCTGGTGCCAACAAGTTCTCACCCCAAGATTAGAAGGAGGTTCTGTGACTGTGGATCTCCAGGTGGCAGATTAGAAACTGAGGCTGGGAAGAGGGAATGGGCCTGACCCACAGGGGCTGGCGGAGCTGAAATCTAAATCTCTGCTTTCCGTGTCCTTCCAGGGTGGGGTCCCCAGTACCCAGGTCTCTGCTGAGCATACAGGAGAGAGTGGAGAAAAGGCGCCGTTGTCACAGGGCATATTGATTGATTCACCCAGGTCAAGGTTACCTGTGAGTTAATGAGTTATGGGGTGGGAGAAGGGGTGACCTGGTTGTGGGTCCTGAATTCTGAGCTGCAGCAGGCACCCCATCCTGAATCTAGGGGACAGTAGGTGTGTCCCTGCTGCTCCTAGGCCTGGCTGCACCTCTGTGGGGGAAAGAGTGGGAGTGGGGCACAGCAGGACCCCCATCCAGAAATCATTCCCACCTCCTTCCCCTCATTTCCTCCTGACACCCCAGCCAGAGGGGGCCAGACAAAGTACAGGACCCCCAGTAAAATTTGAATTTTAATAAATAATAAATACTTTTTTAGTACAAGGATGTCCCAGATATCCCTCTAACCTCACTCGCTCCCTCCCTCGATGCCTGGAACGCTGGGCTGGGTGGGCCTGTGAACTGGAAGTCCCCCCATTTTGCCCCCCAAAACCTCCTTCTCTCCCTCCCCTGCTGACCTACCTTGTTCACCATCCCCCTTCCAAACTTCTGGACATAAATGTCCATCCCCCAGGGTCACTTCCTGGAGGTCAAGACAGGACCCAAACCCTTCCCAGACCTCCAGCATTACAGGCATGAATGATGACAACCATCCCATCAAGTATTGATCCTTCTCTCTAAACCTTCAAGACATTTGGCTCCTTCCATTATCACAACAGCCAGAACTATCATCAGTCCCATTGCTCAGATGGACTCACTGAGGCTGAAGAAAGGAGAAACCAAGCCCTGCTGCAAGGCAGAGGCCAAACGGGAATTCCTCCTTGAGGCTGTCACACCACAGAGCCCCAACGCTATCACGAAACCAGGAAATGGGGTGCCTTGTGGGTTGAGGAGGGAATAGGGGAAGTAACAGGGGTGGTTGGGAGCTCCAGTTTCAAAAGCTGAGCCCGCATTCTGTAAAACAAACGATTGCCTCCCGCCTCCCCCTATTCCAAAGAAACGGTGTTGCAACCGTCGCAGATGGAGGCCAGATTTGTTCTAATACTCTGCACCTCCCCCTCCCCCTGGCTAGGAAAAGATCGTGGTTTACAGGAAATCAGAGCAAACTCCCCATTAACTCCTTCAGTGGAGTTTTGGAAACCACCTCTCCAGGGATCAGGACCCCCCCACCCACACACCATTCCGTGGCCTTAAACATTCACCTCCTATGCCCGGACAATAATGTCACTGAGCATCAGAGAACTGCAAATTAAAATGACACTGGGGTACCAGTTTTCACCCAAGAGGCTGGCAAAAATCCAAAAACTTGCCAATGTGCTTGGGGTGGGGGTAGGCAGTAGGTAAATTGGCGATTAATTTCATGCAGGGCTGGTGAATGTGTAAAATACAACTCCTATGGAGGAGAATTCTGCAATATTTAGCAAGATTAGTAATGCATCTACATGTAGACCCAGGGTGATGTCCTTTCATTGCAATAACAACCCTGTGAAGTAGGTGCTGTTGTTACTCCATTTCACATGAGGAAACTGAGGCTCAGAGTGGTTATCATTAGCTTACCCAAAGATCACAGCTAATAAGCGTCAGAGCCAGAAAGTGATGTGGCTCAAGATTGTGCACTGCAGAGAGTGTGGTTTAAAACCACTTAAGTCCGGCTGGTTAGCTCAGTTGGTTAGAGCTCAGCTTTGTAACACCAAGGTCAAGGGTTCGAATCTCCGTACCAGCCAGCCACCAAAAAAAAAAAAAAAAAACACCACGGAAGTATGTCTGTCAAGAGGAGGCTGATTACTTCCGCACAATGCAATAGAAGGTAGTTACCTACAAGAATAAGGAAGATCTCTGTGCACTGATATGAAAAAATCTCTAAGGCATGTTTGTGAAAAAGCAAGATGTAAACCAGGGAGACCAGGAAAAATAGCATGCACGGTATATAAAAATAGGATTTATTTTTAAAACAGGTACATTGCTAACAGGGGTGGGAAGACCATCATTCCCTCTATACACATTTGTACCTTTTAGATATTGAACTATGTGCATATATATTACTAATCCACCCACAAACAATGCAACTTAAAATAATAATATCCTATAAATAATAATATTGTAAAACATGTACAATAGCTACAAATGAGAATTTTCCTCAATGATTCCTTTTTTGACCACCATAGTCACTCAGACATCCTGACAAGGGTAGGTGGAGGGAGCTCCTGGCTCCCCTTTCCCTGGAAAAAACAATCATCAAGACAGTGAACTCCTATGCATACTTCAAAGCCCGGCTGAAATGTCCCCTTCTCCAAGAAGCCTTCCCTGATCCTCTAATTAGCAAAACTCTTTTTCTTTGCTGAAGAAAACACCCCATGGGACTGGGAACGTCTGTGCTGGGCTCTGTCCCTCTCTTTTTCTCCCCCTCCCTCAACATGGAGGCCTCTGGAAGTGGAGCTCTATCTCCCAGCATAGACATGAACTCGTAGACCCAAAGTGGACTGGGGACAAGGCCAGATATCTGGGGCGGGGGTCTCTCTGAACTTTAGTGTTTCTCCACTGCAAAATGGGTGCAATGGAGAACGGTCTCTGTTCTCCAGCTGGCCCTGAACCTTGACAGAGACCAGGGCAGGTGGGCAGGTATGTTCGTATTGGAAACATGCCCTCAGGTTACTCATCCCTCAACATGTTGGCCCCACGGCTTGAAAAACTTAGGAAATGGTATTGAGAAATCTGGGGCAGTCCCAGGGAGGGGAGAGGCCACGGGGGGAGAAGGGAGGGCTGAGCTGGGGAGGTAGGAGCCAGATAAGAGACAGCCTCCAGCAGCCCCTGCTCGCTCCTTCCCATCCTCTCCCTCTGACCCTCTGTCCCTCCACTGTCCCTGCACCATGGGACCTGCCTCAGGTCCCAGCCTGCTACTGTTGCTACTCACCAGCCTCCCCCTGGCCCTGGGGGATCCCATGTGAGTACTCACAACTCACCCCCAAAATAAGGCTGCTTCTGGGTTGGGAGCAGGCACTTGTGGGTACAGATCCCTATAGAATTCAGGGTGCATTTGGGTGTTTGTGGAACCCAATTATTGTGGGATTGGGGATTTGTATATTTGTGAATTGAGGGTCTGTAGGTTTAGGGTATATGTGGTGTTTAGTGACTGTGTGGTTGGGGTGATTTGGAGACTTGAAGGTTTGTACAAGAGTTGGGAGTTTGAAGTTTGGGGACTTAATGGATTTTAGTGCTTGTAGGTTTAGAGATTTGATACTTGGTTCAGGTAAGGTCGGGGTGTTTGGATTTAGTTGTATTTACAGGACCAGGGGATCAGAGGTTGAGGTTTAGGTGTTGGCTGTTAAACGGTTTGGGGTTTAGAGGTTTGGTTGCATGTGGGTTTGGGTATGTGCAGTTTGGGGTGTCTGAGGGTTTGGGTGTGTATACATTTGGGAATGTTTAGGGATGAAGGGGTTTAGGGCTTTGGGCCTATGTGGGTTTAGGTGATTGTGGGTTTAGAAGTCTAGAGACTTGGCGGAGCTGCTGCTTCTGGTTTTGAGGTTCAGGGTTTGGTGGGACCCGCAGCCCCTAGCTGTCCAGACTTTCAAAGGCAGGACTGGCTAAGAGCGGGTGGAAGTCCCGAATGGGTCTGCGAACTGGAAGTCCCTCCCGCCCGTGTGCATGAGGAGGTGGCGGTGCCCAGGGAGGAACGCGGAGCCAGATATCAGCGTTGGCAGGGCCCTGGGCAGTCATCGGATACGCGCCAGGACCAGGCGCTGGGCACGGCGCCCGGGCACAGAGGCGCGGACCCCGGTGAGGGCTGGAGTCTCGCGTCTTCGGGATGAGAGCTCCCCCTCCCCGCTCCGCACAGGTACTCCCTGATCACCCCCAACATCCTGCGGCTGGGGAGCGAAGAAATGGTGGTGCTGGAGGCCCACGATGCCACACAAGACGTTCAGGTCACGGTCACCGTCAGCGACTTCCCGGCCAAGAAGCAAGTGCTGTCCAATGAAAAGATCACGCTGACCAGTGCCTCGGACTACATGGGCAGCGTCACCATCAAGGTGGGCCAGACCCGAGCCAGGCTCTGCGGACACGCACAGCCCCTCCCATTCTTCCTGCCCTGCCTGAGGCACAATGAATGCTCGCCCCCTCTAGCCCCGCCCCTTTCTCAGTCTCCTCCCCCTCCCTGAGTCCTCCCTCCTCTGAGTCTCCTCCCCTCTGCCCCCTCCCCCTTTCTGAGGTCCCTCCCCCTCTGAGTCCCTCCCCTGAGCTCCACCCCCTTTCTGAGGTCCCTCCCCCTCTGAGCCCCTCCCCTGAGCTCTACCCCCTTTCTGAGGTCCCTCCCCCTCTGAGCCCCTCCCCTGAGCTCTACCCCCTTTCTGAGGTCCCTCCCCCTCTGAGCCCCTCCCCCTGAGCTCCACCCCCTTTCTGAGGTCCCTCCCTCTCTGAGCCCCTCCCCCTGAGCTCCACCCCCTTTCTGAGGTCCCTCCCCTGAGCTCCACCTCCTTTCTGAGGTCCCTCCCCCCTGAGCCCCTCCCCCTGAGCTCCACCCCCTTTCTGAGGTCCCTCCCCCTGAGCTCCACCCCCTTTCTGAGGTCCCTCCCCCTGAGCTCTACCCCCTTTCTGAGGTCCCTCCCCCTCTGAGCCCCTCCCCTGAGCTCTACCCCCTTTCTGAGGTCCCTCCCTCTCTGAGCCCCTCCCCCTGAGCTCCACCCCCTTTCTGAGGTCCCTCCCCTGAGCTCCACCCCCTTTCTGAGGTCCCTCCCTCTCTGAGCCCCTCCCCCTGAGCTCCACCCCCTTTCTGAGGTCCCTCCCCTGAGCTCCACCTCCTTTCTGAGGTCCCTCCCCCCTGAGCCCCTCCCCCTGAGCTCCACCCCCTTTCTGAGGTCCCTCCCCCTGAGCTCCACCCTCTTTCTGAGGTCCCTCCCCCTCTGAGCCCCTCCCCCTGAGCTCCACCCCCTTTCTGAGGTCCCTCCCCTGAGCTCCACCTCCTTTCTGAGGTCCCTCCCCCTCTGAGCCCCTCCCCCTGAGCTCCACCCCCTTTCCGAGGTCCCTCCCCCTTGAGCCCCTCCCCTTCTGAGCCTCCGTCCCTCTCTCAGCCCCCTGCCCCCTTCTGAGTCCTTCCCCTTCTCAGCCCCTCCCCCTTCCAAGCCCAACCATCTGAGTCCCTCCCCTTTCTGAGTCCCTTCCCCCCTCTGAACCCTCCCTTGTCTGAGTCCTTCGCTGTCCCCCCTCCCGCACCAACTCTTGCACCTCCTCCGAGTGCACCTTCCGTCCCCCAAGCTGGGCAAACCAGGGAGACCTGGCATACTGGGCAGGCTCCCGTCGTGAGGAGGGGCAGACGTGGACCTGGCCAAAGGCCCAGAAGCCAGACTGTGGACGCGGGGCGCGGGAGCAGACCCCTCACCATCCCCTGGCCCGTGCCTAGATCCCGATCAGCAAGGAGTTTAAGCCAGAAAAGAAGAACAATTACGTGATCATCCAAGCGTCCTTCGGGGGCGTCCAGGTGGAGAAGGTGGTGCTGGTCAGCCTTCAGAGCGGGTACCTCTTCATCCAGACGGACAAGACCATCTACACCCCGGGCTCCACAGGTGAGGGGCTGGGGGGCGGCTGGAGAGGGCAGGGCAGGGCTGCGGGGGGCCGGGGTCTCACCAGGCCTCCCTGACTCTCCCACCACCCTCCAGTTTTCTATCGGATCTTCACCGTGGACCACAAGTTGCTGCCCGTGGGCCGGACCGTTATGATCAGTGTTGAGGTACCAGCCAGCAGGGGGCCCAGAGACAGCAGAGGCAGAGCCTCGGGGAAAGACAGAGATAGACTGAGACAGAGGCACCGGAAAAGTCGGAGAAGTGGAAAAGTAGCAGAGACCCAGATGCGGGGACACAAACACGCAGAGGCCTGGAGATGGGGCGGAGACCTGGGGGACCACGTGGAGCCGTGCATGTGCCCATGGATTCTGGTTTCGGATAAACCCCTGGTCACCTCACCTCCCTGAGCCTCCCTTTCCCCATCTGAAGACTGTGATTATGACAGATAATTCTATGTAGTCTATTCCCCCTGCAGCAGCCAGAGGGCGCCTGTGAGCACCTGAGTCAGGCCCCTCCCTCCCCTGCCTACAGCCCTCCACGGCTCCCACCTCCCTCAGAGGAAAAGCCCAAGTCCTCCTGCAGCCCACAGGCCCTGCACGGCCTCCCGTCCTCCCCTCCCCGCTCTCTCCCCTCGCTCACTCAGCTCCAGCCACAAGGGCCTCCTCACTGTTCTCCAACACTCCAGGCTCGGTCCTGCCTCAGGCTGTGCCCTCTTCTCAGAGAACACTGTTTCTCCAAATATCCACCAGTGTCCCAGTTTTACAGTGAGGTCTCCCTGAGCATCCTATAAAGTCGCAGATCCCCTCCCCCACCCCAGACACACACATTCCTCCCCTCTTTCCATCTCCTGTAAATGAGATTTATGCATTTGGTAATTGCCTTCCCCTCCCCCATCTTCCATTGAACCTCAATTCAATTGCTGTATCTGTTTGTTCAGCGTCTTGTCACCTAAACCCAGCCTAGTGTTTGGTGTATGGTTGGGCTCAATAAAAACTTCCTGGAAGACGAAAGGGGAAAGAAGGAGAGAGGCGTAGTGGGGTGTGGGGGGTCGGGGGTTTGTCTCCATAGGATTGTCATGAGGATTTATTGAAATTATGCAAAGGTAACCAGTACCAGGCAAGTGACAAGTCTGAAGCTTGCTTTAGGGACAGATGGGGTCTGTAGGCAACAGAGACCACACAGTTCCTCTAAAGGCACAACTGCTGCCCAGCTCCAATCAAATGTCACCTTGTGCCAACAGGAGTGTATTTTTCATAGAATTTCCCAATTTGCAAGAGAAGGTAGAAAACCAGATTTCTATGCAATATCGCCTGATGTTTAACTATTGGCAAGAAATAAGATAATATGTGTATTAGGTTGAGCTACAGGAAATTGTTATTCTTGCAGATCAAAAGTTGAAAATAGGCAATTACATGGGGTTAGGTCTAATCAAATGCTTAGCACAGGATCCGGCACAAAAGTGGGTGATAAATGCTAGTTGTTATTAGTATTCAGAGAGACCCTGGTAATAATGAGCTCCAGCTTACATGAACTATGTCCCAAGACAATGAGGTAGGTGCCAGTATTATCTCCTTTTTTTAGATATGCACGCTGAGCACAGAGAGGTTAAGTAACTTGCCTAAGGTCACACAGCTTGTATGTGGCACAGCAGGGATTTGAACCTAGACTGACTGACTCAGATCCATGTTCTTAACCCCTGTCCCTATAGACATGGCACAGAGAGTGTCCAGACACACAGAGGTTGGGGAGAGCTGAGTGGCTAAGCCTGGCAGCTGAAGAGCCTCTTTATCTCACATGTCTTCCTGTCTCTCGCAGACCCCTGAGAACATCACCATCAAGCAGGACTCCCTGTCTTCCCACAACCAGGTCGGCATCTTGTCCTTGTCTTGGACCATCCCAGAACTGGTCAAGTATGTCAGGCTCTCCAGGAGGGGGTTCAGGGCTTCCCTATCCCAGGAGAGGGAGTTGGGGGCTGCCAGGCCTGGCCAGACCACTCACCTGCTTTCCCTGCAGCCTGGGTCAGTGGAAGATTCGAGCGCACTATGAACATTCACCGAATCAGGTCTTCTCCACTGAGTTTGAGGTGAAGGAGTACGGTAAGAAGAGGAGGGAACAGGGTTGGGGAGACCCCATAACACTGGGCCCAGCACTAGCCCCCGCCAATGCCATCTCTCACCCCAGTGCTGCCCAGTTTCGAGGTCACAGTGGAGCCTGCAGAGAAATTCTACTATGTCTATGACCCAGAGGGCCTGCGGGTCACCATTACAGCCAGGTGAGGGGCCAGGTGAGGGCCAGGTAAGAGGCTGAGGGGAGCCAGGTGAGGGACTGGGGGTGGGGCCAGGTGAGAGGCCAGGTGAGGGGCCAGGTGAGGGACTGAGGGTGAGGCCAGGTGAGGGACTGGAGTGGGGCCAGGTGAAGGACTGGGGGTGGGGCCAGGTGAGGGACTGGGGGTGGGGCCAGGTGAGGGACTGGGGGTGGGGCCAGGTGAGGGACTGGGGGTGGGGCCAGGTGAGGCACAGGGGGTAGGGCCAGGCACTCTGGGTCTTCAGCTACAGCCAGTAGAAGTTGAGAAAGACTCAGTTTTCCAGGAGGGTAGGATGTGAAGTCTTCCTTGTGTCACAGGTTCTTGTACGGGAAGAACGTGGATGGAACTGCCTTTGTCATCTTTGGGATCCAGGACGGCGACCAGAGGATTTCGCTGGCCCAGTCTCTCACCCGCATTATGGTGCCTGACGGAGGGCCCCTTCGAGCGTGCCCCCGCCCCCAGTCCCCTGCTTCCTCTGATCCCTCTGCCCTCTCTGAGCCCTCATTTCCTCCGCCAGATCGATGATGGCTCGGGGGAGGCTTTGCTGAGACGACAGGTGCTGCTGGACGGCGTGCAGCCCTCCGAAGAGTCTGCCCTGGTGGGGAAGTCCCTGTACGTGTCTGTCACCGTCATCCTGCACTCAGGTGAGGCCTGGTCTGTGGGCGAGGCCCATAGTGAAGGTGGGATTCAGTCTGAGGGCGGAGGCGCCATACAAGGGAGGGTCTGACCAGAGGGCAGAGGCCTGGTCCCAAGGCTGGCCCCGCAGCCCACCCCACGGCTGGTTCTCTCAGGCAGCGACATGGTGGAGGCGGAGCGCAGCGGTATCCCCATCGTCACCTCCCCCTACCAGATCCACTTCACCAAGACGCCCAAGTACTTCAAACCAGCTATGCCCTTTGACCTCACGGTGAGACCCAGAGCGGGGCTGCGCTCCCCATTTCTGGAGTGCCGGCCATGCCCCTGGGTCCACCTGAACTTCCTCCATCTGCCCTCATCCACAGGTGCTGGTGACGAATCCCGATGGCTCCCCTGCCCGCCACGTCCCTGTGGTGATCGAGGGCTCTAATGCACCTTCCCTAACCCAGGACGATGGCATGGCCAAGCTGAGCACCAACACGGCCGACAACACCCAGCGCCTGACCGTCACGGTGAGTCCAGGCTCCCTCTTGGGGGCCCATGACCAGCAGGTCCCAGTGTTTGTACCAAAGGGTCCTGCCTTTCATATTAGGGCTATTTTCCTTTGTATAAAGGGGCTCCTGTCTGCACAGTGGGGTCCTGCCGTCTGCACAGGCTCCTCCACTCACATGCCTTGGTCCCTACACTTGGACGTCTGTGCGCACAGTCTTGCCACTCTCATGGAGAAGTCTGAATTTTACAAGAGGGGCTCTGTCATTTATACGGAGGGACTCATGATTGGCATGGTGGGCTCAATTCTCCTGGTTTCTGTGGACTCGGCTGTGTTGCCCCTTGCAGGGAGGGAAGCACAGATCCTCTGCCTGCTGCAGAGGGATGCAGATGTCCCCCAGGGTCCCTCCCTGGCTTCTGGGCTGTGCACCCCCTCCCCTGGCTAGAAGGCTGCCTCACGGTGCTTGGCAAGCCTATGAGTCCCTTACAGCTGCTGTGACAAATGACCTCAGCTCAGTGACTCAAAACAAAACACAGTTATTAATTTACAGTTCTGGAGGTCAGCAGTCCTAAAATCAAGGCAGCGACAGGGCTGCACTCCTAGGGGAGAATCCATTTCCTGTATTTTCCAGCTTCTAGAAGCTGCCCGTGTTTTCTGGCTCGTGGCTCCTTTTCCCACCAGCAGCAGCAGCACAAGATCTTTCAATCTCTCTCTCTTCTGCTGCCCTTTTATAAGGACCCTTGTGACAACATCGGGCCCACCCAGATAATCCAGGATCATCTCCCTATCTCCAGATCCCTCATGTAATCCCATCCGTAAAGTCTCTTTTACCAGGAAAGGCAGCATATAGACAGGTCCCGGGGATCAGGACGTGGACATCTCTGGGGAGCCAACATGCATTGCTCTTTCCACCAGGTACTCACGAGAAAGGATGGTATACCAGAAAACCAGCAGGCTAAAAACACCATGTATGCCCAGGCCTACAGCATCATGGGCAGCTCCAAAAACTACCTGCATCTCTCCGTGCCCCGCGTCGAGCTCAAGCCGGGGGACACGCTCCATGTTAACTTCCACCTGCGAGTGCACCATGGCAGCGATACCCAGAAGATCCACTACTACACCTACCTGGTCTGTGGCCACCTGGACTCCACATCTGCCCCTCCACCTGCCCCCTCACCCTCTTGAGCCTTATGCCAACTCTTCTCCCCCAGATCATGAACAAAGGGAAGCTTCTGAAGGCTGGACGCCAGAAGCGAGAGCCCGGTCAGGGCCTGGTGGTGGTACCTGTGACCATCACTAAGGATTTCATCCCTTCCTTCCGCGTGGTGGCTTATTACACGCTGATTGGCAGCAGTGGCCAGAGGGAGGTGGTGGCCGACTCTGTGTGGGTGGACGTCAAGGACTCCTGTGTGGGCACAGTAAGCATGCCCTGCCCTCCCCCCCACCCCTCTCCACCTTCCTCTTCCTCCCGTCCAGCTGCGACCTCGCAGGGCTGATTTCTCACTCCTTCCTCTCCCACCTGTCCACAGCTGGTGGTAAAAGGTAGCGGCAATAATGACAGGAAGCCTTTACCTGGGCAGCAGATGACCTTCAAGATAGAAGGTGACCATGGGGCCCGAGTGGGGCTGGTGGCCGTGGACAAAGGTGTGTTTGTGCTGAACAAGAAGAACAAGTTGACTCAGAGCAAGGTGCGCACCTGCGTCTCCGAGATGGGGCAAGAAGGCAGCTCTGGCAAAGCCACGGGCTTGGGATGAGGTGGGAACGAGGTTGCGGAGAGCCAGGGAGTGAGGCTGGGTGTGGGTTGAGAGTTGAGATTGGAATAGTCATTGACAGGGATGGCTTGGAGACGGGAAGGTGGCTGCACAAGGGTCCAGGTTAGACATAGTCACGAGAAGGGGCAGTTTCAAGGTGGGATGTGGCTGTAGGAGACAAGTCCAGCTGTGTACTCTGGAGCCGTCCAGCTCAGGAGGCTTGGGGCTGGGAAGGAGGACAGAGGTGGGGCTGGCCCGGGTTTGAGAATGAGGAGAATGAAAATGGGATTGGAGGGAGAATGGAGATAGGATTAGGAATGGGATTGGGACGATGGGTTGCAAACGATGATGGGCTGGAGATAGGGTGGGGTGAGAACGGGTCTGGGAATGGCGGTAAAGCCGGTTGGAGAGGGGTGGAGAGCAGGGCGATGGATAGGGTTGAGATTGGGGATGCAGTTGTGGCGGGGATCGGGGTGCGCTGGGGGAAGGGATGGGTGGAGGTGAAAGGGGGGTATGTGGGTGGAGATGAGGATGGGGTTGCGTGGTCTCGGGAAGAGACACGTAAGTGGATGTGTTGGTGAACTGGAGGGGGTACTGCTGGCCTGGCCTCACTCCTTCCTTGTCGCCCCCACCCCTGTCTGGCAGATCTGGGACGTGGTGGAGAAGGCAGACATCGCCTGCACCCCCGGCAGTGGAAAGGACTATGCTGGAGTCTTCATGGATGCAGGTCTGGTCTTCAAGACCAACAAAAACCTGGAGACCCCCCAGAGGACAGGTGAGGATGCGGCCAGGGGCTGGTTCAAGGAGGGGCAGTGCCTCGCCTTCCCAGAGGCTAAGAGCAGGGCTCTGGAAGGAGGGGACCTAGGTTCAAGTCCTGCCTCCACCCTGACTAGCAAATCACTCCTCTCTGAGCCTCAGTTTCTCCATCTGTCAAATGGGGCCCTACCTCACCCCTGTGGTGAGCAGTGAACCCAGGACCCAGAGCAGGCGCTTTATCCACCTCCTTCTCGGTCCACCTGCCCCTCAGATCTTGAGTGCCCCAAACCAGCCGCCCGCCGACGTCGCTCCGTGCAGCTCATGGAGAAGAGGACGGACAAAGGTGGGAGCACTCCCCCCCGCTTCCACCCTGAATCTTGCCCAGGGGAAGTCCTTCCTGGGGTCTGCCCTGAGTCCCTCCTGTTTCGAGGCCCCATGGCGGAGGGTCTGACGTGGGCACCGTGCCCCCACAGCGGGTCAGTACTCGGACAAGCAGCTGCGCAGGTGCTGCGAGGACGGCATGAGAGAGAACCCTATGCGGTTCTCATGCCAGCGCAGGGCTCGCTTCGTCATCCTGAACGAGGCGTGCGTGAAGGCCTTCCTGGACTGCTGCAACTACATCACCCAGCTGCGGCTGCAGCACGCCCGCAACAACCCCCTGGGCCTGGCCAGGAGTGAGTCTCAGGTGGGGGTGGGGGGTGAGAAGGGTGGTCCTGTCCGCGGGAGGAGGAGGACCTGGTCTAACAGGGGAGACGGCCCCTTGCCTAAGGGCAAAGGCCTTTCCCACTTGGGAGGTTCATTCCAGCCTCACCCCAGGTGTCAGAAGTTTGACACTGCCAATGCCCAGGACACCCACGGTCTGAGGGACAGTTCTAGATGATGGGGCTGGTCATGCTAGTGGCTAAGGGGAGATCTAATGTGGGCTCTAAGCTCACCTTCATCAGAGAAAACTAATTTATGTTGGTGTCTGACTCGATGAATTAACAAGCAACATTCATTCACTCAGTTTTGAATAAGACAAAACACGTACACCCTTGAAAGTTTATATCTCAGGCCAAATAAATCCCAGGCCAAGCAAAGAGAAATCTCTTGTGTAACAAGCCCATTTCAAGCAAATCTGTAATCTCTTTACGAAGAAGAGATAGTCTGAGCTACTGGGAAAATTAGACAGAACCCCTGATCTCCTGCGATAGGTTTACATTTGCATAGATGTTTTTTTCCTAGCATTGTGCAATTTCTTTAGCTAATGGGGTCAGACAAAGAATGGTTAGAATGTTACTACCCCAGAGGCACTTTAATGGATTATTCCAGAGTATGGGTGGATTTACGCATCCTTGGAATTCCACCTACTTTATTGTTATGGAGACCGAGAGCTTAATTAAAATCTCTCCTAGTGTTAGAGGAAAGCCCAGCCAGGGTTGAATCCGAGTCCAGTCCGATTTTGCTTACTTGCCGATGGTGCCAAGCTGGTCCTCTTCAGCAGACCAGGTCTGGGGAAGCTCTCAACTCACTAGTGGCATTCAGGACAGATCCGTCGGGCACAGCAGGCATGGTGCCCAGGGACAATGATCCTCTTAGAGGCCCGTGTCCATGTTGTCATTTCTTTGAAAATCAGATGGAGGAAAACGAATTTAACCCAGCCTGGATTGTATTCATCTTTATACCCACGTTGTCATAAAATACAATTTTTAATTATTTTTGTAATAGAGGAAGGAGCTCCCAAAGGCAAATGTTGTGCTTGGAGCTCATGAAAAATCACACAAGCCCGGGTGTGTTTCAGCTGCTAGGATTCCCTCCGGGGCAGCGATGGCACGTGAGGGGCAGCAGGGGAAGGAGGTCCATTCTAAAGCAGGTTTAACACCCCCTCAGGTGATCTGGATGAGGAAATAATCCCAGAAGAAGACATTATTTCCCGAAGCCAGTTCCCAGAGAGCTGGCTATGGACCATAGAAG